>NW_027469167.1:0-300000 GCF_051020765.1 Lasioglossum baleicum | reverse complement strand
ATGCATCCTCTCGCACGTGTTTTTACTCGACTAGCCTGCGGGATGCATCCTCTCGCACGTGTGTTTGCTCGACTAGCCTGCGGGATGCATCCTCTCGCACGTGTTTTTGCTCGACTAGCCTGCGGGATGCATCCTCTCGCACGTGTTTTTGCTCGACTAGCCTGCGGGATGCATCCTCTCGCACGTGTTTTTACTCGACTAGCCTTCGGGATGCATCCTCTCGCACGTGTTTTTACTCGACTAGCCTGCGGGACGCATCCTCTCGCACGGTGTTTTTACTCGACTAGCCTGCGGGAAGCATCCTCTCGCACGTGTTTTTACTCGACTAGTCTGCGGGATGCATCCTCTTCGCACGTGTTTTTGCTCGACTAGCCTGCGGGATGCATCCTCTCGCACGTGTTTTTGCTCGACTAGCCTGCGGGATGCATCCTCTCGCACGTGTTTTTGCTCGACTAGCCATGCGCATCCCAAAAACCTGTGCATGCGCATCCCAAAAACCTGCGCATGCGCATCCCAAAAACCTGCGCATGCGCATCCCACAAAACCTGCGCATGCGCATCCCACAAAACTTCGCACGTGTTTTTACTCGACTAGCCTGCGGGATGCATCCTCTCGCACGTGTTTTTACTCGACTAGCCTGCGGGATGCATCCTCTCGCACGTGTTTGTGCTCGACTAGCCTGCGGGATGCATCCTCTCGCACGTGTTTTTACTTGACTAGCCTGCGGGATGCATCCTCTCGCACGTGTTTTTGCTCGACTAGACTGCGGGATGCATCCTCTCGCACGTGTTTTTGCTCGACTAGCCTGCGGGATGCATCCTCTCGCACGTGTTTTTAACTCGACTAGCCTGCGGGATGCATCCTCTCGCACGTGTTTTTACTCGACTAGCCTGCGGGATGCATCCTCTCGCACGTGTTTGTGCCTCGACTAGCCTGCGGGATGCATCCTCTCGCACGTGTTTTTACTTGACTAGCCTGCGGGATGCATCCTCT
Organism: Lasioglossum baleicum; assembly: GCF_051020765.1. Classification (NCBI taxonomy): domain Eukaryota; kingdom Metazoa; phylum Arthropoda; class Insecta; order Hymenoptera; family Halictidae; genus Lasioglossum; species Lasioglossum baleicum. The sequence continues at coordinate 299,007 of NW_027469167.1, read as the reverse complement.
CGCACGTGTTTTTTGCTCGACTAGCCTGCGGGATGCATCCTCTCGCACGTGTTTTTGCTCGACTAGCCTGCGGGATGCATCCTCTCGCACGTGTTTTTACTCGACTAGCCTGCGGGGTGCATCCTCTCGCACGTGTTTTTGCTCGACTAGCCTGCGGGATGCATCCTCTCGCACGTGTTTTTACTCGACTAGCCTGCGGGATTCATCCTCCCGCACGTGCTTTTACTCGACTAGCCTGCGGGATGCATCCTCTCGCACGTGTTTTTGCTCGACTAGCCTGCAGGATTCATCCTCTCGCACGTGTTTTTACTCGACTAGCCTGCGGGATGCATCCTCTCGCACGTGTTTTTACTCGACTAGCCTGCGGGACGCATCCTCTCGCACGTGTTTTTACTCGACTAGTCTGCGGGATGCATCCTCTCGCACGTGTTTTTGCTCGACTAGCCTGCGGGATGCATCCTCTCGCACGTGTTTTTGCTCGACTAGCCTGCGGGATGCATCCTCTCGCACGTGTTTTTGCTCGACTAGCCTGCGGGATGCATCCTCTCGCACGTGTTTTTGCTCGACTAGCCTGCGGGATGCATCCTCTCGCACGTGTTTTTACTCGACTAGCCATGCGCATCCCAAAAAAACCTGCGCATGCGCATCCCAAAAAACCTGCGCATTGCGCATCCCACAAAACCTCGCACGTGTTTTTACTCGACTAGCCTGCGGGATGCATCCTCTCGCACGTGTTTTTACTCGACTAGCCTGCAGGATGCATCCTCTCGCACGAGTTTTTACTCGACTAGCCTGCGGGATGCATCCTCTCGCACGTGTTTTTACTCGACTAGCCTGCGGGATTCATCCTCTCGCACGTGTTTTTACTCGACTAGCCTGCGGGATGCATCCTCTCGCACGTGTTTTTGCTCGACTAGCCTGCAGGATTCATCCTCTCGCACGTGTTTTTACTCGACTAGCCTGCGGGATGCATCCTCTCGCACGTGTTTTTACTCGACTAGCCTGCGGGAAGCATCCTCTTGCACGTGTTTTTACTCGACTAGCCTGCGGGATGCATCCTCTCGCACGTGTTTTTACTCGACTAGCCTGCGGGAAGCATCCTCTCGCACGTGTTTTTACTCGACTAGCCTGCGGGAAGCATCCTCTCGCACGTGTTTTTACTCGACTAGTCTGCGGGATGCATCCTCTCGCACGTGTTTTTGCTCGACTATCCTGCGGGATGCATCCTCTCGCACGTGTTTTTGCTCGACTAGCCTGCGGGATGCATCCTCTCGCACGTGTTTTTGCTCGACTAGCCTGCGGGATGCATCCTCTCGCACGTGTTTTTACTCGACTAGCCTGCGGGATGCATCCTCTCGCACGTGTTTTTGCTCGACTAGCCTGCGGGATGCATCCTCTCGCACGTGTTTTTGCTCGACTAGCCATGCGCATCCCAAAAAACCTGTGCATGCGCATCCCAAAAAACCTGCGCATGCGCATCCCACAAAACCTGCGCATGCGCATCCCACAAAACTTCGCACGTGTTTTTACTCGACTAGCCTGCGCGATGCATCCTCTCGCACGGGTTTTTACTCGACTAGCCTGTGGGATGCATCCTCTCGCACGTGTTTGTGCTCGACTAGCCTGCGGGATGCATCCTCTCGCACGTGTTTTTACTTGACTAGCCTGCGGGATGCATCCTCTCGCACGTGTTTTTGCTCGACTAGCCTGCGGGATGCATCCTCTCGCACGTGTTTTTGCTCGACTATCCTGCGGGATGCATCCTCTCGCACGTGTTTTTACTCGACTAGCCTGCGGGATGCATCCTCTCGCACGTGTTTTTGCTCGACTAGCCTGCGGGATGCATCCTCTCGCACGTGTTTTTGCTCGACTAGCCTGCGGGATGCATCCTCTCGCACGTGTTTTTGCTCGACTAGCCTGCGGGATGCATCCTCTCGCACGTGTTTTTACTCGACTAGCCATGCGCATCCCAAAAAACCTGCGCATGCGCATCCCACAAAACCTGCGCATGCGCATCCCACAAAACCTGCGCATGCGCATCCCACAAAACTTCGCACGTGTTTTTACTCGACTAGCCTGCGGGATGCATCCTCTCGCACGTGTTTTTGCTCGACTAGCCTGCGGGATGCATCCTCTCGCACGTGTTTTTACTCGACTAGCCTGCGGGATGCATCCTCTCGCACGTGTTTTTGCTCGACTAGCCTGCGGGATGCATCCTCTCGCACGTGTTTTTACTCGACTAGCCTTCGGGATGCATCCTCTCGCACGTGTTTTTACTCGACTAGCCTGCGGGACGCATCCTCTCGCACGTGTTTTTACTCGACTAGCCTGCGGGAAGCATCCTCTCGCACGTGTTTTTACTCGACTAGTCTGCGGGATGCATCCTCTCGCACGTGTTTTTGCTCGACTAGCCTGCGGGATGCATCCTCTCGCACGTGTTTTTGCTCGACTAGCCTGCGGGATGCATCCTCTCGCACGTGTATTTGCTCGACTAGCCTGCGGGATGCATCCTCTCGCACGTGTTTGTGCTCGACTAGCCTGCGGGATGCATCCTCTCCCACGTGTTTTTACTTGACTAGCCTGCGGGATGCATCCTCTCGCACGTGTTTTTGCTCGACTAGCCTGCGGGATGCATCCTCTCGCACGTGTTTTTGCTCGACTAGCCTGCGGGATGCATCCTCTCGCACGTGTTTTTGCTCGACTAGCCATGCGCATCCCAAAAAACCTGTGCATGCGCATCCCAAAAAACCTGCGCATGCGCATCCCAAAAAACCTGCGCATGCGCATCCCAAAAAACCTGCGCATGCGCATCCCACAAAACCTCGCACGTGTTTTTACTCGACTAGCCTGCGGGATGCATCCTCTCGCACGTGTTTTTACTCGACTAGCCTGCGGGATGCATCCTCTCGCACGTGTTTTTACAGGACTAGCCTGCGGGATGCATCCTCTCGCACGTGTTTTTGCTCGACTAGCCTGCGGGATGCATCCTCTCGCACGTGTTTTTGCTCGACTAGCCATGCGCATCCCAAAAAACCTGTGCATGCGCATCCCAAAAAACCTGCGCATGCGCATCCCAAAAAACCTGCGCATGCGCATCCCACAAAACCTGCGCATGCGCATCCCACAAAACTTCGCACGTGTTTTTACTCGACTAGCCTGCGGGATGCATCCTCTCGCACGTGTTTTTACTCGACTAGCCTGCGGGATGCATCCTCTCGCACGTGTTTGTGCTCGACTAGCCTGCGGGATGCATCCTCTCGCACGTGTTTTTACTTGACTAGCCTGCGGGATGCATCCTCTCGCACGTGTTTTTGCTCGACTAGACTGCGGGATGCATCCTCTCGCACGTGTTTTTGCTCGACTAGCCTGCGGGATGCATCCTCTCGCACGTGTTTTTACTCGACTAGCCTGCGGGATGCATCCTCTCGCACGTGTTTTTGCTCGACTAGCCTGCGGGATGCATCCTCTCGCACGTGTTTTTACTCGACTAGCCTGCGGGATTCATCCTCTCGCACGTGCTTTTACTCGACTAGCCTGCGGGATGCATCCTCTCGCACGTGTTTTTGCTCGACTAGCCTGCGGGATGAATCCTCTCGCACGTGTTTTTGCTCGACTATCCTGCGGGATGCATCCTCTCGCACGTGTTTTTGCTCGACTAGCCTGCGGGATGCATCCTCTCGCACGTGTTTTTGCTCGACTAGCCTGCGGGATGCATCCTCTCGCACGTGTTTTTACTCGACTAGCCTGCGGGATGCATCCTCTCGCACGTGTTTTTACTCGACTAGCCTGCGGGATGCATCCTCTCGCACGTGTTTGTGCTCGACTAGCCTGCGGGATGCATCCTCTCGCACGTGTTTTTACTTGACTAGCCTGCGGGATGCATCCTCTCGCACGTGTTTTTACTCGACTAGCCTGCGGGATGCATCCTCTCGCACGTGTTTTTGCTCGACTAGCCTGCGGGATGCATCCTCTCGCACGTGTTTTTGCTCGACTAGCCTGCGGGATGCATCCTCTCGCACGTGTTTTTGCTCGACTAGCCTGCGGGATGCATCCTCTCGCACGTGTTTTTACTCGACTAGCCATGCGCATCCCAAAAAACCTGCGCATGCGCATCCCACAAAACCTGCGCATGCGCATCCCACAAAACCTGCGCATGCGCATCCCACAAAACTTCGCACGTGTTTTTACTCGACTAGCCTGCGGGATGCATCCTCTCGCACGTGTTTTTGCTCGACTAGCCTGCGGGATGCATCCTCTCGCACGTGTTTTTACTCGACTAGCCTGCGGGATGCATCCTCTCGCACGTGTTTTTGCTCGACTAGCCTGCGGGATGCATCCTCTCGCACGTGTTTTTACTCGACTAGCCTTCGGGATGCATCCTCTCGCACGTGTTTTTACTCGACTAGCCTGCGGGACGCATCCTCTCGCACGTGTTTTTACTCGACTAGCCTGCGGGAAGCATCCTCTCGCACGTGTTTTTACTCGACTAGTCTGCGGGATGCATCCTCTCGCACGTGTTTTTGCTCGACTAGCCTGCGGGATGCATCCTCTCGCACGTGTTTTTGCTCGACTAGCCTGCGGGATGCATCCTCTCGCACGTGTATTTGCTCGACTAGCCTGCGGGATGCATCCTCTCGCACGTGTTTGTGCTCGACTAGCCTGCGGGATGCATCCTCTCCCACGTGTTTTTACTTGACTAGCCTGCGGGATGCATCCTCTCGCACGTGTTTTTGCTCGACTAGCCTGCGGGATGCATCCTCTCGCACGTGTTTTTGCTCGACTAGCCTGCGGGATGCATCCTCTCGCACGTGTTTTTGCTCGACTAGCCATGCGCATCCCAAAAAACCTGTGCATGCGCATCCCAAAAAACCTGCGCATGCGCATCCCAAAAAACCTGCGCATGCGCATCCCAAAAAACCTGCGCATGCGCATCCCACAAAACCTCGCACGTGTTTTTACTCGACTAGCCTGCGGGATGCATCCTCTCGCACGTGTTTTTACTCGACTAGCCTGCGGGATGCATCCTCTCGCACGTGTTTTTACAGGACTAGCCTGCGGGATGCATCCTCTCGCACGTGTTTTTGCTCGACTAGCCTGCGGGATGCATCCTCTCGCACGTGTTTTTGCTCGACTAGCCATGCGCATCCCAAAAAACCTGTGCATGCGCATCCCAAAAAACCTGCGCATGCGCATCCCAAAAAACCTGCGCATGCGCATCCCACAAAACCTGCGCATGCGCATCCCACAAAACTTCGCACGTGTTTTTACTCGACTAGCCTGCGGGATGCATCCTCTCGCACGTGTTTTTACTCGACTAGCCTGCGGGATGCATCCTCTCGCACGTGTTTGTGCTCGACTAGCCTGCGGGATGCATCCTCTCGCACGTGTTTTTACTTGACTAGCCTGCGGGATGCATCCTCTCGCACGTGTTTTTGCTCGACTAGACTGCGGGATGCATCCTCTCGCACGTGTTTTTGCTCGACTAGCCTGCGGGATGCATCCTCTCGCACGTGTTTTTACTCGACTAGCCTGCGGGATGCATCCTCTCGCACGTGTTTTTGCTCGACTAGCCTGCGGGATGCATCCTCTCGCACGTGTTTTTACTCGACTAGCCTGCGGGATTCATCCTCTCGCACGTGCTTTTACTCGACTAGCCTGCGGGATGCATCCTCTCGCACGTGTTTTTGCTCGACTAGCCTGCGGGATGAATCCTCTCGCACGTGTTTTTGCTCGACTATCCTGCGGGATGCATCCTCTCGCACGTGTTTTTGCTCGACTAGCCTGCGGGATGCATCCTCTCGCACGTGTTTTTGCTCGACTAGCCTGCGGGATGCATCCTCTCGCACGTGTTTTTACTCGACTAGCCTGCGGGATGCATCCTCTCGCACGTGTTTTTACTCGACTAGCCTGCGGGATGCATCCTCTCGCACGTGTTTGTGCTCGACTAGCCTGCGGGATGCATCCTCTCGCACGTGTTTTTACTTGACTAGCCTGCGGGATGCATCCTCTCGCACGTGTTTTTGCTCGACTAGCCTGCGGGATGCATCCTCTCGCACGTGTTTTTGCTCGACTAGCCTGCGGGATGCATCCTCTCGCACGTGTTTTTACTCGACTAGCCTGCGGGATGCATCCTCTCGCACGTGTTTTTGCTCGACTAGCCTGCGGGATGCATCCTCTCGCACGTGTTTTTACTCGACTAGCCTGCGGGATTCATCCTCCCGCACGTGCTTTTACTCGACTAGCCTGCGGGATGCATCCTATCGCACGTGTTTTTGCTCGACTAGCCTGCAGGATTCATCCTCTCGCACGTGTTTTTACTCGACTAGCCTGCGGGATGCATCCTCTCGCACGTGTTTTTACTCGACTAGCCTGCGGGACGCATCCTCTCGCACGTGTTTTTACTCGACTAGCCTGCGGGATGCATCCTCTCGCACGTGTTTTTGCTCGACTAGCCTGCGGGATGCATCCTCTCGCACGTGTTTTTGCTCGACTAGCCTGCGGGATGCATCCTCTCGCACGTGTTTTTACTCGACTAGCCTGCGGGATGCATCCTCTCGCACGTGTTTTTACTCGACTAGCCATGCGCATCCCAAAAAACCTGCGCATGCGCATCCCAAAAAACCTGCGCATGCGCATCCCACAAAACCTCGCACGTGTTTTTACTCGACTAGCCTGCGGGATGCATCCTCTCGCACGTGTTTTTACTCGACTAGCCTGCAGGATGCATCCTCTCGCACGAGTTTTTACTCGACTAGCCTGCGGGATGCATCCTCTCGCACGTGTTTTTACTCGACTAGCCTGCGGGATTCATCCTCTCGCACGTGTTTTTACTCGACTAGCCTGCGGGATGCATCCTCTCGCACGTGTTTTTGCTCGACTAGCCTGCAGGATTCATCCTCTCGCACGTGTTTTTACTCGACTAGCCTGCGGGATGCATCCTCTCGCACGTGTTTTTACTCGACTAGCCTGCGGGAAGCATCCTCTTGCACGTGTTTTTACTCGACTAGCCTGCGGGATGCATCCTCTCGCACGTGTTTTTACTCGACTAGCCTGCGGGAAGCATCCTCTCGCACGTGTTTTTACTCGACTAGCCTGCGGGAAGCATCCTCTCGCACGTGTTTTTACTCGACTAGTCTGCGGGATGCATCCTCTCGCACGTGTTTTTGCTCGACTATCCTGCGGGATGCATCCTCTCGCACGTGTTTTTGCTCGACTAGCCTGCGGGATGCATCCTCTCGCACGTGTTTTTGCTCGACTAGCCTGCGGGATGCATCCTCTCGCACGTGTTTTTGCTCGACTAGCCATGCGCATCCCAAAAAACCTGTGCATGCGCATCCCAAAAAACCTGCGCATGCGCATCCCAAAAAACCTGCGCATGCGCATCCCACAAAACCTGCGCATGCGCATCCCACAAAACTTCGCACGTGTTTTTACTCGACTAGCCTGCGGGATGCATCCTCTCGCACGTGTTTTTACTCGACTAGCCTGCGGGATGCATCCTCTCGCACGTGTTTGTGCTCGACTAGCCTGCGGGATGCATCCTCTCGCACGTGTTTTTACTTGACTAGCCTGCGGGATGCATCCTCTCGCACGTGTTTTTGCTCGACTAGACTGCGGGATGCATCCTCTCGCACGTGTTTTTGCTCGACTAGCCTGCGGGATGCATCCTCTCGCACGTGTTTTTACTCGACTAGCCTGCGGGATGCATCCTCTCGCACGTGTTTTTGCTCGACTAGCCTGCGGGATGCATCCTCTCGCACGTGTTTTTACTCGACTAGCCTGCGGGATTCATCCTCTCGCACGTGCTTTTACTCGACTAGCCTGCGGGATGCATCCTCTCGCACGTGTTTTTGCTCGACTAGCCTGCGGGATGCATCCTCTCGCACGTGTTTTTGCTCGACTATCCTGCGGGATGCATCCTCTCGCACGTGTTTTTGCTCGACTAGCCTGCGGGATGCATACTCTCGCACGTGTTTTTGCTCGACTAGCCTGCGGGATGCATCCTCTCGCACGTGTTTTTACTCGACTAGCCTGCGGGATGCATCCTCTCGCACGTGTTTTTGCTCGACTAGCCTGCGGAATGCATCCTCTCGCACGTGTTTTTGCTCGACTAGCCATGCGCATCCCAAAAAACCTGTGCATGCGCATCCCAAAAAACCTGCGCATGCGCATCCCACAAAACCTGCGCATTCGCATCCCACAAAACTTCGCACGTGTTTTTACTCGACTATCCTGCGGGATGCATCCTCTCGCACGTGTTTTTACTCGACTAGCCTGCGGGATGCATCCTCTCGCACGTGTTTGTGCTCGACTAGCCTGCGGGATGCATCCTCTCGCACGTGTTTTTACTTGACTAGCCTGCGGGATGCATCCTCTCGCACGTGTTTTTGCTCGACTAGCCTGCGGGATGCATCCTCTCGCACGTGTTTTTGCTCGACTAGCCTGCGGGATGCATCCTCTCGCACGTGTTTTTACTCGACTAGCCTGCGGGATGCATCCTCTCGCACGTGTTTTTGCTCGACTAGCCTGCGGGATGCATCCTCTCGCACGTGTTTTTACTCGACTAGCCTGCGGGATTCATCCTCCCGCACGTGCTTTTACTCGACTAGCCTGCGGGATGCATCCTCTCGCACGTGTTTTTGCTCGACTAGCCTGCGGGATGCATCCTCTCGCACGTGTTTTTGCTCGACTAGCCTGCGGGATGCATCCTCTCGCACGTGTTTTTACTCGACTAGCCATGCGCATCCCAAAAAACCTGCGCATGCGCATCCCACAAAACCTGCGCATGCGCATCCCACAAAACCTGCGCATGCGCATCCCACAAAACTTCGCACGTGTTTTTACTCGACTAGCCTGCGGGATGCATCCTCTCGCACGTGTTTTTGCTCGACTAGCCTGCGGGATGCATCCTCTCGCACGTGTTTTTACTCGACTAGCCTGCGGGATGCATCCTCTCGCACGTGTTTTTGCTCGACTAGCCTGCGGGATGCATCCTCTCGCACGTGTTTTTACTCGACTAGCCTGCGGGATTCATCCTCTCGCACGTGCTTTTACTCGACTAGCCTGCGGGATGCATCCTCTCGCACGTGTTTTTACTCGACTAGCCTGCGGGATGAATCCTCTCGCACGTGTTTTTGCTCGACTAGCCTGCGGGATGCATCCTCTCGGACGTGTTTTTGCTCGACTAGCCTGCGGGATGCATCCTCTCGCACGTGATTTTGCTCGACTATCCTGCGGGATGCATCCTCTCGCACGTGTTTTTGCTCGACTAGCCTGCGGGATGCATCCTCTCGCACGTGTTTTTGCTCGACTAGCCTGCGGGATGCATCCTCTCGCACGTGTTTTTACTCGACTAGCCTGCGGGATGCATCCTCTCGCACGTGTTTTTGCTCGACTAGCCTGCGGGATACATCCTCTCGCACGTGTTTTTACTCGACTAGCCTGCGGGATTCATCCTCTCGCACGTGCTTTTACTCGACTAGCCTGCGGGATGCATCCTCCCGCACGTGTTTTTGCTCGACTAGCCTGCAGGATTCATCCTCTCGCACGTGTTTTTACTCCACTAGCCTGCGGGATGCATCCTCTCGCACGTGTTTTTACTCGACTAGCGTGCGGGACGCATCCTCTCGCACGTGTTTTTACTCGACTAGTCTGCGGGATGCATCCTCTCGCACGTGTTTTTGCTCGACTAGCCTGCGGGATGCATCCTCTCGCACGTGTTTTTGCTCGACTAGCCTGCGGGATGCATCCTCTCGCACGTGTTTTTGCTCGACTAGCCTGCGGGATGCATCCTCTCGCACGTGTTTTTACTCGACTAGCCATGCGCATCCCAAAAAACCTGCGCATGCGCATCCCAAAAAACCTGCGCATGCGCATCCCACAAAACCTGCGCATGCGCATCGCACAAAACTTCGCACGTGTTTTTACTCGACTAGCCTGCGGGATGCATCCTCTCGCACGTGTTTTTGCTCGACTAGCCTGCGGGATGCATCCTCTCGCACGTGTTTTTACTCGACTAGCCTGCGGGATGCATCCTCTCGCACGTGTTTTTGCTCGACTAGCCTGCGGGATGCATCCTCTCGCACGTGTTTTTACTCGACTAGCCTGCAGGATTCATCCTCTCGCACGTGTTTTTACTCGACTAGCCTGCGGGATGAATCCTCTCGCACGTGTTTTTGCTCGACTAGCCTGCGGGATGCATCCTCTCGCACGTGTTTTTACTCGACTAGCCTGCGGGATGCATCCTCTCGCACGTGTTTTTACTCGACTAGCCTGCGGGATGCATCCTCTCGCACGTGTTTTTACTCGACTAGCCTGCGGGAAGCATCCTCTCGCACGTGTTTTTACTCGACTAGTCTGCGGGATGCATCCTCTCGCACGTGTTTTTGCTCGACTAGCGTGCGGGATGCATCCTCTCGCACGTGTTTTTGCTCGACTAGCCTGCGGGATGCATACTCTCGCACGTGTATTTGCTCGACTAGCCTGCGGGATGCATCCTCTCGCACGTGTTTGTGCTCGACTTGCCTGCGGGATGCATCCTCTCGCACGTGTTTTTACTTGACTAGCCTGCGGGATGCATCCTCTCGGTACGTGTTTTTGCTCGACTAGCCTGCGGGATGCATCCTCTCGCACGTGTTTTTGCTCGACTAGCCTGCGGGATGCATCCTCTCGCACGTGTTTTTGCTCGACTAGCCTGCGGGATGCATCCTCTCGCACGTGTTTTTACTCGACTAGCCATGCGCATCCCAAAAAACCTGCGCATGCGCATCCCAAAAAACCTGCGCATGCGCATCCCACAAAACTTCGCACGTGTTTTTACTCGACTAGCCTGCGGGATGCATCCTCTCGCACGTGTTTTTACTCGACTAGCCTGCGGGATGCATCCTCTCGCACGTGTTTTTGCTCGACTAGCCTGCGGGATGCATCCTCTCGCACGTGTTTTTGCTCGACTAGCCTGCGGGATGCATCCTCTCGCACGTGTATTTGCTCGACTAGCCTGCGGGATGCATCCTCTCGCACGTGTTTGTGCTCGACTAGCCTGCGGGATGCATCCTCTCGCACGTGTTTTTACTTGACTAGCCTGCGGGATGCATCCTCTCGCACGTGTTTTTACTCGACTAGCCTGCGGGATGCATCCTCTCGCACGTGTTTTTGCTCGACTAGCCTGCGGGATGCATCCTCTCGCACGTGTTTTTACTCGACTAGCCTGCGGGATTCATCCTCTCGCACGTGCTTTTACTCGGCTAGCCTGCGGGATGCATCCTCTCGCACGTGTTTTTGCTCGACTAGCCTGCAGGATTCATCCTCTCGCACGTGTTTTTACTCGACTAGCCTGCGGGATGAATCCTCTCGCACGTGTTTTTGCTCGACTAGCCTGCGGGATGCATCCTCTCGCACGTGTTTTTACTCGACTAGCCTGCGGGATGCATCCTCTCGCACGTGTTTTTACTCGACTAGCCTGCGGGATGCATCCTCTCGCACGTGTTTTTGCTCGACTAGCCTGCGGGATGCATCCTCTCGCACGTGTTTTTGCTCGACTAGCCTGCGGGATGCATCCTCTCGCACGTGTTTTTACTCGACTAGCCTGCGGGATGCATCCTCTCGCACGTGTTTTTGCTCGACTAGCCTGCGGGATGCATCCTCTCGCACGTGTTTTTGCTCGACTAGCCTGCGGGATGCATCCTCTCGCACGTGTTTTTGCTCGACTAGCCTGCGGGATGCATCCTCTCGCACGTGTTTTTACTCGACTAGCCATGCGCATCCCAAAAAACCTGCGCATGCGCATCCCAAAAAACCTGCGCATGCGCATCCCACAAAACCTGCGCATGCGCATCCCACAAAACTTCGCACGTGTTTTTACTCGACTAGCCTGCGGGATGCATCCTCTCGCACGTGTTTTTACTCGACTAGCCTGTTGGATGCATCCTCTCGCACGTGTTTTTGCTCGACTAGCCTGCGGGATGCATCCTCTCGCACGTGTTTTTACTCGACTAGCCTGCGGGATTCATCCTCTCGCACGTGCTTTTACTCGACTAGCCTGCGGGATGCATCCTCTCGCACGTGTCTTTGCTAGACTAGCCTGCAGGATTCATCCTCTCGCACGTGTTTTTACTCGACTAGCCTGCGGGATGAATCCTCTCGCACGTGTTTTTGCTCGACTAGCCTGCGGGATGCATCCTCTCGCACGTGTTTTTGCTCGACTAGCCTGCGGGACGCATCCTCTCGCACGTGTTTTTACTCGACTAGCCTGCGGGATGCATCCTCTCGCACGTGTTTTTACTCGACTAGTCTGCGGGATGCATCCTCTCGCACGTGTTTTTGCTCGACTAGCCTGCGGGATGCATCCTCTCGCACGTGTTTTTGCTCGACTAGCCTGCGGGATGCATCCTCTCGCACGTGTTTTTGCTCGACTAGCCTGCGGGATGCATCCTCTCGCACGTGTTTTTGCTCGACTAGCCTGCGGGATGCATCCTCTCGCACGTGTTTTTACTCGACTAGCCATGCGCATCCCAAAAAACCTGCGCATGCGCATCCCAAAAAACCTGCGCATGCGCTTCCCACAAAACCTGCGCATGCGCATCCCACAAAACTTCGCACGTGTTTTTACTCGACTAGCCTGCGGGATGCATCCTCTCGCACGTGTTTTTGCTCGACTAGCCTGCGGGATGCATCCTCTCGCACGTGTTTTTACTCGACTAGCCTGCGGGATGCATCCTCTCGCACGTGTTTTTGCTCGACTAGCCTGCGGGATGCATCCTCTCGCACGTGTTTTTACTCGACTAGCCTGCGGGATTCATCCTCTCGCACGTGCTTTTACTCGGCTAGCCTGCGGGATGCATCCTCTCGCACGTGTTTTTGCTCGACTAGCCTGCAGGATTCATCCTCTCGCACGTGTTTTTACTCGACTAGCCTGCGGGATGAATCCTCTCGCACGTGTTTTTGCTCGACTAGCCTGCGGGATGCGTCCTCTCGCACGTGTTTTTACTCGACTAGCCTGCGGGATGCATCCTCTCGCACGTGTTTTTACTCGACTAGCCTGCGGGATGCATCCTCTCGCACTTGTTTTTACTCGACTAGCCTGCGGGAAGCATCCTCTCGCACGTGTTTTTACTCGACTAGTCTGCGGGATGCATCCTCTCGCACGTGTTTTTGCTCGACTAGCCTGCGGTATGCATCCTCTCGCACGTGTTTTTGCTCGACTAGCCTGCGGGATGCATCCTCTCGCACGTGTATTTGCTCGACTAGCCTGCGGGATGCATCCTCTCGCACGTGTTTGTGCTCGACTAGCCTGCGGGATGCATCCTCTCGCACGTGTTTTTGCTCGACTAGCCTGCGGGATGCATCCTCTCGCACGTGTTTTTACTCGACTAGCCTGCGGGATGCATCCTCTCGCACGTGTTTTTGCTCGACTAGCCTGCGGGATGCATCCTCTCGCACGTGTTTTTGCTCGACTAGCCTGCGGGATGCATCCTCTCGCACGTGTTTTTGCTCGACTAGCCTGCGGGATGCATCCTCTCGCACGTGTTTTTACTCGACTAGCCATGCGCATCCCAAAAAACCTGCGCATGCGCATCCCACAAAACTTCGCACGTGTTTTTACTCGACTAGCCTGCGGGATGCATCCTCTCGCACGTGTTTTTACTCGACTAGCCTGTTGGATGCATCCTCTCGCACGTGTTTTTGCTCGACTAGCCTGCGGGATGCATCCTCTCGCACGTGTTTTTACTCGACTAGCCTGCGGGATGAATCCTCTCGCACGTGTTTTTGCTCGACTAGCCTGCGGGATGCATCCCCTCGCACGTGTTTTTGCTCGACTAGCCTGCGGGACGCATCCTCTCGCACGTGTTTTTACTCGACTAGCCTCCGGGATGCATCCTCTCGCACGTGTTTTTACTCGACTAGCCTGCTCGAAGCATACTCTTGCACGTGTTTTTACTCGACTAGCCTGCGGGATGCATCCTCTCGCACGTGTTTTTGCTCGACTAGCCTGCGGGATGCATCCTCTCGCACGTGTTTTTGCTCGACTAGCCTGCGGGATGCATCCTCTCGCACGTGTTTTTGCTCGAGTAGCCTGCGAGATGCATCCTCTCGCACGTGTTTTTACTCGACTAGCCTGCGGGATGCATCCTCTCGCACGTGCTTTTGCTCGACTAGCCTGCGGGATGCATCCTCTCGCACGTGTTTTTGCTAGACTAGCCTGCGGGATGCATCCTCTCGCACGTGTTTTTGCTCGACTAGCCTGCGGGATGCATCCTCTCGCACGTGTTTTTGCTCGACTAGCCATGCGCATCCCAAAAAACCTGCGCATGCGCATCCCACAAAACCTGCGCATGCGCATCCCACAAAACCTCGCACGTGTTTGTGCTCGACTAGCCTGCGGGATGCATCCTCTCGCACGTGTTTTTACTCGACTAGCCTGCGGGATGCATCCTCTCGCACGTGTTTTTACTCGACTAGCCTGCGGGATGCATCCTCTCGCACGTGTTTTTGCTCGACTAGCCTGCGGGATGCATCCTCTCGCACGTGTTTTTGCTCGACTAGCCTGCGGGATGCATCCTCTCGCACGTGTATTTGCTCGACTAGCCTGCGGGATGCATCCTCTCGCACGTGTTTGTGCTCGACTAGCCTGCGGGATGCATCCTCTCGCACGTGTTTTTACTCGACTAGTCTGCGGGATGCATCCTCTCGCACGTGTTTTTGCTCGACTAGCCTGCGGGATGCATCCTCTCGCACGTGTTTTTGCTCGACTAGCCTGCGGGATGCATCCTCTCGCACGTGTATTTGCTCGACTAGCCTGCGGGATGCATCCTCTCGCACGTGTTTGTGCTCGACTAGCCTGCGGGATGCATCCTCTCGCACGTGTTTTTACTTGACTAGCCTGCGGGATGCATCCTCTCGCACGTGTTTTTGCTCGACTAGCCTGCGGGATGCATCCTCTCGCACGTGTTTTTGCTCGACTAGCCTGCGGGATGCATCCTCTCGCACGTGTTTTTACTCGACTAGCCTGCGGGATGCATCCTCTCGCACGTGTTTTTGCTCGACTAGCCTGTTGGATGCATCCTCTCGCACGTGTTTTTGCTCGACTAGCCTGCGGGATGCATCCTCTCGCACGTGTTTTTGCTCGACTAGCCTGCGGGATGCATCCTCTCGCACGTGTTTTTACTCGACTAGCCTGCGGGATGCATCCTCTCGCACATGTTTTTGCTCGACTAGCCTGCGGGATGCATCCTCTCGCACGTGTTTTTGCTCGACTAGCCTGCGGGATGCATCCTCTCGCACGTGTTTTTGCTCGACTAGCCTGCGGGATGCATCCTCTCGCACGTGTTTTTACTCGACTAGCCATGCGCATCCCAAAAAACCTGCGCATGCGCATCCCACAAAACCTGCGCATGCGCATCCCACAAAACTTCGCACGTGTTTTTACTCGACTAGCCTGCGGGATGCATCCTCTCGCACGTGTTTTTACTCGACTAGCCTGTTGGATGCATCCTCTCGCACGTGTTTTTGCTCGACTAGCCTGCGGGATGCATCCTCTCGCACGTGTTTTTACTCGACTAGCCTGCGGGATGAATCCTCTCGCACGTGTTTTTGCTCGACTAGCCTGCGGGATGCATCCCCTCGCACGTGTTTTTGCTCGACTAGCCTGCGGGACGCATCCTCTCGCACGTGTTTTTACTCGACTAGCCTGCGGGATGCATCCTCTCGCACGTGTTTTTACTCGACTAGCCTGCGGGAAGCATCCTCTTGCACGTGTTTTTACTCGACTAGCCTGCGGGATGCATCCTCTCGCACGTGTTTTTGCTCGACTAGCCTGCGGGATGCATCCTCTCGCACGTGTTTTTACTCGACTAGCCTGCGGGATGCATCCTCTCGCACGTGTTTTTACTCGACTAGCCTGCGGGATGCATCCTCTCGCACGTGTTTTTACTCGACTAGCCTGCGGGAAGCATCCCCTCGCACGTGTTTTTACTCGACTAGTCTGCGGGATGCATCCTCTCGCACGTGTTTTTGCTCGACTAGCCTGCGGGATGCATCCTCTCGCACGTGTTTTTGCTCGACTAGCCTGCGGGATGCATCCTCTCGCACGTGTATTTGCTCGACTAGCCTGCGGGATGCATCCTCTCGCACGTGTTTGTGCTCGACTAGCCTGCGGGATGCATCCTCTCGCACGTGTTTTTACTTGACTAGCCTGCGGGATGCATCCTCTCGCACGTGTTTTTGCTCGACTAGCCTGCGGGATGCATCCTCTCGCACGTGTTTTTGCTCGACTAGCCTGCGGGATGTATCCTCTCGCACATGTTTTTACTCGACTAGCCTGCGGGATGCATCCTCTCGCACGTGTTTTTGCTCGACTAGCCTGCGGGATGCATCCTCTCGCACGTGTTTTTACTCGACTAGCCTGCGGGATGCATCCTCTCGCACGTGTTTTTGCTCGACTAGCCTGCGGGATGCATCCTCTCGCACGTGTTTTTGCTCGACTAGCAATGCGCATCCCAAAAAACCTGTGCATGCGCATCCCAAAAAACCTGCGCATGCGCATCCCACAAAACCTGCGCATGCGCATCCCACAAAACCTGCGCATGCGCATCCCACAAAACTTCGCACGTGTTTTTACTCGACTAGCCTGCGGGATGCATCCTCTCGCACGTGTTTTTACTCGACTAGCCTGCGGGATGCATCCTCTCGCACGTGTTTTTGCTCGACTAGCCTGCGGGATGCATCCTCTCGCACGTGTTTTTACTCGACTAGCCTGCGGGATTCATCCTCTCGCACGTGTTTTTACTCGACTAGCCTGCGGGATGCATCCTCTCGCACGTGTTTTTACTCGACTAGCCTGCGGGATGCATCCTCTCGCACGTGTTTTTACTCGACTAGCCTGCGGGATGCATCCTCTCGCACGTGTTTTTACTCGACTAGCCTGCGGGAAGCATCCTCTCGCACGTGTTTTTACTCGACTAGTCTGCGGGATGCATCCTCTCGCACGTGTTTTTGCTCGACTAGCCTGCGGGATGCATCCTCTCGCACGTGTTTTTGCTCGACTAGCCTGCGGGATGCATCCTCTCGCACGTGTATTTGCTCGACTAGCCTGCGGGATGCATCCTCTCGCACGTGTTTGTGCTCGACTAGCCTGCGGGATGCATCCTCTCGCACGTGTTTTTACTTGACTAGCCTGCGGGATGCATCCTCTCGCACGTGTTTTTGCTCGACTAGCCTGCGGGATGCATCCTCTCGCACGTGTTTTTGCTCGACTAGCCTGCGGGATGCATCCTCTCGCACGTGTTTTTACTCGACTAGCCTGCGGGATGCATCCTCTCGCACGTGTTTTTGCTCGACTAGCCTGTTGGATGCATCCCCTCGCACGTGTTTTTGCTCGACTAGCCTGCGGGATGCATCCTCTCGCACGTGTTTTTACTCGACTAGCCTGCGGGATTCATCCTCTCGCACGTGCTTTTACTCGACTAGCCTGCGGGATGCATCCTCTCGCACGTGTTTTTGCTCGACTAGCCTGCAGGATTGATCCTCTCGCACGTGTTTTTACTCGACTAGCCTGCGGGATGAATCCTCTCGCACGTGTTTTTGCTCGACTAGCCTGCGGGATGCATCCTCTCGCACGTGTTTTTGCTCGACTAGCCTGCGGGACGCATCCTCTCGCACGTGTTTTTACTCGACTAGCCTGCGGGATGCATCCTCTCGCACGTGTTTTTACTCGACTAGCCTGCGGGAAGCATCCTCTTGCACGTGTTTTTACTCGACTAGCCTGCGGGATGCATCCTCTCGCACGTGTTTTTACTCGACTAGCCTGCGGGAAGCATCCTCTCGCACGTGTTTTTACTCGACTAGTCTGCGGGAAGCATCCTCTCGCACGTGTTTTTGCTCGACTAGCCTGCGGGATGCATCCTCTCGCACGTGTTTTTGCTCGACTAGCCTGCGGGATGCATCCTCTCGCACGTGTTTTTGCTCGACTAGCCTGCGGGATGCATCCTCTGGCACGTGTTTTTGCTCGACTAGCCATGCGCATCCCAAAAAACCTGCGCATGCGCATCCCACAAAACCTCGCACGTGTTTTTACTCGACTAGCCTGCGGGATGCATCCTCTCGCACGTGTTTTTACTCGAGTAGCCTGCGAGATGCATCCTCCCGCACGTGTTTTTACTCGACTAGTCTGCGGGATGCATCCTCTCGCACGTGTTTTTGCTCGACTAGCCTGCGGGATGCATCCTCTCGCACGTGTTTTTGCTCGACTAGCCTGCGGGATGCATCCTCTCGCACGTGTATTTGCTCGACTAGCCTGCGGGATGCATCCTCTCGCACGTGTTTGTGCTCGACTAGCCTGCGGGATGCATCCTCTCGCACGTGTTTTTGCTCGACTAGCCTGCGGGATGCATCCTCTCGCACGTGTATTTGCTCGACTAGCCTGCGGGATGCATCCTCTCGCACGTGTTTGTGCTCGACTAGCCTGCGGGATGCATCCTCTCGCACGTGTTTTTACTCGACTAGTCTGCGGGATGCATCCTCTCGCACGTGTTTTTGCTCGACTAGCCTGCGGGATGCATCCTCTCGCACGTGTTTTTGCTCGACTAGCCTGCGGGATGCATCCTCTCGCACGTGTATTTGCTCGACTAGCCTGCGGGATGCATCCTCTCGCACGTGTTTGTGCTCGACTAGCCTGCGGGATGCATCCTCTCGCACGTGTTTTTACTTGACTAGCCTGCGGGATGCATCCTCTCGCACGTGTTTTTGCTCGACTAGCCATGCGCATCCCAAAAAACCTGAGCATGCGCATCTCAAAAAACCTGCGCATGCGCATCCCACAAAACCTGCGCATGCGCATCCCACAAAACCTCGCACGTGTTTGTGCTCGACTAGCCTGCGGGATGCATCCTCTCGCACGTGTTTTTACTCGACTAGTCTGCGGGATGCATCCTCTCGCACGTGTTTTTGCTCGACTAGCCTGCGGGATGCATCCTCTCGCACGTGTTTTTGCTCGACTAGCCTGCGGGATGCATCCTCTCGCACGTGTTTTTGCTCGACTAGCCTGCGGGATGCATCCTCTCGCACGTGTATTTGCTCGACTAGCCTGCGGGATGCATCCTCTCGCACGTGTTTGTGCTCGACTAGCCTGCGGGATGCATCCTCTCGCACGTGTTTTTACTTGACTAGCCTGCGGGATGCATCCTCTCGCACGTGTTTTTACTCGACTAGCCTGCGGGAAGCATCCTCTCGCACGTGTTTTTACTCGACTAGTCTGCGGGATGCATCCTCTCGCACGTGTTTTTGCTCGACTAGCCTGCGGGATGCATCCTCTCGCACGTGTTTTTGCTCGACTAGCCTGCGGGATGCATACTCTCGCACGTGTATTTGCTCGACTAGCCTGCGGGATGCATCCTCTCGCACGTGTTTGTGCTCGACTAGCCTGCGGGATGCATCCTCTCGCACGTGTTTTTACTTGACTAGCCTGCGGGATGCATCCTCTCGCACGTGTTTTTGCTCGACTAGCCTGCGGGATGCATCCTCTCGCACGTGTTTTTGCTCGACTAGCCTGCGGGATGCATCCTCTCGCACGTGTTTTTGCTCGACTAGCCTGCGGGATGCATCCTCTCGCACGTGTATTTGCTCGACTAGCCTGCGGGATGCATCCTCTCGCACGTGTTTGTGCTCGACTAGCCTGCGGGATGCATCCTCTCGCACGTGTTTTTACTTGACTAGCCTGCGGGATGCATCCTCTCGCACGTGTTTTTGCTCGACTAGCCTGCGGGATGCATCCTCTCGCACGTGTTTTTGCTCGACTAGCCTGCGGGATGCATCCTCTCGCACGTGTTTTTACTCGACTAGCCTGCGGGATGCATCCTCTCGCACGTGTTTTTGCTCGACTAGCCTGCGGGATGCATCCTCTCGCACGTGTTTTTACTCGACTAGCCATGCGCATCCCAAAAAACCTGCGCATGCGCATCCCAAAAAACCTGCGCATGCGCATCCCACAAAACCTGCGCATGCGCATCCCACAAAACTTCGCACGTGTTTTTACTCGACTAGCCTGCGGGATGCATCCTCTCGCACGTGTTTTTACTCGACTAGCCTGTTGGATGCATCCTCTCGCACGTGTTTTTGCTCGACTAGCCTGCGGGATGCATCCTCTCGCACGTGTTTTTACTCGACTAGCCTGCGGGATTCATCCTCCCGCACGTGCTTTTACTCGACTAGCCTGCGGGATGCATCCTCTCGCACGTGTCTTTGCTAGACTAGCCTGCAGGATTCATCCTCTCGCACGTGTTTTTACTCGACTAGCCTGCGGGATGAATCCTCTCGCACGTGTTTTTGCTCGACTAGCCTGCGGGATGCATCCTCTCGCACGTGTTTTTGCTCGACTAGCCTGCGGGACGCATCCTCTCGCACGTGTTTTTACTCGACTAGCCTGCGGGATGCATCCTCTCGCACGTGTTTTTACTCGACTAGTCTGCGGGATGCAACCTCTCGCACGTGTTTTTGATCGACTAGCCTGCGGGATGCATCCTCTCGCACGTGTTTTTGCTCGACTAGCCTGCGGGATGCATCCTCTCGCACGTGTTTTTGCTCGACTAGCCTGCGGGATGCATCCTCTCGCACGTGTTTTTGCTCGACTAGCCTGCGGGATGCATCCTCTCGCACGTGTTTTTACTCGACTAGCCATGCGCATCCCAAAAAACCTGCGCATGCGCATCCCAAAAAACCTGCGCATGCGCATCCCACAAAACCTGCGCATGCGCATCCCACAAAATTTCGCACGTGTTTTTACTCGACTAGCCTGCGGGATGCATCCTCTCGCACGTGTTTTTGCTCGACTAGCCTGCGGGATGCATCCTCTCGCACGTGTTTTTACTCGACTAGCCTGCGGGATGCATCCTCTCGCACGTGTTTTTGCTCGACTAGCCTGCGGGATGCATCCTCTCGCACGTGTTTTTACTCGACTAGCCTGCGGGATTCATCCTCTCGCACGTGCTTTTACTCGGCTAGCCTGCGGGATGCATCCTCTCGCACGTGTTTTTGCTCGACTAGCCTGCAGGATTCATCCTCTCGCACGTGTTTTTACTCGACTAGCCTGCGGGATGAATCCTCTCGCACGTGTTTTTGCTCGACTAGCCTGCTTGATGCATCCTCTCGCACGTGTTTTTACTCGACTATCCTGCGGGATGCATCCTCTCGCACGTGTTTTTACTCGACTAGCCTGCGGGATGCATCCTCTCGCACGTGTTTTTACTCGACTAGCCTGCGGGAAGCATCCTCTCGCACGTGTTTTTACTCGACTAGTCTGCGGGATGCATCCTCTCGCACGTGTTTTTGCTCGACTAGCCTGCGGGATGCATCCTCTCGCACGTGTTTTTGCTCGACTAGCCTGCGGGATGCATCCTCTCGCACGTGTATTTGCTCGACTAGCCTGCGGGATGCATCCTCTCGCACGTGTTTGTGCTCGACTAGCCTGCGGGATGCATCCTCTCGCACGTGTTTTTACTTGACTAGCCTGCGGGATGCATCCTCTCGCACGTGTTTTTGCTCGACTAGCCTGCGGGATGCATCCTCTCGCACGTGTTTTTACTCGACTAGCCATGCGCATCCCAAAAAACCTGCGCATGCGCATCCCAAAAAACCTGCGCATGCGCATCCCACAAAACTTCGCACGTGTTTTTACTCGACTAGCCTGCGGGATGCATCCTCTCGCACGTGTTTTTACTCGACTAGCCTGCGGGATGCATCCTCTCGCACGTGTTTTTGCTCGACTAGCCTGCGGGATGCATCCTCTCGCACGTGTTTTTGCTCGACTAGCCTGCGGGATGCATCCTCTCGCACGTGTATTTGCTCGACTAGCCTGCGGGATGCATCCTCTCGCACGTGTTTGTGCTCGACTAGCCTGCGGGATGCATCCTCTCGCACGTGTTTTTACTTGACTAGCCTGCGGGATGCATCCTCTCGCACGTGTTTTTGCTCGACTAGCCTGCGGGATGCATCCTCTCGCACTTGTTTTTGCTCGACTAGCCTGCGGGATGCATCCTCTCGCACGTGTTTTTACTCGACTAGCCTGCGGGATGCATCCTCTCGCACGTGTTTTTGCTCGACTAGCCTGCGGGATGCATCCTCTCGCACGTGTTTTTGCTCGACTAGCCTGCGGGATGCATCCTCTCGCACGTGTTTTTGCTCGACTAGCCTGCGGGATGCATCCTCTCGCACGTGTTTTTACTCGACTAGCCATGCGCATCCCAAAAAACCTGCGCATGCGCATCCCACAAAACCTGCGCATGCGCATCCCACAAAACTTCGCACGTGTTTTTACTCGACTAGCCTGCGGGATGCATCCTCTCGCACGTGTTTTTACTCGACTAGCCTGTTGGATGCATCCTCTCGCACGTGTTTTTGCTCGACTAGCCTGCGGGATGCATCCTCTCGCACGTGTTTTTACTCGACTAGCCTGCGGGATGAATCCTCTCGCACGTGTTTTTGCTCGACTAGCCTGCGGGATGCATCCCCTCGCACGTGTTTTTGCTCGACTAGCCTGCGGGACGCATCCTCTCGCACGTGTTTTTACTCGACTAGCCTGCGGGATGCATCCTCTCGCACGTGTTTTTACTCGACTAGCCTGCGGGAAGCATCCTCTTGCACGTGTTTTTACTCGACTAGCCTGCGGGATGCATCCTCTCGCACGTGTTTTTGCTCGACTAGCCTGCGGGATGCATCCTCTCGCACGTGTTTTTGCTCGACTAGCCTGCGGGATGCATCCTCTCGCACGTGTTTTTGCTCGAGTAGCCTGCGAGATGCATCCTCTCGCACGTGTTTTTACTCGACTAGCCTGCGGGATGCATCCTCTCGCACGTGCTTTTGCTCGACTAGCCTGCGGGATGCATCCTCTCGCACGTGTTTTTGCTCGACTAGCCTGCGGGATGCATCCTCTCGCACGTGTTTTTGCTCGACTAGCCTGCGGGATGCATCCTCTCGCACGTGTTTTTGCTCGACTAGCCATGCGCATCCCAAAAAACCTGCGCATGCGCATCCCAAAAAACCTGCGCATGCGCATCCCACAAAACCTGCGCATGCGCATCCCACAAAACCTCGCACGTGTTTGTGCTCGACTAGCCTGCGGGATGCATTCTCTCGCACGTGTTTTTACTCGACTAGCCTGCGGGATGCATCCTCTCGCACGTGTTTTTACTCGACTAGCCTGCGGGATGCATCCTCTCGCACGTGTTTTTACTCGACTAGCCTGCGGGAAGCATCCCCTCGCACGTGTTTTTACTCGACTAGTCTGCGGGATGCATCCTCTCGCACGTGTTTTTGCTCGACTAGCCTGCGGGATGCATCCTCTCGCACGTGTTTTTGCTCGACTAGCCTGCGGGATGCATCCTCTCGCACGTGTATTTGCTCGACTAGCCTGCGGGATGCATCCTCTCGCACGTGTTTGTGCTCGACTAGCCTGCGGGATGCATCCTCTCGCACGTGTTTTTACTTGACTAGCCTGCGGGATGCATCCTCTCGCACGTGTTTTTGCTCGACTAGCCTGCGGGATGCATCCTCTCGCACGTGTTTTTGCTCGACTAGCCTGCGGGATGTATCCTCTCGCACATGTTTTTACTCGACTAGCCTGCGGGATGCATCCTCTCGCACGTGTTTTTGCTCGACTAGCCTGCGGGATGCATCCTCTCGCACGTGTTTTTACTCGACTAGCCTGCGGGATGCATCCTCTCGCACGTGTTTTTACTCGACTAGCCTGCGGGATGCATCCTCTCGCACGTGTTTTTGCTCGACTAGCCTGCGGGATGCATCCTCTCGCACGTGTTTTTACTCGACTAGCCTGCGGGATTCATCCTCTCGCACGTGTTTTTACTCGACTAGCCTGCGGGATGCATCCTCTCGCACGTGTTTTTACTCGACTAGCCTGCGGGATGCATCCTCTCGCACGTGTTTTTACTCGACTAGCCTGCGGGATGCATCCTCTCGCACGTGTTTTTACTCGACTAGCCTGCGGGAAGCATCCTCTCGCACGTGTTTTTACTCGACTAGTCTGCGGGATGCATCCTCTCGCACGTGTTTTTGCTCGACTAGCCTGCGGGATGCATCCTCTCGCACGTGTTTTTGCTCGACTAGCCTGCGGATGCATCCTCTCGCACGTGTATTTGCTCGACTAGCCTGCGGGATGCATCCTCTCGCACGTGTTTGTGCTCGACTAGCCTGCGGGATGCATCCTCTCGCACGTGTTTTTACTTGACTAGCCTGCGGGATGCATCCTCTCGCACGTGTTTTTGCTCGACTAGCCTGCGGGATGCATCCTCTCGCACGTGTTTTTGCTCGACTAGCCTGCGGGATGCATCCTCTCGCACGTGTTTTTACTCGACTAGCCTGCGGGATGCATCCTCTCGCACGTGTTTTTGCTCGACTAGCCTGTTGGATGCATCCTCTCGCACGTGTTTTTGCTCGACTAGCCTGCGGGATGCATCCTCTCGCACGTGTTTTTGCTCGACTAGCCTGCGGGATGCATCCTCTCGCACGTGTTTTTACTCGACTAGCCTGCGGGATGCATCCTCTCGCACGTGTTTTTGCTCGACTAGCCTGCGGGATGCATCCTCTCGCACGTGTTTTTGCTCGACTAGCCTGCGGGATGCATCCTCTCGCACGTGTTTTTGCTCGACTAGCCTGCGGGATGCATCCTCTCGCACGTGTTTTTACTCGACTAGCCATGCGCATCCCAAAAAACCTGCGCATGCGCATCCCACAAAACCTGCGCATGCGCATCCCACAAAACTTCGCACGTGTTTTTACTCGACTAGCCTGCGGGATGCATCCTCTCGCACGTGTTTTTACTCGACTAGCCTGTTGGATGCATCCTCTCGCACGTGTTTTTGCTCGACTAGCCTGCGGGATGCATCCTCTCGCACGTGTTTTTACTCGACTAGCCTGCGGGATGAATCCTCTCGCACGTGTTTTTGCTCGACTAGCCTGCGGGATGCATCCCCTCGCACGTGTTTTTGCTCGACTAGCCTGCGGGACGCATCCTCTCGCACGTGTTTTTACTCGACTAGCCTGCGGGATGCATCCTCTCGCACGTGTTTTTGCTCGACTAGCCTGCGGGATGCATCCTCTCGCACGTGTTTTTGCTCGACTAGCCTGCGGGATGCATCCTCTCGCACGTGTTTTTGCTCGACTAGCCTGCGGGATGCATCCTCTCGCACGTGTTTTTGCTCGAGTAGCCTGCGAGATGCATCCTCTCGCACGTGTTTTTACTCGACTAGCCTGCGGGATGCATCCTCTCGCACGTGCTTTTGCTCGACTAGCCTGCGGGATGCATCCTCTCGCACGTGTTTTTGCTCGACTAGCCTGCGGGATGCATCCTCTCGCACGTGTTTTTGCTCGACTAGCCTGCGGGATGCATCCTCTCGCACGTGTTTTTGCTCGACTAGCCATGCGCATCCCAAAAAACCTGCGCATGCGCATCCCAAAAAACCTGCGCATGCGCATTCCACAAAACCTGCGCATGCGCATCCCACAAAACCTCGCACGTGTTTGTGCTCGACTAGCCTGCGGGATGCATCCTCTCGCACGTGTTTTTACTCGACTAGCCTGCGGGATGCATCCTCTCGCACGTGTTTTTACTCGACTAGCCTGCGGGATGCATCCTCTCGCACGTGTTTTTACTCGACTAGCCTGCGGGAAGCATCCCCTCGCACGTGTTTTTACTCGACTAGTCTGCGGGATGCATCCTCTCGCACGTGTTTTTGCTCGACTAGCCTGCGGGATGCATCCTCTCGCACGTGTTTTTGCTCGACTAGCCTGCGGGATGCATCCTCTCGCACGTGTATTTGCTCGACTAGCCTGCGGGATGCATCCTCTCGCACGTGTTTGTGCTCGACTAGCCTGCGGGATGCATCCGCTCGCACGTGTTTTTACTTGACTAGCCTGCGGGATGCATCCTCTCGCACGTGTATTTGCTCGACTAGCCTGCGGGATGCATCCTCTCGCACGTGTTTTTGCTCGACTAGCCTGCGGGATGCATCCTCTCGCACGTGTTTTTGCTCGACTAGCCTGCGGGATGCATCCTCTCGCACGTGTATTTGCTCGACTAGCCTGCGGGATGCATCCTCTCGCACGTGTTTTTACTCGACTAGCCTGCGGGATGCATCCTCTCGCACGTGTTTTTACTCGACTAGCCTGCGGGAAGCATCCCCTCGCACGTGTTTTTACTCGACTAGTCTGCGGGATGCATCCTCTCGCACGTGTTTTTGCTCGACTAGCCTGCGGGATGCATCCTCTCGCACGTGTTTTTGCTCGACTAGCCTGCGGGATGCATCCTCTCGCACGTGTATTTGCTCGACTAGCCTGCGGGATGCATCCTCTCGCACGTGTTTGTGCTCGACTAGCCTGCGGGATGCATCCTCTCGCACGTGTTTTTACTTGACTAGCCTGCGGGATGCATCCTCTCGCACGTGTTTTTGCTCGACTAGCCTGCGGGATGCATCCTCTCGCACGTGTTTTTGCTCGACTAGCCTGCGGGATGTATCCTCTCGCACATGTTTTTACTCGACTAGCCTGCGGGATGCATCCTCCCGCACGTGTTTTTGCTCGACTAGCCTGCGGGATGCATCCTCTCGCACGTGTTTTTACTCGACTAGCCTGCGGGATGCATCCTCTCGCACGTGTTTTTGCTCGACTAGCCTGCGGGATGCATCCTCTCGCACGTGTTTTTGCTCGACTAGCCATGCGCATCCCAAAAAACCTGTGCATGCGCATCCCAAAAAACCTGCGCATGCGCATCCCACAAAACCTGCGCATGCGCATCCCACAAAACTTCGCACGTGTTTTTACTCGACTAGCCTGCGGGATGCATCCTCTCGCACGTGTTTTTACTCGACTAGCCTGCGGGATGCATCCTCTCGCACGTGTTTTTGCTCGACTAGCCTGCGGGATGCATCCTCTCGCACGTGTTTTTACTCGACTAGCCTGCGGGATTCATCCTCTCGCACGTGTTTTTACTCGACTAGCCTGCGGGATGCATCCTCTCGCACGTGTTTTTACTCGACTAGCCTGCGGGATGCATCCTCTCGCACGTGTTTTTACTCGACTAGCCTGCGGGATGCATCCTCTCGCACGTGTTTTTACTCGACTAGCCTGCGGGAAGCATCCTCTCGCACGTGTTTTTACTCGACTAGTCTGCGGGATGCATCCTCTCGCACGTGTTTTTGCTCGACTAGCCTGCGGGATGCATCCTCTCGCACGTGTTTTTGCTCGACTAGCCTGCGGGATGCATCCTCTCGCACGTGTATTTGCTCGACTAGCCTGCGGGATGCATCCTCTCGCACGTGTTTGTGCTCGACTAGCCTGCGGGATGCATCCTCTCGCACGTGTTTTTACTTGACTAGCCTGCGGGATGCATCCTCTCGCACGTGTTTTTGCTCGACTAGCCTGCGGGATGCATCCTCTCGCACGTGTTTTTGCTCGACTAGCCTGCGGGATGCATCCTATCGCACGTGTTTTTACTCGACTAGCCTGCGGGATGCATCCTCTCGCACGTGTTTTTGCTCGACTAGCCTGTTGGATGCATCCTCTCGCACGTGTTTTTGCTCGACTAGCCTGCGGGATGCATCCTCTCGCACGTGTTTTTACTCGACTAGCCTGCGGGATTCATCCTCTCGCACGTGCTTTTACTCGACTAGCCTGCGGGATGCATCCTCTCGCACGTGTTTTTGCTCGTCTAGCCTGCAGGATTGATCCTCTCGCACGTGTTTTTACTCGACTAGCCTGCGGGATGAATCCTCTCGCACGTGTTTTTGCTCGACTAGCCTGCGGGATGCATCCTCTCGCACGTGTTTTTGCTCGACTAGCCTGCGGGACGCATCCTCTCGCACGTGTTTTTACTCGACTAGCCTGCGGGATGCATCCTCTCGCACGTGTTTTTACTCGACTAGCCTGCGGGAAGCATCCTCTTGCACGTGTTTTTACTCGACTAGCCTGCGGGATGCATCCTCTCGCACGTGTTTTTACTCGACTAGCCTGCGGGAAGCATCCTCTCGCACGTGTTTTTACTCGACTAGTCTGCGGGAAGCATCCTCTCGCACGTGTTTTTGCTCGACTAGCCTGCGGGATGCATCCTCTCGCACGTGTTTTTGCTCGACTAGCCTGCGGGATGCATCCTCTCGCACGTGTTTTTGCTCGACTAGCCTGCGGGATGCATCCTGTCGCACGTGTTTTTACTCGACTAGCCTGCGGGATGCATCCTCTCGCACGTGTTTTTGCTCGACTAGCCTGCGGGATGCATCCTCTCGCACGTGTTTTTGCTCGACTAGCCTGCGGGATGCATCCTCTCGCACGTGTTTTTGCTCGACTAGCCATGCGCATCCCACAAAACCTGCGCATGCGCATCCCACAAAACCTCGCACGTGTTTGTGCTCGACTAGCCTGCGGGATGCATCCTCTCGCACGTGTTTTTACTCGACTAGTCTGCGGGATGCATCCTCTCGCACGTGTTTTTGCTCGACTAGCCTGCGGGATGCATCCTCTCGCACGTGTTTTTGCTCGACTAGCCTGCGGGATGCATCCTCTCGCACGTGTATTTGCTCGACTAGCCTGCGGGATGCATCCTCTCGCACGTGTTTGTGCTCGACTAGCCTGCGGGATGCATCCTCTCGCACGTGTTTTTACTTGACTAGCCTGCGGGATGCATCCTCTCGCACGTGTTTTTGCTCGACTAGCCTGCGGGATGCATCCTCTCGCACGTGTTTTTGCTCGACTAGCCTGCGGGATGCATCCTCTCGCACGTGTTTTTGCTCGACTAGCCTGCGGGATGCATCCTCTCGCACGTGTTTTTACTCGACTAGCCTGCGGGATGCATCCTCTCGCACGTGTGTTTGCTCGACTAGCCTGCGGGATGCATCCTCCCGCACGTGTTTTTGCTCGACTAGCCTGCGGGATGCATCCTCTCGCACGTGTTTTTACTCGACTAGCCTGCGGGATGCATCCTCTCGCACGTGTTTTTGCTCGACTAGCCTGCGGGATGCATCCTCTCGCACGTGTTTTTACTCGACTAGCCTGCGGGATGCATCCTCCCGCACGTGTTTTTACTCGACTAGCCTGCGGGATGCATCCTCTCGCACGTGTTTTTGCTCGACTAGCCTGCGGGATGCATCCTCTCGCACGTGTTTTTGCTCGACTAGCCATGCGCATCCCAAAAAACCTGAGCATGCGCATCTCAAAAAACCTGCGTATGCGCATCCCACAAAACCTGCGCATGCGCATCCCACAAAACCTCGCACGTGTTTGTGCTCGACTAGCCTGCGGGATGCATCCTCTCGCACGTGTTTTTACTCGACTAGCCTGCGGGAAGCATCCTCTCGCACGTGTTTTTACTCGACTAGTCTGCGGGAAGCATCCTCTCGCACGTGTTTTTGCTCGACTAGCCTGCGGGATGCATCCTCTCGCACGTGTTTTTGCTCGACTAGCCTGCGGGATGCATCCTCTCGCACGTGTTTTTGCTCGACTAGCCTGCGGGATGCATCCTGTCGCACGTGTTTTTGCTCGACTAGCCATGCGCATCCCAAAAAACCTGCGTATGCGCATCCCACAAAACCTCGCACGTGTTTTTACTCGACTAGCCTGCGGGATGCATCCTCTCGCACGTGTTTTTACTCGAGTAGCCTGCGAGATGCATCCTCCCGCACGTGTTTTTACTCGACTAGCCTGCGGGATGCATCCTCTCGCACGTGTTTTTGCTCGACTAGCCTGCGGGATGCATCCTCTCGCACGTGTTTTTGCTCGACTAGCCTGCGGGATGCATCCTCTCGCACGTGTTTTTGCTCGACTAGCCTGCGG
Source organism: Lasioglossum baleicum (assembly GCF_051020765.1). NCBI lineage: Eukaryota > Metazoa > Arthropoda > Insecta > Hymenoptera > Halictidae > Lasioglossum > Lasioglossum baleicum. Next base: position 269,187 of record NW_027469167.1, on the reverse strand, counting down.
GATGCATCCTCTCGCACGTGTTTTTGCTCGACTAGCCATGCGCATCCCAAAAAACCTGAGCATGCGCATCTCAAAAAACCTGCGCATGCGCATCCCACAAAACCTGCGCATGCGCATCCCACAAAACCTCGCACGTGTTTGTGCTCGACTAGCCTGCGGGATGCATCCTCTCGCACGTGTTTTTACTCGACTAGTCTGCGGGATGCATCCTCTCGCACGTGTTTTTGCTCGACTAGCCTGCGGGATGCATCCTCTCGCACGTGTTTTTGCTCGACTAGCCTGCGGGATGCATCCTCTCGCACGTGTATTTGCTCGACTAGCCTGCGGGATGCATCCTCTCGCACGTGTTTGTGCTCGACTAGCCTGCGGGATGCATCCTCTCGCACGTGTTTTTACTTGACTAGCCTGCGGGATGCATCCTCTCGCACGTGTTTTTGCTCGACTAGCCTGCGGGATGCATCCTCTCGCACGTGTTTTTGCTCGACTAGCCTGCGGGATGCATCCTCTCGCACGTGTTTTTGCTCGACTAGCCTGCGGGATGCATCCTCTCGCACGTGTTTTTACTCGACTAGCCTGCGGGATGCATCCTCTCGCACGTGTGTTTGCTCGACTAGCCTGCGTGATGCATCCTCCCGCACGTGTTTTTGCTCGACTAGCCTGCGGGATGCATCCTCTCGCACGTGTTTTTACTCGACTAGCCTGCGGGATGCATCCTCTCGCACGTGTTTTTGCTCGACTAGCCTGCGGGATGCATCCTCTCGCACGTGTTTTTACTCGACTAGCCTGCGGGATGCATCCTCCCGCACGTGTTTTTACTCGACTAGCCTGCGGGATGCATCCTCTCGCACGTGTTTTTGCTCGACTAGCCTGCGGGATGCATCCTCTCGCACGTGTTTTTGCTCGACTAGCCTGAGGGATGCATCCTCTCGCACGTGTTTTTGCCCGACTAGCCTGCGGGATGCATCCTCTCGCACGTGTTTTTGCTCGACTAGCCTGCGGGATGCATCCTCTCGCACGTGTTTTTGCTCGACTAACCATGCGCATCCCAAAAAACCTGCGCATGCGCATCCCAAAAAACCTGCGCATGCGCATCCCACAAAACCTGCGCATGCGCATCCCACAAAACCTCGTACGTGTTTTTACTCGACTAGCCTGCGGGATGCATCCTCTCGCACGTGTTTTTACTCGACTAGCCTGCGGGATGCATCCTCTCGCACGTGTTTTTACTCGACTAGCCTGAGGGATGCATCCTCTCGCACGTGTTTTAACTCGACTAGCCTGCAGGATGCATCCTCTCGCACGTGTTTTTACTCGACTAGCCTGCGGGATGCATCCTCTCGCACGTGTTTTTACTCGACTAGCCTGCGGGATGCATCCTCCCGCACGTGTTTTTACTCGACTAGCCTGCGGGATACATCCTCTCGCACGTGTTTTTACTCGACTAGCCTGCGGGATACATCCTCTCGCACGTGTTTTTGCTCGACTAGCCTGCGGGATGCATCCTCTCGCACTTGTTTTTGCTCGACTAGCCTGCGGGATGCATCCTCTCGCACGTGGTTTTGCTCGACTAGCCTGCGGGACGCATCCTCTCGCACGTGTTTTTACTCGACTAGCCTGCGGGATGCATCCTCTCGCACGTGTTTTTACTCGACTAGCCTGCGGGAAGCATCCTCTGGCACGTGTTTTTACTCGACTAGCCTGCGGGATGCATCCTCTCGCACGTGTTTTTACTCGACTAGCCTGCGGGATGCATCCTCTCGCACGTGTTTTTACTCGACTAGCCTGCGGGAAGCATCCTCTTGCACGTGTTTTTACTCGACTAGCCTGCGGGATGCATCCTCTCGCACGTGTTTTTACTCGACTAGCCTGCGGGATGCATCCTCTCGCACGTGTTTTTACTCGACTAGCCTGCAGGATGCATCCTCTCGCACGTGTTTTTACTCGACTAGCCTGCGGGATGCATCCTTTCGCACGTGTTTTTGCTCGACTAGCCTGCGGGATGCATCCTCTCGCACGTGTTTTTGCTCGACTAGCCTGCGGGATGCATCCTCTCGCACGTGTTTTTCTCGACTAGCCTGCAGGATTCATCCTCTCGCACGTGTTTTTACTCGACTACCCTGCGGGATGCATCCTCTCGCACGTGTTTTTGCTCGACTAGCCTGCGGGAAGCATCCTCCCGCACGTGTTTTTACTCGACTAGCCTGCGACATGCATCCTCCCGCACGTGTTTTTACTCGACTAGCCTGCGGGATGCATCCTCTCGCACGTGTTTTTGCTCGACTAGCCTGCGGGATGCATCCTCTCGCACGCGTTTTTGCTCGACTAGCCTGCGGGATGCATCCTCTCGCACGTGTTTTTGCTCGACTAGCCTGCGGGACGCATCCTCTCGCACGTGTTTTTACTCGACTAGCCTGCGGGATGCATCCTCTCGCACGTGTTTTTACTCGACTAGCCTGCGGGATGCATCCTCTCGCACGTGTTTTTACTCGACTAGCCTGCGGGAAGCATCCTCTCGCACGTGTTTTTACTCGACTAGTCTGCGGGATGCATCCTCTCGCACGTGTTTTTGCTCGACTAGCCTGCGGGATGCATCCTCTCGCACGTGTTTTTGCTCGACTAGCCTGCGGGATGCATCCTCTCGCACGTGTTTTTGCTCGACTAGCCATGCGCATCCCAAAAAACCTGCGCATGCGCATCCCACAAAACCTCGCACGTGTTTTTACTCGACTAGCCAGCGGGATGCATCCTCTCGGACGTGTTTTTACTCGAGTAGCCTGCGGGAAGTTACTGTGATAGTGAGTGAACACTCAAACAGGGTAACAGAGTGTACGCAGCCTCACGCTCCGACCAGAAGCCAGGGTCACGCACGGATACAAACCGTGTAGGGAGGCGCTGGGAGGCGCGAAGGGTGAGCCTGCGTGCACACTGTTGTTAGAAAAACCGCCCGGGACTGTTCTAGTGTGTTCTAGTGTATTTTTGAAGAGCTAGGGTTGAGCCAGGACAGTAATATTAAATAGAATTACTCGATTGGCCGAGATAGGCGTGATAGTGCAGTGCGAAACAAACTTTGGAAAACTTCGCGAAAAATTCAAATCTAAAGTCCGTGTAAAGTCTTACAATGATAGGTATAAGAATTTCTGGATAAATCTTTGACTTGAATCAAATCGGAAGTCTGTATAGACAAAAAATAAGAGATTTCGATACCAAACTTAAGGGGCTGTTCCAGAATTGTAAGGGTCAACTAACGCCAGTAAAGATTTGGCGAAATTTCAAAGTTTTAAATTTGGAAGAACTTTTGGGACAGCCGCTAGCGGTAGTCCCATAAATTCGACGTGTAGGATCCGACATACTAGTAGGAACAGGTTCTCTCTCTCGTATCGCAAGGAATAGGAATTGGGATTTCTCTCTGAACAAAGAATATATTTTCCAATTAGTTTCATACATCGAAAGTTTTCGTAGAATTTACAATAAACCTTTGAAGAAGGTTAGCAACGAAAGATTAAAATAATTTTACTAATAAAAGGTTTTCCCATCAGGCGTCCGGTTTATCTCAACCGTACTCTCCTATTGGGAAAAACGACGACGACTCGGTTTCACCAGGTGTCCTCTGTAAGCTCGGCGGCCGGCCTTCATGGCCGTCCTCTCCAAGACGTACAGAGTAACCTGGTGAACCTACTTTCAGGCGGCCAGGAAGCTACCCTGTTCTTTCCTCTCGGCGGGCGGCCGGCCTTCATGGCCGTCCTCTCCCATTTATCCAGAGAGGCGTCCAGGTGCAACCCCTGTCCTCTCCTGAGCTGCCGGGCGTCCGATAGCATTGCTTCGTACTCTCCCTAACCTATGGGCGGCCGTGGTCTTACCTCGTCCTCTCCCACAGGCGCAGCAAAAGTGATTTCTCCGCGATCGTCTACCGGTATTTATACTAGTCGTTGCTAACCCTTGTTTGGGCGTTGTTAGGGATTTTAGAAGTTTCTCGAACATGCGGTCTTCTAGAACATTCGGTCGCGGCGCGATTCTTTTCTTAATCTCAGGGTAGTGCCGAGGCGGATTGGCACCCCTGGGGTTGTCTCGTTCCTCGTCGCGTTACAGTCTCCCCCTCTGGACACGACGGCGTCCTCGACGAGTAGTCCAGGACTTCCTTCATTTGCGCCGAGCTTGCTTCGTTGGACGCTGTGTTGGTTGACCCTCGTGCTGCCTACGAGGTCGCCCTCGTTTACGGATGGTTGTTACTGGATCTGGTGGTGGGTTCGCCCGTGCTCCGTTGTAGGGCCTTAGCGCCGAGGTGTGGTACACCCCTACGCACACAGGCTGGTCCTCACGGGTCTCGATCTCGTAGCTGTTGGACCCTATGCGGCGCTTCACCACGTATGGTCCGTATCTCTTTGGTGCGAACTTCGCTGTGTAGTTCCTCTCTCGTCGGCTGAGGGTGTGAGTGGTTACCCACACCAGGTCTCCTCTCTCGTAACCAGGATTGGGCCGGCGTCGTTGATCGGCATACTCCTTCCTCTGCTCCTGCTGACGTTCCTGGTTCTGCTGGGCTATCTGCATCGTGTCCGCCAGTGTCAACAGTTTTGGAGTAATTTCCGGCAGGAAATTTTCTGCTTGGATGATGGTCCTCAAGTCCCGATTGGCGTCATCGGGCGTTCTCAGCTCTCTCCCGAACGTAAGGAAGGCTGCTGAGTACCCGGTTGTCACGCACCGGGCCGAATTCATCGCAAATCGTATGGTTGGCAGCCTTTCGTCCCATGTAGAGTGGTCTCTACCGACGTAGATTCCAAGCTGCGCCTTCAGATCGCGATTCTTCCGTTCCACCGGGTTGGCCTCGGGATGATAGACAGGGGTGAACGCCTGTTGCAGCCCAAAACAGTGGGCTACCTGCTGCATGACCCCGCTGATGAATTGAGTGCCATTGTCGCTGATGATTCGCCGTGGCATACCAAAACGAAGCATAACTTCGTTGATGAGGATCTCTGCACAGGCTTCCGCCGTTGCCTGCTGCAGTGGAAACAGTTCCACCCATCGTGAGGCTGCGTCTTCCACGATGAAGATCCATCGATTCTCCCTCATTGTGGTCGGCAGAGGCCCAAAGAGGTCCATGGCGAGTATTTCAAATCTTTGCTGCATGACGGGCATCTGTAACAAACCGGCTGGTTTCAAATTGTTTGCTTTATACCTTTGACACTCCACGCAAGCATGAACGTAGTTTGCGATTTCTCGGCTCATCCCAGGCCAAAAGTATCGGCTGATTATCCGATGTAGCGTACGCTGAGCTCCGTAATGGCCCGCAGTGGCATCGTCGTGGTATGCTCGAAGAATTTCTTTCCTCTCGTGTGAAGGTACTACCAGCTGAGCTTCTTCCATGTCCACATTTGGAGCGTGTCGGTAGAGCACTCCGTTGTTGATCAAATATCCCCTCGTGGTCCACTTAATCATTTCGTCGTCTCGTGTAGTTGATTCAAGTGATTCGATTATGGTTTTCAGGGCCTCGTCTTTTAGTTTTTCCTCTCGGGTTACTGCTGGTCCTCGTGCTGGTATGTCGACGGAAATTTCTGCGATTTCCGTACTGCTTTCTTCGTTCCATGGTTCGCTCGGTAACCTTGACAGCATATCGGCGACAACGTTGCATCGACCTGGAATATATTGAATATTCGGACAGTAAGGTTGTAATAACAGTGCCCATCGGGCGAGTCGTCCGCTTGGAGAGCGCAGAGACATCAGCCATTTCAAAGGTTGATGATCCGTGGCGATAGTAACAGGAGTTCCTTCGATGTATCCTCGGAACTTGTCAACAGCCCAAACAACTGCTAATGCCTCTCTCTCGGTGGTTGAGTAGTTGCGTTCCGCCGCCGTCAGTAATCTGCTGGCATATTCAATGGGATGTTCCGATTCCTTCTCGCCTTGTAACAGAACTGCTCCTATGGCATAGGCACTGGCGTCGGTACGTATGATGAAGGACTGTTTCTCGTCGGCGTATTGCAGAATCGGAGGACTCATAAGGGCTCCTTTCAGGTGCTCGAATGCTTGCTGTTGACTCGTCTTCCATTCCCAGGTTGCCTTTTTCTTTGTTAGCTGGGTCAGAGGTTGGGCAACTGTAGCGAAATTTGGTACAAAACGTCTATACCATGAACAAGTTTGTAGGAAGGATATCAGCTGTTTCAGATTCGCCGGTGTAGCCATGCCTTGGATCGCCTTGACCTTCTCAGGATCGGGATGGATGCCTTCTGCTGTCAATACATGTCCAAGATATTTGATTTTCGGGCATCCCAGACGACATTTCTGCCGATTCATTCGGAGACCAAATTGGCGAAGTCTGTTAAAAACTGCTCTCAAGTCCTCGAGGTGCTCGGTGAAGTTGGCGGAGAGTACCAATATATCGTCCAGATAGACGAGAATATTGCGATCTCCTAAACCAGCTCTCATCCGGTCCATGAGGCGTTGAAATGTAGCCGGTGCATTCTTCAACCCAAACGGCATCCGCTTGAATCGAAAAATTCCGAAAGGTGTCGTGAAGGCCGTTTTGTCTTGATCTTCTTCTCGTACGCCAATTTGCCAATAGCCTGATTGTAGATCCAGCGCAGACATGAATCCCGTTCTCTTGGCCGAATGGAGCAGGTCGTCGATCCGTGGCAGAGGATACGAATCAGTAATGGTAACGGCGTTGAGTTTGCGATAGTCCACGCAAACCCGAATACTGCCGTCCTTTTTAGGCACTAAAACTACGGGTGCGGCCCATGGTGATTCGCATTCCTCGATGACTTTTGCTTCCATCATTTTTTCTATTTCGGTGCGCAGCAGTTCTCTCTTTGCGGGTGGTATGCGATATGGCGGCACAGCGATTGGAGCGTGGTCCTCGGTGTTTATTCTATGGACAGCTTCCTTGCTCGGTGATGTGTTGGCGCTTCGTCCTCCCTTATTTCCCCGATGTCGACGGTAGCGATGTCCATCCTCGTCTCAAATGTTTGGATGCATCTCTCGAAAAAATTGTCGATATCTGGATAATTTGCGTTTGGCACTGGTTCCTCCATTTCGATTTCCTCCTGCAGGTAAGCCTGGAGTGTTGTTGTAACTTCCCGAATCGGGCTCAGACATTTCGGCGGAGGTTTCGCGAAATTCTGAATCTCGCGAATCGCATCTGTCGTTAAGGATAATAGAGGGACTCCGGTCTCCCCCTTGCCGAAAGATGCATTCCCAAACAGAACTTCATCCTGGAAATCGTGTAGATTTTCTGGTGCCTCCACGAAATGCCATGTCCGCTGCGGAACATTCAATACAATTCCTGCGTCTTCGATGAAGTCGACGCCCAGCAGAGTTCGGTTGTACTTTCCTTCCGGCAAGACAATGAAGGTGGTCCGGAGGCAGCGACCACGAAGCTCTACTTCAAGATGAGCCGCTTTAACACCCTGAATGCGTGGGTTTCCGTCTGCCAGCGCGACTTCCATTTTCCGTTCTTCGAATAGGTAGCCTTTCGTCTTCAACAGAGAGTACAAGCTCTGACTCGCAACGCTGCACTTCGCTCCTGTATCGAAGAAGGCCTGCCCTTTTTCTCCGGCGATGGTGATGTCGACCGCTGGTCGCTGTCGTGGATGTATGGTTGCACTTACTGTGCAAAATGCTGCAGACGTCGGGGTTTTGGCCGTCTTCGTGCAGTCCGGGCATTTGCTGCGTACGACTCCCGGTTTACCGCATCCGTAGCATTGCAGCGGAGTGCGACTCACTGGGGGCTGCGTGAATCCTGGCTGCAGCGTGGTTGAGGTGGTCGTTGGCTTCGGTACTGGCACGTTGTTTTTTCGGAAACGGCAGTCGGCGGTGGCGTGTCCTGGGCGGCGGCAAATATTGCAGCGGGGGTGGTCCCTGGGATACGGTTTGGCAAATATCCCCTCCGTCCGATGGTAATGCGTAGATGGTTGTCGTTGTTTACCCTGGGTCTCCTTCTCGAGATCTTCTACTTCTCGGGCACGCTTGATCAGGTCGGTGAATGTTTTTACCGATTCCCGGGGAATTTTCTTCCGAAGTGGAAGGCGTAAGAGACCGTAGATCATGTCTATTTGGACTGATTCCGGGTGCGGGTTTGGCAATTCTGCCAGCCGTGCCCGTTTCTGGCTAATAAACAGATCCGTCAGAGTGTTTGCGTCCTGCGTGGTCCGGAACAACTCCGTGTATATCTGATGTGCGGGACGTCGAGGTGCAAAAGTTGTTTTGATCGTATCCAAGGCTTCCTTCCATGTTGATACGGATCCTCGCACACCTCGCCACCAGATAGCTGCGTGTTTCTCGAAGAGCAGTGGTAATCCTTTCAAAGCGTTTTCATCGCTAATATTTTCGATATCCTTAAATATCGAGATAGCGGCGATGAACGCGCTGACTTTCATGTAGTCATGACAGCCATCGAAACGTTCCTTACATCTCGTGAAACTTTTTAGACAAACAGGAGGTTTATCGTTCAGGGATCCCAGGAGCTGGGAAAATTGGCTCGGTGAAAACTGGATACTTGGACTGGGACTCAGGTCAGAATTGGAGATGGAGTCGGAATTCAGGTCGTGAGCCTCGGCCTGCACGTTGGGCGTCAAAGTTTTTGTAGGATCCGACATACTAGTAGGAACAGGTTCTCTCTCTCGTATCGCAAGGAATAGGAATTGGGATTTCTCTCTGAACAAAGAATATATTTTCCAATTAGTTTCATACATCGAAAGTTTTCGTAGAATTTACAATAAACCTTTGAAGAAGGTTAGCAACGAAAGATTAAAATAATTTTACTAATAAAAGGTTTTCCCATCAGGCGTCCGGTTTATCTCAACCGTACTCTCCTATTGGGAAAAACGACGACGACTCGGTTTCACCAGGTGTCCTCTGTAAGCTCGGCGGCCGGCCTTCATGGCCGTCCTCTCCAAGACGTACAGAGTAACCTGGTGAACCTACTTTCAGGCGGTCAGGAAGCTACCCTGTTCTTTCCTCTCGGCGGGCGGCCGGCCTTCATGGCCGTCCTCTCCCATTTATCCAGAGAGGCGTCCAGGTGCAACCCCTGTCCTCTCCTGAGCTGCCGGGCGTCCGATAGCATTGCTTCGTACTCTCCCTAACCTATGGGCGGCCGTGGTCTTACCTCGTCCTCTCCCACAGGCGCAGCAAAAGTGATTTCTCCGCGATCGTCTACCGGTATTTATACTAGTCGTTGCTAACCCTTGTTTGGGCGTTGTTAGGGATTTTAGAAGTTTCTCGAACATGCGGTCTTCTAGAACATTCGGTCGCGGCGCGATTCTTTTCTTAATCTCAGGGTAGTGCCGAGGCGGATTGGCACCCCTGGGGTTGTCTCGTTCCTCGTCGCGTTACAGACGTAAATTTAAAAAACACACAAACGGAGGTGTACTAGCCTAGGAAAACCGAGCCGTCTAGAATTTAGGTATTTTTTCAATTTTATCGCAAAATTCAGGTGAATTAGGGTGTTAAAATAGGAAACTGCGGAAAAGAGAGTAGGAGAATATTGTAAGGCAAGAGAGAGCTAAATTGTGGTATAAGTTATAGGACATAAATTATGAAATTTGAATTTTGAATTTAATAAATAAGTACAACTTTTCGAAAGGTAGGTTAGGTTAGGTTAGGTTAGGTTAGGTTAGGTTAGGTTAGGTTAGGTTAGGTTAGGTTAGGTTGGGGTCTGAGGGATACGGGGTTCTTCAATGATGACTCCGAATCATTGAAGGATATGACTGCAGTGGCGGTGGTCCGTATCCTAAAACCCTCTCGCTCCACCTCCTCGTGGTGGACCCTGGGGCACACTGCGGTGTGTGCTAACGGAGCGAGTGGTCGGAACTGGGTCGCAAGATGTCGGCTCAGGTCCGTAGACCGCAAACCGGAAGGTTCCGGAGCGGGGGGGCTTGCCTTTACCGGCCGGCCCTGCGAGGAGGATAAATCTCTATAAAAAGTCCTTAACTCCAAGTTTTCGGCATGCGGCGAAGGAGCACTCTCGGGAACGCGGAGCGCCGGGAGTGGGTCCGGTGGGTGCACCGGATCATTAGCATGCCACCTCCGGGGTACCTGCCCGCCCCCCGGAGTACTTTGGGCTTCCCCGCGTAAGGCGGCTCTACGCGGGGTGACCGAGTGTTCCGACCACACTCGTGGGATGTTTTATGGATCTTTCGAAAATTTTTGGGGAACGGGGGGGTAAGTTGAAGGCGGCAGCGGGCCGCGGCGGAAAGGGGAAGGCGGGGGCGTCTCCTCCTAAGGAGAGCGGGAAGGGGGGCAACGATGCGGCGGGTGAGGGCACCTCCTCTCCCACGAGAGGTGCTCTCCCTGCGGGCGGCGTTGGCCGTGAAAAGGGTACGGGGGCGGGAGCCGGGACCTCGGCATTTGGGACTGATTCATTTCAGTTCCTGATGCCGCAGGTCCCGGGTCCGGCGCCCGTATGGAACCCCCCTCCGGGGAGGGGGAACGTGGGGATGGTGGATCTGACGGACGACACGGAGGAGGATAACTTCTCCGTCTCCTCCGTCGATTCCACGGGCGCGGGAAGGATGAGGGCGGGGGAGCCCCTCGAGCCGGGGAAGGTCAGGAGGAAGAGGGGGCCGAATAAGCCCCCTGATCCTCTGGGGCCAAACGACCTGGCCGACTATGGGTCGGAGTTTGGCCGCGCGTCGAGGGGACGGTTGCAGCCGGCGGCGGAGTTGGTGGCGGAATGCCGCACTTGCCCCGTCCCGGAGCTCCTCGCGTTGGTGAAGGACGGGGCGTCCATGGTGGACAAGGTGTCCTCCGTGTCGAAAGGACTTAAGGGCACTTTCGTTAAGGAGCTGCGCGTCGCGAGCCAGCAAATCCGGGCGGCCAGCTATGAGCTGGCCTCGCGCGCGAGATATGCCCGGAGCGACGAGAAGGAGGTCGAGGAGGTCCGCGAAATGCTGCGCGAGATGGAGGGACGCCTCCGTCGCGTGACTGAGGAGCGGGATAACCTCCTCGATAAACACGAGGGGTCACCGGTCGATAGGGTGGCACAAATGTTGGAAAGGTCCCCGGTACCGTCCTTGCCAGGGACCCCACCCACAGGGGAATCGACGCGCCCTGTAACGCGGGCGAGCGCGGCTGCGACGGCACAAAGCCGCGAGGGGGGTGAGGCGACGCTTTCCCTCGGCGATGTAGAGCGGATTGTTGAGGAAAGGGTAGCGCGCATCGTCGAGGGAAGGATAAGTGCCCTAGAGGGTCGTCTCTTGGATGCCCTCAAGGCCCACGGGGAGAGGGGGAGCAGGGCCGACACGGCGGGGACCAGCATGGGCCCCCCGCCTGCCGACACCAGGGCCCCCCGACAGAAGACAAGGGAGAAGGGGAAGGAGGATAAGGGTTCTAGGACCCCTTCCGCCAGCTCGACAGCGTCGAGGGCGGGGCCGAAAGCGGCCCAAAAGAAGAAGAAGGAGGCCTCGTACGCGGAGGTGGCGGCCACGGAGGGCAAGCGGGCGGCCAAAGCGGCCCGAGCGCAGCCCACCGATGGCGTACCCTCCGGTGGAGACCCTTCTAAGGGAGAGGTCCCCAAAAAAAAGGGGAAGGGAGATCCCCCTCCCAAGAAGAAGGAGACCACGGCGCCGCGATTACCGCGGCAGCCGAAGACGGCGGCCGTGGTCATGACCGTCCCCGTGGGAGTTGAGGCCTCCTATGAGGAGGCCATGGGTAAGGTGGTGTCGGACGTCCGTTTGGAGGACGTCGGCATCACCGAGGGACTAGCCGTGGCCCGGGCCCAAACCGGGGCCCTCATGTTGAGGGTCCGCGGTGCGGGTAGCCGGGATAAGGCTACCGCGCTCGCCGCGCGGATGAGGGATGCCCTTAAGGGCACGGGGGTGGTCGTGAGCACCCCCACGCGGAACGCGGAGATCCGGCTCCGGGGGTTGGGCCTAGGCGCAACACCGGAGTCGGTCCGCGAGGCCCTCGTGGGCGCATCGGGGTGTGCTCCCGAGGAGGTTCGCGTGGGGGTGGTCAACAGGCCACCCAACGGGGGGAACAACGGGCCCAGCACGTGCTGGGCCCGACTGCCGCTGACGGCAGCAAGGAAGATCGCCGGGGCCGGCAGAATCCGGGTTGGGTGGGCCTCGGCGCGGGTGGAAATACTGGAACAACGTCCGCTCCAGTGTTTCCGCTGTCTGCGCCGAGGCCACACGTTGGCACGATGTGTCCACAAGGATGAGGCGAGCCGGCAGGGCCGGTGTTATAGATGTGGGGAAGAGGGACACCGGGCGGCGACGTGCACGTCGCCGCCCAAGTGCCCCCTATGCGTAGACTTAGGGCAGCCGGCCAATCACCGGTCCGGCACAAAGGCGTGCCCCTCGTTCCGCACCGGCCAATCCGGGGCGAAACGAGGTGGAGAAAGCGGGAAGGAGGCCCAAAAGGAAGCGACCCCTCAGGTCGCGCCTGCACCGGCTCTGCCGGCTCGTCCCCCCGGGGGGACGGGCGCGTCGGGTTAAGAGGCCCCGCCCTTCAGGCAGGGTCCACATGGGGAATGACCTCCTCCCACTACTCGGGGACGCCCGAATAGCCGGAGGGGGTCGTGAGGGAGGAGGTACCGGTACCTCCTGGACTCACGGGAAGGGGGCCTGTTACGGGGGTGTGCGAAATGCACCCTTTCGAGGAACGGGCCTTATCGCGAGAGAGATCCCCTCGTCCGCACCACCGGAGGGAGTTAAAACCTCCTTGATGCGCCACGTGCTTTATCGCACTCCGGCACGGACGGACGACGGGATCTCCTGGGTCATCGGGGCGTCGAGCTGGAACTCGACGTCCCATCGGGTGACCCCGGGAGGGGGGAAGCGCAGCTGCCGTCGCTGCGGTTCCTTGTTTCGAGTAAATCGTAGGGGGAGCTTCACTCCCCCTTCGGGAAGTCCATGTAAGGACAGCGGGTGCGCGGTTGTATACGATTCGGGTTCCCGTGCACCACGCTAAATCCGGGGACGGCCGCGGGGTTTTAGTCGGTGCGAGTCCGACATTGGCCTCTCTCATTTTCCAGAAATGGGGGGGGGTTATCCATAAGGGATTTCCCCGACGTCAAAAAAAAAAAAAAAAAAAAAAAAGGTTAGGTTAGGCTAGGTTAGGTTGATAGCGGTCTTAGCATTGTAGGCGTACAGTCAGCAAGGCTTAGGATAGAATCGTTAGTGATTTTTTCTCATGCAACTGTAAGGTTAATTGGGAGTAGGATCTACGTAGGGCAATAGGAGTGAGATAATTTCAATCGAGTGTAAAACAGATTAGTGGTCGAGTGCGTAAAAAGTGGTGAATACCGCCGAGTTTGCGATCCGCTAAGTCGAGGATTTTTGTTAAGTGTGAATGGTGTGTGTAGCTAGAGAGCAGATTTAGAGCCGTAACGAGCCGTAATCGTATGCCGACGGGAAGAAACCGAGACAGGCCATAAATTCCTGGACTCGGCGTCCGACGGCAAAAGCTCGCGCCGTAAATTTCCGGACTAGGTATCCGACGGCGGGATTCGAGCTCGCGCCATAAATGCCTGGACGGGAAATTCTCGGGCCGTAAGTTTTCGGACGGGAGATCTTAACGTGAAAATTTATAGAAGGGGTGCTAGCGTTTAGGTTAGTAGTATTTGTAAACGAGAGAGAGAATTTATTGTGTATATTGTGCGAGCTTTTAGTAATAAGTACTTCTTTATAGGGGAACCGGCGCGTGCGTTATTTTTAGCTTTAGGAACTGTGTAAAGTAAGGAATAGTTGAATGTGTTAAGCCAGTGGCCAATATTAAAGAGGTAATTTGTTTAAAAAAAAAAGGCTAGGTTAGGTTAGGTTAGGTTAGGTTGGGGTCTGAGGGATACGGGGTTCTTCAATGATGACTCGGAATCATTGAAGGATATGACTGCAGTGGCGGTGGTCCGTATCCTAAAACCCTCTCGCTCCACCTCCTCGTGGTGGACCCTGGGGCACACTGCGGTGTGTGCTAACGGAGCGAGTGGTCGGAACTGGGTCGCAAGATGTCGGCTCAGGTCCGTAGACCGCAAACCGGAAGGTTCCGGAGCGGGGGGGCTTGCCTTTACCGGCCGGCCCTGCGAGGAGGATAAACCTCTGTAAAAAGTCCTTAACTCCAAGTTTTCGGCATGCGGCGAAGGAGCACTCTCGGGAACGCGGAGCGCCGGGAGTGGGTCCGGTGGGTGCACCGGATCATTAGCATGCCACCTCCGGGGTACCTGCCCGCCCCCCGGAGTATTTTGGGCTTCCCCGCGTAAGGCGGCTCTACGCGGGGTGACCGAGTGTTCCGACCACACTCATGGGATGTTTTATGGATCTTTCGAAAATTTTTGGGGAACGGGGGGGTAAGTTGAAGGCGGCAGCGGGCCGCGGCGGAAAGGGGAAGGCGGGGGCGTCTCCTCCTAAGGAGAGCGGGAAGGGGGGCAACGATGCGGCGGGTGAGGGCACCTCCTCTCCCACGAGAGGTGCTCTCCCTGCGGGCGGCGTTGGCCGTGAAAAGGGTACGGGGGCGGGAGCCGGGACCTCGGCATTTGGGACTGATTCATTTCAGTTCCTGATGCCGCAGGTCCCGGGTCCGGCGCCCGTATGGAACCCCCCTCCGGGGAGGGGGAACGTGGGGATGGTGGATCTGACGGACGACACGGAGGAGGATAACTTCTCCGTCTCCTCCGTCGATTCCACGGGCGCGGGAAGGAAGAGGGCGGGGGAGCCCCTCGAGCCGGGGAAGGTCAGGAGGAAGAGGGGGCCGAATAAGCCCCCTGATCCTCTGGGGCCAAACGACCTGGCCGACTATGGGTCGGAGTTTGGCCGCGCGTCGAGGGGACGGTTGCAGCCGGCGGCGGAGTTGGTGGCGGAATGCCGCACTTACCCCGTCCCGGAGCTCCTCGCGTTGGTGAAGGACGGGGCGTCCATGGTGGACAAGGTGTCCTCCGTGTCGAAAGGACTTAAGGGCACTTTCGTTAAGGAGCTGCGCGTCGCGAGCCAGCAAATCCGGGCGGCCAGCTATGAGCTGGCCTCGCGCGCGAGATATGCCGGGAGCGACGAGAAGGAGGTCGAGGAGGTCCGCGAAATGCTGCGCGAGATGGAGGGACGCCTCCGTCGCGTGACTGAGGAGCGGGATAACCTCCTCGATAAACACGAGGGGTCACCGGTCGATAGGGTGGCACAAATGTTGGAAAGGTCCCCGGTACCGTCCTTGCCAGGGACCCCACCCACAGGGGTATCGACGCGCCCTGTAACGCGGGCGAGCGCGGCTGCGACGGCACAAAGCCGCGAGGGGGGTGAGGCGACGCTTTCCCTCGGCGATGTAGAGCGGATTGTTGAGGAAAGGGTAGCGCGCATCGTCGAGGGAAGGATAAGCGCCCTAGAGGGTCGTCTCTTGGAGGTCCTCAAGGCCCACGGGGAGAGGGGGAGCAGGGCCGACACGGCGGGGACCAGCATGGGCCCCCCGCCTGCCGACACCAGGGCCCCCCGACAGAAGACAAGGGTGAAGGGGAAGGAGGATAAGGGTTCTAGGACCCCTTCCGCCAGCTCGACAGCGTCGAGGGCGGGGCCGAAAGCGGCCCAAAAGAAGAAGAAGGAGGCCTCGTACGCGGAGGTGGCGGCCACGGAGGGCAAGCGGGCGGCCAAAGCGGCCCCAGCGCAGCCCACCGATGGCGTACCCTCCGGTGGAGACCCTTCTAAGGGAGAGGTCCCCAAAAAAAAGGGGAAGGGAGATCCCCCTCCCAAGAAGAAGGAGACCACGGCGCCGCGATTACCGCGGCAGCCGAAGACGGCGGCCGTGGTCATGACCGTCCCCGTGGGAGTTGAGGCCTCCTATGAGGAGGCCATGGGTAAGGTGGTATCGGACGTCCGTTTGGAGGACGTCGGCATCACCGAGGGACTAGCCGTGGCCCGGGCCCAAACCGGGGCCCTCATGTTGAGGGTCCGCGGTGCGGGTAGCCGGGATAAGGCTACCGCGCTCGCCGCGCGGATGAGGGATGCCCTTAAGGGCACGGGGGTGGTCGTGAGCACCCCCACGCGGAACGCGGAGATCCGGCTCCGGGGGTTGGGCCTAGGCGCAACACCGGAGTCGGTCCGCGAGGCCCTCGTGGGCGCATCGGGGTGTGCTCCCGAGGAGGTTCGCGTGGGGGTGGTCAACAGGCCACCCAACGGGGGGAACAACGGGCCCGGCACGTGCTGGGCCCGACTGCCGCTGACGGCAGCAAGGAAGATCGCCGGGGCCGGCAGAATCCGGGTTGGGTGGGCCTCGGCGCGGGTGGAAATACTGGAACAACGTCCGCTCCAGTGTTTCCGCTGTCTGCGCCGAGGCCACACGTTGGCACGATGTGTCCACAAGGATGAGGCGAGCCGGCAGGGCCGGTGTTATAGATGTGGGGAAGAGCTATGCGTAGACTTGGGGCAGCCGGCCAATCACCGGTCCGGCACAAAGGCGTGCCCCTCGTTCCGCACCGGCCAATCCGGGGCGAAACGAGGTGGAGAAAGCGGGAAGGAGGCCCAAAAGGAAGCGACCCCTCAGGTCGCGCCTGCACCGGCTCTGCCGGCTCGTCCCCCCGGGGGGACGGGCGCGTCGGGTTAAGAGGCCCCGCCCTTCAGGCAGGGTCCACATGGGGAATGACCTCCTCCCACTACTCGGGGACGCCCGAATAGCCGGAGGGGGTCGTGAGGGAGGAGGTACCGGTACCTCCTGGACTCACGGGAAGGGGGCCTGTTACGGGGGTGTGCGAAATGCACCCTTTCGAGGAACGGGCCTTATCGCGAGAGAGATCCCCTCGTCCGCACCACCGGAGGGAGTTAAAACCTCCTTGATGCGCCACGTGCTTTATCGCACTCCGGCACGGACGGACGACGGGATCTCCTGGGTCATCGGGGCGTCGAGCTGGAACTCGACGTCCCATCGGGTGACCCCGGGAGGGGGGAAGCGCAGCTGCCGTCGCTGCGGTTCCTTGTTTCGAGTAAATCGTAGGGGGAGCTTCACTCCCCCTTCGGGAAGTCCATGTAAGGACAGCGGGTGCGCGGTTGTATACGATTCGGGTTCCCGTGCACCACGCTAAATCCGGGGACGGCCGCGGGGTTTTAGTCGGTGCGAGTTCGACATTGGCCTCTCTCATTTTCCAGAAATGGGGGGGGGTTATCCATAAGGGATTTCCCCGACGTCAAAAAAAAAAAAAAAAAAGGTTAGGTTAGGTTAGGTTAGGTTAGGCTAGGTTAGGTTGATAGCGGTCTTAGCATTGTAGGCGTACAGTCAGCAAGGCTTAGGATAGAATCGTTAGTGATTTTTTCTCATGCAACTGTAAGGTTAATTGGGAGTAGGATCTATGTAGGGCAATAGGAGTGAGATAATTTCAATCGAGTGTAAAACAGATTAGTGGTCGAGTGCGTAAAAAGTGGTGAATACCGCCGAGTTTGCGATCCGCTAAGTCGAGGATTTTTGTTAAGAGTGAATGGTGTGTGTAGCTAGAGAGCAGATTTAGAGCCGTAACGAGCCGTAATCGTATGCCGACGGGAAGAAACCGAGACAGGCCATAAATTCCTGGACTCGGCGTCCGACGGCAAAAGCTCGCGCCGTAAATTTCCGGACTAGGTATCCGACGGCGGGATTCGAGCTCGCGCCGTAAATTTCTGGACTCGGGTGACAATGCGACGGCAAGCACCGGTGCCGTAAGTTTTCGGATTCAGCTCAATTCGACGACTTAAGTGTTACCCTCGTGGGTGGTAGTGCCGACAGGGACAGGGAAAGAGTGGACAGTTCGGCTTTTCAAGTTGCGATTTGTGGAAAAAATGTCCAAGAACTTGATGTACGCACGGTAGGGTGCGTACAGAAAATTTCTGGACAAAAATTGTGTCGTGCTATAAATTCCCTGACAGTGAGACTTGGTCTAAGGTTCTTCTCGCGCCATAAATGCCTGGACGGGAAATTCTCGGGCCGTAAGTTTTCGGACGGGAGATCTTAACGTGAAAATTTATAGAAGGGGTGCTAGCGTTTAGGTTAGTAGTATTTGTAAACGAGAGAGAGAATTTATTGTGTATATTGTGCGAGCTTTTAGTAATAAGTACTTCTTTATAGGGGAACCGGCGCGTGCGTTATTTTTAGCTTTAGGAACTGTGTAAAGTAAGGAATAGTTGAATGTGTTAAGCCAGTGGCCAATATTAAAGAGGAAATTTGTTTAAAAAAAAAAAAGGCTAGGTTAGGTTAGGTTAGGTTAGGTCAGGTTAGAAACCAGTCGTCTAGGACATCTTAGAACAAGCGGTCCGGTGATATTAGCGAATTTTTCTCTGAAATTCGACCATCTTGTCGAGACTCGGGAAGGCTAATAGAGCTGACCTTTTTCAAAGATTAGACTAGAGTTGTTGTTAAATAGTAATAGTTTATTTCAATTTAATGGTGTCGGGTTACATAAATAAGTGTGCGCGTCTTATTTTAGAATAGAATAGGTTGATAGAAGTGACCGTTAGAATCCACGAGCGCGTGTCCGGTGGCCGCCATCTTGTGGTCCCGTCCGTTGCACGGAGCAGGTGGCGTGGCAAATTAAAATTGGTGAAAAGTGTAGTTTTTGGATCCTCCTGAAAAAGAAAAATAGATTATTAGAAAAAGTGGACAGGCTAGGGGAAAGAGGGGGCCCCAGGAAGCCAATCCGCCCAGTTTTTAGGAAATCGGGTCAGGATTCGACAAATCAGAGGTCAGACAAATTAGGAAAATCCCAGATAAAAGTGCATTTTCGGGAAAACCACAAGTACGAGAGAGACAAAGTGATAGGCAGAGTAGTGAAAAAGAGTGAGACATACAGGTGCATAGTGGTCTAACCCCATCATCGGGGTGACGGCAGATTTTTTATTAATCTGACAGATCGCCCCCGAGATTTATGACCGAATTTTTTTTTTGTGCAAGTATTTTTTTTTTTTAGTCATTTTTTAGGATTTTATTTTTTGCAAATCTGAAAAAAGTTTCCGAGTGTAATAGCGTGCTCAGAATCCTTATTTGTTCTTCAAACCCCCCATGTAGGGTATCAGATGAAAGAGGGAGAAAAAAGAAATATTCTGAGCACAATAAATAAATAGGTTAGTGGTAAAAAAATCTAAACTGCGTTGTGGACCCCCCGAGTGGGTACTCGTTCAAGAGGTAACCGCTAGGGGAACAGGGTTAGCCAATAAAAAAGATAGGTTAATAATCATAAATTTTAAATTGCGTTTTCGACCCCCGCGTGGGTATTCGTTCGAGAGGACATCACGAGGGGAGTGTAACAAAGTCAAAATATAGATAGGTTAATTATAGAATTAGCAAAATTTTTTTTGTAAGACGTGAGAGAGAAAGCTGGAAAACGAAAGAGGTTGTTAACAATAAAAGGAAACAATACCCAAAGGTATTCAACTGTCTAGTTTATACAATCCTGCGACGAAACCCCTGGCCGTACGGAGTAAAAAAAAACATAGTTAAATTGAATACTCACCTACTCAAGGTGAGTATTCAAAATGGATACTCCCCAAAGTATGATAACTGGTGGGGATTTCAATTTTGTATCCCCCTTCGAAGCGGACACCGCAAAGAAGGGTAGGGGGGAAAAGAGGGTCAGAGCTGAAAAGGACGGCCTAGAAACAACGGACTCGGAGGCAGGAGGAGATGACGGGTCGGATACAGGCTCATACGTTTCGGGCGCAAATAAAAAGAGTAAAACGGATATGGTTAGATCGTTCGGTAATCAGGGAAAAAGACAACAAAGCGAGCTAGGTAATAATAGCCAGGATATAATAATAGTACAAGGGGACATCGAGAAGGATGAGAGAGAAATACTAGATATTATGAAGGATCTAGTTTCGGAAATCAAAAAAGCTAGGTGTACATCGGCGGAGGTTTTGAATTCACTAAAGGGCATACCGGTGCCAAGCGAGGAGGACAAATGGGCTAGAGGTAAAGCTGTCCAGACAAGCAGGCATCTCAAGATGGCGGAAAGTATGGCCAGAAACCTAGAACTCCTAACTAGCAACATTAAATTAAAAGAAGAACTACACTGGGAAAACAAACATACCCAATGTTCCCCTGAATTTGTGTTTCGTGGCAAGGCAGAGGAGAAAGCTAGAGAGGATAAGAGAAAGAAAGAGGTTAGGATAGAGAGGGAAAAAGCAAGGAATAGGGAAATAAACGAAAGAACAGAGGTTACAGGGGGGGATAAAATGATCGAAAAGAGAAAGAAGATAAAGAGAAAGGGAAATAATACGGATAGGGAAGAGGAATCAGAATCCCAGAACGAGGATTCAGAAGGATTTCAAACAGTCGAGACTAGAAAAAAGAAAGCTGAAAAGAAAGAAGCTAGGGATATGAAGAGGAAGATACAAGAAGAGGAATTGAATAGGAAGAGAGAAGAGGAAAGGAAAATGAGAGTTAGGAAAGTCCCCCCTCCCCCAAAATCGGAAGCCATAGTAGTAAAGGCATCAAATGAAAGAACCTTCGCGGATCTTTTTAAGAAATTAAAAACTGAGGCAGCAGAACAGATTAGCGGAATACAAACGGTCAGGCGGTCGAGAGGGGGCGATTTGATTCTAGAATTAGAAAAGAATACCAATGTAATGGCAATGGAGGAAACGGTCAAAAGAACGTTAGGAACGGAGCATAAAGTAAGGAAACTAACCCCGAGAGTCACCTTAGAAATCAAAGACCTTGATCCCACCCTAGATAGGGAGGAGGTTAGAACGGCTGTGGTACAAAGCTTAGAACTAGGAGAATTAATGGGATCCGAAATAGAGATAAAGTCGATGCGATTCGGATACGGAGGCACAAAAACCGCAATTCTGGTAGCCCCTGCAGAGGTAGTTGAAAAAATAGGAGAAACGACTAGAATAAAAATAGGTTTCACAATATGCAGAATTAACCGAACAGCGAATATTATAAGATGTTTCAGATGTCACTCATTCGGGCACATGTCCTATGGGTGCCAAGAGAAGTTCAATGGAAACGAAATCTGTAGGAGATGCGGAACAATAGGCCACCAGATCAACGGCTGTAACGCGACCAGGTGTTGTGTCTTATGTATAAGACAAGGTATTCCTGCCGCAAAGGCGGAACACATTGCGGGGGCGGTCAATTGCCCCCAATTCAAAAAATATGTTTCAGAAATGAACGGGAGAAAAATAAATTAACACAAACTAACAATACTACAAATAAATATGAATCACTGCAGGAACGCACAACATCTAATGGCGAAGACTGCGGAAGACCTCAAAGCGGACATCGTTCTCATTTCGGATCCCCTTTTCAATCCCGGAAACTGGATTTTCGGAAAGGGAAACTCCACAGCCATCTGGGTGACAGGAATCAACAGGATAGCCAGACTCGAGGATGGCGACAATCAAGAAGAGGATTTTACAGCAATCCACATAGGAGATTACGCTATAGTGAGTGTATACCTTTCACCAAGCCTTAGCGATAACAATTATTCAAACAGGTTGGACGAAATTATGAAATACGTGAAGGAACAGAAAGCCAACGGAAAGAAAATCATCATAGGCGGTGATTTTAATGCGCACGCACCAACATGGGGCTCCAAAAACCTCAACATAAGAGGAAGAAAAATATCGGAAGAATTCCTCAAAAATGGCCTACATCCTATTAAGCCGAAAGGAGGACCAACGTTCGTGCACGGGAATAGGTCATCAAACATTGACTTCGTAGCATTATCAAATTTTAACAGAATTGACGTAAACTCCACAGTTCTAGACATAGAAACCGATTCTGATCACAAGTATGTTTTGACGATTTTAGAAACAATGACCGACATCCCGAGGAAAAACGGATTCAGACCGAGATGGAAGGTGACTGAAGAGACACTTCAAGCAGCTGTGACAGAATTCGGAAAACAAATTGACAAAGAGAACCTAGGCTCCCAAAATTTTTATGGTAAGGACGAGGAAAATAAATTCCTGAAACTAATAGAAAATGTTTTAGATGAGAAATTGACAAAGAACAAGAACGATGGCAACTGCCATACTTACCGAAACGTGTGGTGGCAGCCGGAATTGACAGACCTGCGAACAAAAGCGAGGAAAATTAAAAGAAAGCTGCAAAGAATAAGAAAAGAAGTCAAAGAGAAAAAGAAAAGAAAGGAAGAAGCGGACATCACAGAAATGCACTACAAGGAAACGATGAAGGAACTGAGGAACAAGATTGCGAAGGCAAAAGCAGATAAGTGGAGTGAGTTCTGCGAAGAAGTAAATAAGGACGTATGGGGAAAGCCTTACAAAAACATAATGAAGAGAGTGAAGATGTCGTTCCCACCGGCTACCCTATCTAGCGATTTCATGGAAGAAGTCCTTAGAGGACTCTTCCCAAGAAGACAGGAAGAGGAGGATCAGCAGAACAGAGGAAGAGAAAGGGAAGAAGACAGAGAAGGAAGACAGCTGGAAAGAGAAAACGAAAACCAGATGGAACCATTCGAGGAGATAAGCAAAGAGGAAGTAAGGACAGCCGCAGAAAAAATAGCCTCAAGGAAAGCAGCGGGACTAGATGGCATGTCGCCAGAAATCATCAAGATCCTGGCCAAAAATAGACCAGACTCCTTCGCGGCCCTTTTCTCTGGAATACTGATGAGAGGAGTAATCCCTCTAAAGTGGAAGACGGCAAGAACCATTCTCCTAAGGAAACAAGGTAAGGACCCTATCACAAATTCTGCTTACAGGCCCATCTGCATAATAGACGTGTAACAGACCTGTACGATGCAGGCCTGTCACTAAGAGACACACGCCGAACATAACCGAGCGACGCCGAAGATCACCGAACGCGCCGTCCGTATACGACGCGCTACGATGCACGATCCCGCGCTCCAAGCTATATTCGGCGGGAAACGGACGCCGAGGTTCCGCCATCTTGAGGAAGACGGAAACTCGACGTCACACATCCGTTTCCTTCACACCATTCCCCCACCACCAATCTCCGCCTATAAAAGGCGATGCAAACGAGGCACGGGCCTCTTTTCCAGCCTGGGCAGCATCCTGGGCACATCCCAAAGTATTGGTAAGTGTTACTGGTACTTTCCTACTTTCCCACGCTCGTCGTCGAGTTGTCCGCAGCATCGGCCTCCTCGACACCGGCGTTTCCTACCGGCGTGACAGCAAACACGCCAAACAGAGAGGGCAGCATCCTTCTCTGCCGTTCGGGCAGCATCCTTCTCTGCCGTTCGGGCAGCATCCCGAACACTCTTCTCGGGCAGCATCCCGAGAACTCCGACAGCTACCGGAGACGATTAAATGTAGGGGCAGCATCCTCTACATTTGCCGTAGAACCGCCACGAGGAATTTCCCAACTCGTGGCCGGGTTTTCCTGAACCGTTCCTTCTGAACCCGGTCGCCGGTATTCATCAACGGGTCCACGCGATCGCGTCGCGCCGCGATAAACGTTCACACCAGAAGCACCAGTAGAAGCACGGTTCGGTAGCACGATTCATCCGTACAATGAGTCCGCGAACGTACGTAGAGTGAGCCCGGAAATACATAAACACGCTGTCGTTATTACACGCCCCGCGCACTTCGTCCAATTTCAGCTTCCGTCGATTCTCTCGCCGATTCACGAACCTGGCGCGACGAGCTATCGCAGCACGAGAGGGTACGACGCCGCGACGACATCTCCGCCGGAAGCAGAACCGTTACATGGCGCCCGAACAGGGACCTGGTGCGAAAGTCACGCGTCGGAATAACGGCCACGTGGCAAAATTTCGAGGTTAGCGTGCGGACACCCCGCCGGTCGGAAGTGATGCATCGCGCGCGACATCCCGCGTTCGATCGTGTGACCAGTGATATCGGACAAGTGCGACCGTGCCGCGACACCTAGCACCGATCGCCAGTGACAGTGCCGATAAACACGAGTGCGAGTGCGCGCCACCTCGGGGCACCCAGCGTTACTGCAACCGCACGGGAAAAATTCGAACGCGTCGCGTAAACCAAGGACACAGCGCAGCCGACAGGGCATGCCCCAGGACCCAGTACGAGTCACCAGGATACAAGTGGACCGAATCCTCACCGAACTGCGACGTCTACGTATACCAATCACCGGGACACCGGAGGAACTCCGACAACACTGGGAAAACTGTATCCGTGAGCAGACGGAAGACCTGTTCTGTCTGCCCGAACGATTGTTCAGGATGGATGACCCGAAACCAGCGGCCAGTGGGCCGCCCGCACAACCACCCGCGCAAACGTTCATCACCGTCGAGTCGCCAGACGACCCCGGAAGAAACATGGATCGCATGCGAAAATGGGCATGTACCACGGACGGGAAAGACCCGCATGCATTCGTGGAACGTCTCGCGGAGTTACAAGAGACGTACTGCCTCTCCGACGCGGAATTATTGCGGGGAATTACCGAGCTCGTGCGCGGAGACGCGCAAGTCTGGTACCGTAATAGCAAACACGGGATCAACACGTGGGCGGACTTCAAAAAGAAGTTCATAGCTAACTTCGCCGCGGAACAAACACAGCTGCAGCGGGAACGGGAAGCCCGAGAACGCGTGCAGAAGCCCGGAGAGCCGTTTCAAAAATATATGAACGCTCTCATCACGTTGATGCGACGGGCCGACATACCGACCACCGATTACCTCGAGACGGTGTACGAAAACATGTTACCAGAACATACCGTCGTCGTCAACCCGGCACACGTCAGAGATCTGGATGACCTCTTGGGCCAGGTACAACGCATCGAGAGGGCCCTCGAGCGAAAAAACAAAATGCAGCGGCCTCCTACACGGGGCACCGCCTACGAAGCTGGCCCGGAACATCGCACGCCGGACGTGGCGGCCACAAGCAGCGCCGGTCAGCAATTGGCAACCGCCGCGAACGATAGATACAGCCCCATCACGCATTGCTGGCGGTGCAAACAGCGGGGCCACAACCGGTTCGAATGCCGTAACATATACCGCCGATTTTGTGCACGGTGCGGACGCGACGGAGTGCTCACACGGGAGTGTCACCCGCCAAGCAACCAGTACACCGGGAATACGTCGGGAAACGGGTCAAGGGGCCCGTCGCAGTAGACCGATCGCAGGCCCCGGTAATAAATTTTACACCCAGACCGCGGTTATCGATACTAATCCTGGGCCGACAGGTAGAATCCCTCCTCGACACAGGCGCACAACTATCTTGCGTCAACAAAGACGTGCAAGAATGGGCCCGGGAACAGGGCATCGTTCCCCAAGCAACCACCGGCCTGGTCGGAATGGCGGACGGATCGAATACACGACCCAACGGCACGTTACGACTCCCATTCGTCACCATGGGATATGAATGGGAACACGAATTTACCGTGCTGCCCAAGATGGGGCCGCAGGTACTACTGGGCATACAGACAATAGCCGCCCTGGGAATCAATATACAACCCCCGGCCGACATCGCCGCGTGGCCCGTGGCGTACATCGCCGAAGCACAGCCGGATCCAGAAACAGAGAAGGGTTTACGCACCCCTAGCACCGCTGACCGCGAGCGACTTCGTCGCCACAGAAATGGAGTTATTCCGCACAGTGTCCGGCCGTACCAATCTTGTACAACACCGAATTAAGCTGAAGGACGAGACTCCGGTCAAACAACGGTACCGCCCCCGAAACCCAGCAATGCAGGCCGTCATCGACACCGAGGTCGAAACAATGTTACGAGACGGGGTAATCGAGCCCTCCAGCAGCCCCTGGAGCTCGCCCGTCGTCGTCGTGAGAAAAAAGGACGGGAAGCCACGGTTCTGCGTCGACTTCAGGAAGTTGAACGAGCGATCAGAGAAAGACGCGTATCCGCTGCCGCACATACAAGCAACGCTTGACAAGCTGCGCGGCGCCAAGTTCCTAACGACGCTCGACCTGAAGAACGGATATTGGCAGGTGCCCTTAGAAGACACCAGCCGACCGCTGACGGCGTTCACGGTGCCCGGCAAAGGGCTCTTCCAGTTCAAAGTAATGCCGTTTGGCCTGCACTCGGCACCAGCAACGTTCCAGCGACTCCTAGACCGTATCATCGGACCGGAACTAGAGCCCTACGCCTTCGCCTACCTGGACGACATTATTATCGTCAGCCCGACATTTGAAGCCCACCAGCAGCATCTGCGTGAGGTCTTCAAACGCCTGCGGGCCGCCGGGCTCAGGCTGAACCCAGATAAATGTCGCTTCGGCGTGGACAGCCTCCGATACTTGGGACACGTAGTGGACCAACGAGGAATACGCACCGACCCGGAGAAAACAGACGCGATCGCCAAAATCGCCACGCCCAAAAACATCCGGGACGTACGACGATTCCACGGGATGGCGTCATGGTACCGCCGGTTCGTACCAAATTTTGCCGAGTTAATGGAACCACTAACCAAACTCACGCGGAAAAACGCGAAATGGAGGTGGTCCGAGGCCGAAGAAACGGCCTTCCAGGAAATGAAGCGGAAGCTCGTCGCCGCCCCAATACTGGCGTGCCCAAACTTTTCGGAGCGTTTTACGCTCCAAACGGACGCCAGCGACTACGGGCTAGGAGTGGTCCTAACACAAGGCACAGGAGACGAGGAAAGGGTTATCGCCTACGCGAGCCACACCCTTGGCGCGGCCGAACGGAACTACAGTGCGACGGAGAAAGAATGCCTCGCTGTAGTATGGGGCATCCGGAAGATGAAACCGTACATCGAGGGATATAAATTTACTGTCGTAACCGACCACCAGGCACTCCGCTGGCTGCAGCAGATCGACAACCCAACGGGACGGCTCGCAAGATGGGCCCTCGAACTGCAGCAGTACGATTTCGAGATTGAATATCGACCCGGAAAACTCAACCACGTCGCCGATGCGCTCTCCAGAAACATCCCAGTACCAGAGATAAATCTGCTCCAGTCCAAACAGCGCACCGACACGTGGTACCAGAGGAAGATTGAAGCAGTCCGCCAGAACCCCGCGTCCGTTCCTGATTACCAGATACGCGAGGGGAAACTGTTTCGACACCTGTTACACCAGCTCGATTACAACGAACCGACGGCCAGCAACGCCTGGAAGATCTGTGTACCAACCGGGGAAAGGGAAGCCCCCCTCCGCCAGCACCACGACGACCCCGCCGCCGGGCATCTCGGTATAGCCAAAACGATCGTTCGGCTTGCACAGAGGTACTACTGGCCCGGAATGTTCAGGGAAGTAGCTCGTCACGTCCGTGGTTGCACGAGCTGCCAGCAGTACAAGTCAACACCGCAGCAGCCAGCGGGACACCTACACGCGAATCCAGGGACACAACCATGGCACACGGTCTCAATTGACCTCGTGGGTCCCTTGCCACGTTCACGCCGAGGCCACATATGGCTGCTCGTCGCACTTGATCGTTTTTCGAAGTGGGTTGAACTCACACCACTTCGAAAAGCCACCAGCGCCGCCGTCACTGCGGCCGTTCAGAAGGATGTCATCCTCCGGCACGGAGCTCCCGAAATCATCATCACGGATAACGGACGTCAGTTCATTGGCGAACCCTTCACCTCCATGCTTCGAGCCGCCGGGACGCAACATCGACGCACGCCGCCGTACTCGCCCCACTGCAACCCGGTCGAGAGAGCCAACAAGGTCGTTAAGACCATGATTGCGCAATACACCGAGAATCATCATGAGCGGTGGGACGAGAAATTGGACGAGGCACGGTTCGCCATTAACACGGCATGGCACGAGTCCACAGGGTATAGTCCTGTGTACCTCAACCAGGGGAGAGAGCTGCGACCACCCGGGCAGCCCGCGACTGGAGACAACACCGAACCAGCATCGCAAAGGTGGAAGAACCTCCGTGAGGCCCAGGAACTGGCCAAACTACACCTGGCCAAATCGTTCGGTCGCCAGGAGAAATATTATAACCTGCGACACCGCGAATGGAAACCCGCCGTCGGCGAGAGCGTCTGGAAGAAGGAACACACGCTGTCCGACAAAGGGGCGGGCATCGCCGCGAAACTCGCGCCAAAGTACAACGGCCCGTACACGGTCGGGCGCATCGTGTCTCCGGTCATCGTCGACCTCCGAGACGCCAAGGGGAAGTGGACACGCCACATCCACGTACAAGATCTAAAGCCTCATACAAAAGACGGCGCGGGTCCCGGGGAACCTGAGGAGGTTACGGCGGGGGCCACCGCGGAGGGGACGACGCCGAGCACCAGCTCCGATTCGGCCCCACCACCACGCCGGCGCGGCCGTCCACGGAAAATAACGAACGGTATTAATCTCTGTCACAGGCAAGCAGTTCCAGATCAAGAGTCGCAGCAGCCACTGCAACGCACCAGAGAAACGATGGACGACTTCTACGGAGAACTCTGTGAGTTGTTCGACGAGCCGCCGAACACCGAAGGAAGACCGCCCACACCAACGATCCCGGAGTGGGCCATACGACCATCGGTGACCGCAGCTACGGTCACCGGTGGCCCCGGAGGGACTCCACCGGCCACCAGCAGGCCCACGACGACGCCGACGACGACGACGACGGAATCCTCCGTGCGCCAAGCGGTGCGCATACGCACGGGCGCCAAAGGGACCGAGGGTCCCACCGCTCGACACATAGTGCGCACGCGAACAGCGGCCGAGCGCAAGATGGAGGTGGCCACGCGAAAACCCACGCGACCGCAACCAGTGGTTACCGCAAAAAGGGTACCCACCACAGGACCCGCAGCAACATCGGGGGTCACCGAGGCAAGGGAGGAAACCACCACGAGGCCAGCAGGAACGACGACCACCACCCAGCGGAAAACCGGCACGCCAAAAATACGGGCGGTCACGTGGTTCCCCACGCCAGTTAGGGTGATAGGCTCGCGACCAGCGGCGGCATCGGCCAGTGCTCTCGCCCCGGCAGAATCACTACCGACGCTGTCGATAGAAGACCACCGCGAGCAAGCCGGCCACCCGCCGTCTATTCAGCCTCACCGGGTGGAGACACCGGAACCGGCCAAATGGTGGCCCGACGAGCCGTTAGTTCCCAAGGCGAAGAAGGAGAGTCGGTCAACCGCCAGGGCGCGACGCCACACGGCCATGTCGCCGCGGCCGAACCGAGAACGGACCACGGATGGGACAGCACGGAGTCGGGCGAAGCTCCCCGAACCGAAGGGTGTCAAGCCACCTGGACCGACACACACCGGTACGGCCGACGCGGCCACCGACACACGGCCACCGGGCCTCGCCGCACCGAAGGGGCGCGGGCAGCGGACCCGCTCACCAACGACACGGAGACCGCACGATCCCCGCAGCATCGGGGATGCGAGCCGGTCACACCAGCCCATTACAGCACCGGGACCCAGCCGGGCGCGAGTCCAACCGACCGCCCTAACATCAGCGGCAGTCCCGACAGGAGGGATTGAACAGGGGACAATCCGGCCAACCATGGCAACGGCCACGAGGGACCGACCACGAGAGGCCATCCGGCCAACCCTGGCGACGGCCACGAGGGACCGACCACGGGAGGCCATCCGGCCGACCCTGACAGGGACACCAAACCCGGAGCTACCCGAGGAAGAGCAGCCAGGGAACTCGGGGCACCCAGTAGCACCATGGCGGAGAGCGCCAGGGACACCGGCCCCGATCACGTACACCGGGGTTCACGCGCCTTGCCCGACGGCCTGGTATCTGCTACCGACCGGCCGCCACGTCGAAGTACCGACCAAATTCGTCACGAGGAGAGAGTATCGAGCGTCCCTCGGGGAGGAACGCTGGATGCTCCTCTTCGAGCGGGACGGGCGCCTCCGCCGGTGCAAGCGCCGGGACGTGTGAGTTTCCCCTCCCCGCGCCGGGGGGAAGACGATAGGTTAATTGTTACTGTTACACTACGTAGTATTAGGTTCGTTCTAGGTTACCATCGACTCGTCATGGTTTAACACATTAATACATAAATCGCATCGAAGAAGCGCGGACGCCTCCGCGCAGGTATTTTTTTTCCTTTTGCTTCTCTTTCTCGTTTGCTCTTCTCTCCGCTTCGACCCTACAAGGAAACGCGAGGTTATCAGCACCACCAAGACGCCGCGCATTTCAATATTATTTTGTGTTGCGGCCACCGGAGTTAACGAGACCCAAGAATGGGAAAACATTTTTGTTTCAGGTAACACCGCCTACGTTCCAAGAACCATTGTGCGAAATATATGTGTTTGTGTGTGTCTAACCTAGTGCCGTTTTATTCGTTACCTACCCTTAGATATAAGATGTTTCGTTCTATGCGTTTCAAATGCGTATACAATGCCACGGCACGACCGTCTTCCGTTTTTTCTTTTCTTGGACTGCAATAAAGGGGTGCCCGCTCACGCACGTTCGCTGTCCCGAAGGGGGAGGGGGGTGTAACAGACCTGTACGATGCAGGCCTGTCACTAAGAGACACACGCCGAACATAACCGAGCGACGCCGAAGATCACCGAACGCGCCGTCCGTATACGACGCGCTACGATGCACGATCCCGCGCTCCAAGCTATATTCGGCGGGAAACGGACGCCGAGGTTCCGCCATCTTGAGGAAGACGGAAACTCGACGTCACACATCCGTTTCCTTCACACCATTCCCCCACCACCAATCTCCGCCTATAAAAGGCGATGCAAACGAGGCACGGGCCTCTTTTCCAGCCTGGGCAGCATCCTGGGCACATCCCAAAGTATTGGTAAGTGTTACTGGTACTTTCCTACTTTCCCACGCTCGTCGTCGAGTTGTCCGCAGCATCGGCCTCCTCGACACCGGCGTTTCCTACCGGCGTGACAGCAAACACGCCAAACAGAGAGGGCAGCATCCTTCTCTGCCGTTCGGGCAGCATCCCGAACACTCTTCTCGGGCAGCATCCCGAGAACTCCGACAGCTACCGGAGACGATTAAATGTAGGGGCAGCATCCTCTACATTTGCCGTAGAACCGCCACGAGGAATTTCCCAACTCGTGGCCGGGTTTTCCTGAACCGTTCCTTCTGAACCCGGTCGCCGGTATTCATCACCGGGTCCACGCGATCGCGTCGCGCCGCGATAAACGTTCACACCAGAAGCACCAGTAGAAGCACGGTTCGGTAGCACGATTCATCCGTACAATGAGTCCGCGAACGTACGTAGAGTGAGCCCGGAAATACATAAACACGCTGTCGTTATTTCACGCCCCGCGCACTTCGTCCAATTTCAGCTTCCGTCGATTCTCTCGCCGATTCACGAACCTGGCGCGACGAGCTATCGCAGCACGAGAGGGTACGACGCCGCGACGACATCTCCGCCGGAAGCAGAACCGTTACAGACGCAATTGCAAAGCTTTTTGAATACGTCCTGAAAGAACGGTTTACGAGGCACCTGGGGGACGATCCGTTCGACAAAGCACAATACGGATTCGCAAAAGGGAAATCAACGGTCCACGCAATGAACGAAGTAAGGAAGAATATCAGAAGAGGGATAGAGAGGAATAGATTCTCCACAATGATTGCCTTGGATGTAAAAAATGCTTTCAACACCCTGAGATGGAGCGAAATAGTGCGAGAACTGCAAGAAAGAAAGGTACCTGAGTATTTAATAAAAATAACTATGGATTATTTTAAAAATAGGAAGATCCAATGCAGTACTGTAGGACACGACACGATTTTGGAAACAGAAATGGGAGTCCCTCAGGGCTCGGTCCTCGGACCGTTCTTTTGGAATTTAGTCTACGATGGCCTGTTAAAAAAAGTATGGCAAAAAGGATGTATGGTAATAGCGTTTGCGGATGATATATTAATAATGGTAGAAAGCTCCAAACTACACATTTTAAAGGAAAGAGTAGAGAACGCCGCGAAGGAAGTCAAAGACTGGCTCAACAGAATGGGGCTAGAATTAGCAATACAAAAAACAGAAATCATGATGACAAATGGTAAACGTGTTCCTGAAGATTTCTCGTTCAAGGTCGAAGAAACGAACGTATGCCCAGCAACAACTCTGAAGTATTTAGGAATCACTTTCGACAAAAGGAGCGAATTTAGGACGCAAATAATGGAGGCCACAAACAAAGGCGTCAAGGTCATGGCAGCATTATCTAGGCTGATGGCGAATCAAGGCGGCCTTAGAAATAGTGCAAGGAAACTGTACTACATGATCCTGGAGTCGATAGTCCTATATGGAGCGCCAATCTGGGCAAAAGCTGCAGAAATAAACACAAACTGGACAATACTAAGGAATACGCAAAGGATGGGCCTGGCTAGGGTGGCCTCCGCATACAGGACGGTTCCCATGCTGACATTAGCAGTCCTCACGGGGAACGTCCCGTGGAATATTAAAGTAAAAGAAAGATGTAACATATTTAATTGGGAAAAATCATTTTTAGACTCATTTTTAGACTCAGAAAGCGATAAGGAAAAGAGACCCAGGAGAAATGCAGCAAGAAGGATGGTAGAAGGAGCGTACAGGGAAGAACCAATCGAAGTCATGGAGCTGGACGACCTGCGCAACCGTACAATTACTAACGAGGGCCCACCGGACCTGCAGTCATTCCTGAGCGAGAGAGGAGAAGAAGAACCTGAGACCAGGAAAAAAGCCCTGAGAAAGTGGGTGAAGAAGGTAGCTGCGGAGAGGTCACTCCAACAATGGCAGAAAGAATGGGAATCGGCAAAAGCCGGCCGATGGACCTTCAGACTGATACCAAACATTGCTAGATGGAAGGAGAGAAAACACGGAGTGTTAAACTTTCATTTGACACAAGCACTCACAGGTCATGGAGTGTTTAACACGTTTAGGCATAAAATAGGTAAGGCCACAAGTCAAAACTGTTGGTTTCACGAGGAAGAAACTGACTCGCCGGAACACACGCTGTTCGAATGCGACGAGTGGAAGGAGGAGAGAAGAAACTTGGCAAGCGATATGGGAATAGCGGAAGAAGACATAACACCGGAAGTAACAATGGAGAAAATATTACAGTCCGAAAAGGACTGGAATAGCTTCTCCTTATTTTGTGGTAAAGTAATGAAAAAAAAAGAGGAAGAAGAAAGGAGGAGAGTAATAGAAGAAAGAGTAAGGGAAATAAATGAAAATCATGATCTGTCTTTACTAGATTAAGGAAGACTAACAAATTGAAGAGAAAACAAACAGAGGAGGAAGGGGGAGAGCTGCCGAGGGATGAAAGCGAGACAGGGAGCAGGGAAGGAGCAATGAAGGATTCAACTCAAAGCTAAGGAAGATGGGACTGCGACAGGCTCGACGAGTGGACCCGGGCTCTGACTCCTTCAGCTGGAGACTGCTGAATCCAACCTCTGCAGGAAGTCTTCAAAGGCACCTTTCCTCAACCCCTGGGCTCAACATCAGCGGAAGCAACACCCGAAAACCTGAAAAGAAAGAAAACAAATTAGTAAGTCAAAAGACAATGAACAGTTCAAAGCACTGTAAGAACGAGTAGGAATTTAATGAATTTGTATATAATAACTCTCTCACGTCAATAGGATACTAAGTATAGTAGCTTCGATCTTATAATATAATGTACATTATGTATATAATTATATAAGAATAGGTATATTTTATTATAAAGTAAAGGATAAGCTCAACAAGTAAGATTTATAAGTCTTATCAGAAAAA
Source organism: Lasioglossum baleicum (assembly GCF_051020765.1). Classification (NCBI taxonomy): domain Eukaryota; kingdom Metazoa; phylum Arthropoda; class Insecta; order Hymenoptera; family Halictidae; genus Lasioglossum; species Lasioglossum baleicum. Next base: position 235,768 of record NW_027469167.1, on the reverse strand, counting down.
TTAGTTTATTAGTTACATAAGGTATATGTGCTCAAATAATCTCGACCAAGAAGGTATATAATTAAATAGATTAGAAAACTCTGTAAAGGAAAGAAAAGGACACTTAACAATAGATAAAAGTTCCACTTGTAAAGATGAAAGTGCCACACTTGGCTACAGGCACCTTCTTTACCGACGGCGGTAACTGATCAAGCCAAGAAAGTAGAACAAGATAGATCGAACATAGTAACTGAATTCAGAGCAGAGAAAGTCGACATAGGGAATTTCTGAAACAACAGGAAACGATTAAATTTGATTTCAGCGGAAAATGTAAACGCGGTGCGGAACCTTGACTGGAGGACGAGGCGAGGTTAATTTTAAAAATTGCCTTGGACTGGTGTTTTTGCCTGTAATTTGAATGTTGTTATTTATATATATATATTTTTTTGCTCGACGACACCTTATGCCTCGTCCTCAAGTCAAGATGGGAAAGTACACGTGTACCACTGCAAATCAACGCTCCAATAGGAAACGAGGTAGTGAGTCTCCTATTGAACAAGCGCATGACCGAATAAGAACAGCCGATCCGGAGAAGGGGGGGACAAGAAGACCTAGTCCGCCATTTGGCAGTTTCAGGAAACCAGTCGTCTAGGACATCTTAGAACAAGCGGTCCGGTGATATTAGCGAATTTTTCTCTGAAATTCGACCATCTTGTCGAGACTCGGGAAGGCTAATAGAGCTGACCTTTTTCAAAGATTAGACTAGAGTTGTTGTTAAATAGTAATAGTTTATTTCAATTTAATGGTGTCGGGTTACATAAATAAGTGTGCGCGTCTTATTTTAGAATAGAATAGGTTGATAGAAGTGACCGTTAGAATCCACGAGCGCGTGTCCGGTGGCCGCCATCTTGTGGTCCCGTCCGTTGCACGGAGCAGGTGGCGTGGCAAATTAAAATTGGTGAAAAGTGTAGTTTTTGGATCCTCCTGAAAAAGAAAAATAGATTATTAGAAAAAGTGGACAGGCTAGGGGAAAGAGGGGGCCCCAGGAAGCCAATCCGCCCAGTTTTTAGGAAATCGGGTCAGGATTCGACAAATCAGAGGTCAGACAAATTAGGAAAATCCCAGATAAAAGTGCATTTTCGGGAAAACCACAAGTACGAGAGAGACAAAGTGATAGGCAGAGTAGTGAAAAAGAGTGAGACATACAGGTGCATAGTGGTCTAACCCCATCATCGGGGTGACGGCAGATTTTTTATTAATCTGACAGATCGCCCCCGAGATTTATGACCGAATTTTTTTTTTGTGCAAGTATTTTTTTTTTTTAGTCATTTTTTAGGATTTTATTTTTTGCAAATCTGAAAAAAGTTTCCGAGTGTAATAGCGTGCTCAGAATCCTTATTTGTTCTTCAAACCCCCCCATGTAGGGTATCAGATGAAAGAGGGAGAAAAAAGAAATATTCTGAGCACAATAAATAAATAGGTTAGTGGTAAAAAAATCTAAACTGCGTTGTGGACCCCCCGAGTGGGTACTCGTTCAAGAGGTAACCGCTAGGGGAACAGGGTTAGCCAATAAAAAAGATAGGTTAATAATCATAAATTTTAAATTGCGTTTTCGACCCCCGCGTGGGTATTCGTTCGAGAGGACATCACGAGGGGAGTGTAACAAAGTCAAAATATAGATAGGTTAATTATAGAATTAGCAAAATTTTTTTTGTAAGACGTGAGAGAGAAAGCTGGAAAACGAAAGAGGTTGTTAACAATAAAAGGAAACAATACCCAAAGGTTAGGTCAGGTTAGGTTAGGTTAGGTTAGGTTAGGTTGGGGTCTGAGGGATACGGGGTTCTCCAATGATGACTCGAAATCATTGGAGGATATGACTGCAGTGGCGGTGGTCCGTACCCTAAAATCCTCTCGCTCCACCTCCTCGTGGTGGACCCTGGGACACACTGCGGTGTGTGCTAACGGAGCGAGTGGTCGGAACTGGGCCGCAAGATGTCGGCCCAGGTCCGTAGACCGCAAACCGGAAGGTTCCGGAGCGGGGGGGCTTGCCTTTACCGGCCGGCCCTGCGAGGAGGAGAAACCTCTTTAAAAAACTCCTTAACTCCAAGTTTCGGCATGCGGCGTAGGAGACTACTCCCGGGAACGCGGAGCGCCGGGAGTGGGTCTGGTGGGTGCACCGGACCAATAGCATGCCACCTCCGGGGTAACAGCCCGCCCCTCGGAGTATTTGGGGCTTCCTTAGACAAGGCGGCTCTGCCTAAGGTGACCTGTAGTACCGACCACGCTCGTGGGAATCTCATGGAAAAACAAGATATATTAAAATACCTAAAAAACCCTAAAAACCTAAAAAAAAAAGTGAGAAGGAGGAGAAGGAGGAGAAGGAAACACCAGACCTAGTGGAGGGCAGTATCTACGAGATATCTGACACCAGTATGCAAGTAGGCGCTGCGGCAGACATAGAGAGAGACGTACCAACATACACGTCTACTCCCTTCAAAATACAGACAGAGGCAAACATATTTACCCCCTCCAAGGCGCTTTCGAGGAGTCCTACAAGAACATCTGTGAGTCAAACGATCAAGGAAACAGGACTTGCTCAAACGGCAATAAGACCGAGATCACGGTCTGACTCGGATATGATTGAAGTGGTAGAGGACATGGAGACCCTCGACTTTGAGTTCGAACAGGAATCCCCGGAACAACTGAGGAAGCGGAAAAGGACCACTAACAGGGCCGAAATCATGACTGACAGTAATATGAATGCAAACATTAAGACACTGGCAGATGCGCTAAAAGACCTCTCGGGATTAGTCAAAGGTCGAGAAGGTATAAAACTAGACATAAAATCGGCCATTACAAGGACGATTAAGATCTTTAATGGCTTTCAACGGGCGTACAAAAGCTCCCAAGACAGAGACCTTACGGCTAATAAACAAAACCACCCGGAAGAAACAAGTGGCAGGAAAAACAAAACAGAAGACTCTCTCACCAAAACACAGTCGATCCAGGCTGAGCGATGTAAGAAGACTCCGGAGACCCGCACCATGGGCACCCAGACGGGTAACCCTGAAGAGCTAGACCCTGAAGAGATGGAATCCTGGAAAGGGAGAGAAATCACTTATGTAAATTTCTGTACACTTCAGGACAGAAAATGGAACTCTGCGACCTTCCAAAAGACAAAGATTTATAACACCAATATACTTAATGTCAAAGAAGCAGACATAGCATGTTTCACACCAGTCGATCTGAAAGTGGAAAAAGGTATCAGCAAAATCATCCTAGACAAATACCAAGGACAGGAGGAGATGCTGGAGCAGGACCCCGTCCTGGGCTCGGTCCTATATCTGGTCGTGGCCACATGTCTCCCTGGTCGGAAAGGCAGACCAGTATCCAAAATTTTGGAAGAGAAATTTATATACCACCTTATAGATAGGGAACGTGATGCGAGCCCCGTCAACATGGAGAACGTCTACAAGGCCATCAAGGAACTGAAAGACATTGCCGTAGAAAACGATAGACAGAACATAGCGATTAGCTATGAGCAGATGGACCCAGTTATCTTGAGGAAGATGGTCGAAGTCATTTTCTTCAACACAAACATTAAAATTAACATCCATTGTAAAGGGGAGAACAAAAGACCACAAAATGACACGGAGACGATTCTGATCAATAATGGAATAAAATCATACGCCGAGACGCTTAAAGAACTAAAAAACAATATCAATATAGACAAGGAGGGCTTCACCATCGCGGGTGTAAAATCCAGCAAAAAGGGAGAAGTGATGGTGTCAATAAAGGGAGGATCCACGAAAGCCTCTAGTTTCAGTACCCTAATAAATACAAGGATTGCAGGAGCAAAAACAATGGTCTTCGGCTCCTCGAAAAAGGTACTACATTTGAAACAACTGGACGGCGATGTCACTGCAAATGATATCAGTAAGGCCATAGCTGAATACTTACCAGGGACAGCGGTAGAAAACATCTTAGTTAAGGCACTCCGTCCGGCCTTTGCGGGCAGACAAAATGCGACGGTCATTGCGCCAACCGAAGTGGCCCACAAACTCCTGGCTAGCGGTTCCCTCCGAATAGGTTGGGGACAATGCAAAATTATCGAACGTGAAGACATCGTACAGTGCTACAAATGCAGAGAATTTGGACATACCACTAGGACATGCCAAGGAGAAGATAGGTCAAAGCTCTGTCGCCGATGCGGTAGAGATGATCATCAGACCCTGCAGTGTAATAACGCTGAAAAGTGTATTCTTTGTCAGGTGGAGGGACATAGAGACGGCAGCCTGAAATGCCCAATATATCGAAAGGCGTTGGAGACTGCTAGATCTAAAAAAGAAAAAACAAGAGGGATAAATGAAAAGAAGACTCCTATAATAGGCATTAACTCACCTACAGTAAACCGCCCTAATACATAACACATATTTGCCTACAGTTTATTATATTTATATTTATTTATTTATATATACATACCTGAATTATATATATACATTCATTGTACATATACTTACCTTGTTTTATACTTACCTGTTTTATACAAACCTCACCGTTGTTGTTATATATACATACTTACCTATTTATTCTATTTATACATACTTACCTATTTATTCTATTTATATCTATTTATATATTTACATTTATTTAATTGTATATACATTTATATATATTTATTTATTTATATCTATTTATATTTATATTTATTTATTTATATATACACCACTATATACAATTTTATTATACATATATACTTACCATGAATACATCAAACTCACCCAAAGACAAGTTCAAGATTCTGCAGATCAACCTGAACAGATGTAGGATGGCTCAAGATCTTCTGAATCAAACGGCTGCGCAACTGGGGGCAGATATAGTAATAATATCGGAGCCGTGGTCCCCATGCAGTCATTGGCATAATGACGGGTTCAAGGACGCATCAATTTGGATCCCTATGTACACAATTGGAGCATTCAACAGTATTAAGAAATCCTTCAAAAGCAAAGGGATAGTAGCTGTCCAACTGGGTGACTTCACCGTGGTCTCCTGCTACTTCTCACCTAATATAACATTGGATCACTATAAAGACAGGATCACTGAACTGGAGAGTCTGCTGGAAAAGATCGACACAGAACGATGCATTATTGCCGGTGATCTAAATGCCAAATCTCCGTTCTGGGGGTCTGGTATGCTGGATGACCGCGGAGGAGTGGTTATGGAGATGATCAACAACCACAGTATTATCCCTACATGTAGTCAAGGCGCTTATACGTTCGAGAGAAATGGGCACAGATCACTTATAGACATTCTACTATGCGGGAAGTACATGGCCGATGGGATCAGAAATAGCCGTATACTAGAGGACTACACCGCCTCCGATCACCGCTACCTAGTACACGAGTTTTCCTTGGGCGATGGAAAAACTGGAAGAGTGCTGCGAAAGAACAATAAGAAATTAAAAGTGAAGGACTTTAGCGAACTGTATACACGTATGGCTAAGATAGCTGACCCTCTAACTATCGCGACGATAGAGGATGTCGACTCTTACATACAGAATCTAGAGGATATATTCGAAGCCACGTGCCAACGGCCACAAACAACGAAAAGAAAAGAGGTTTGGTGGTGGAACACCGAGATAGCCACGCTAAGGAAAGAAGCCATAGCAGCCCGACGTGCTCTGCAGAGAGCACGCCACAAAGATAAAACAATTGAAATAATTGAATCTTGCAATAAAAGATACAAAGAAAAGAAAAAAGAACTTAAGGCAAGGATCAACAATGCAAAGAAAAAATCGTGGCTTGAACTCATAGATGGCATAGATGCCGACATCTGGGGCAAGCCCTATAAATGGGTAATGGGTACTGTGGCAGGCAGGCCCCCACCTACTAGTCTTTCAGACGATGACACTAGAAAAACAATAGAAACCTTATTCCAAACTAAGCGAGATACAGATGTGAACGAAACAATTATCAGCTCCGAAGTAGAATCATGTAACGACAGTCCATTCACGACAGCAGAAATACTGGATGCGATCAAGGCAGTTAAAAAGAAGGCCCCACGATTAGACGGATTACCCTCTGAGGTAGCTAAGTTATTAGGCGACATAGCAGCACCGCACCTACACTGCGGTGCATAACTATAGCACCGTTTAAATTTTTACCCGTTTCAGAATTCAGACTGAAAGTGCGAAAAAATTAATTGTAAAAATCGAAAGGGTATGAAAAATATTGAAGTTTAAATTAATTTTAATTTAAATTCTCCTCTTGTACAAAACGATACAAACAATAGTATGAATTTCACTGTTGCGTAACAATAGCACCACATCAATAAAAACAATGATAAACGATTTTAATATCTTGTAGGACCACCTTTTTTTGAAATTAACTCGAAAACTCTATCTGGTACGCTATTAATAAGTTTCCGAAAAATGTCTCTGCTGATTTTTTTACTAATATCGATTATGGCGCTTTTTAATTCGGAAACGTTTCCGTATTGCCGATTTTCTGCATAAACGTTCCTGACAATTATGCCCCAGATATTTTCCATGGGATTTTGGTCGGGTGAACATGCTGGCCATTTAATATTGTTAATATCGTTTGCTTCGAACCATGCCATCACTTTTCGACTTGTGTGTATAGCCGCGTTATCTTGTTGAAACGTCCAATTTGTAGTACTATTTTCTTGTAGAAAGGGTAGCAAATTGTTTTCCAAGATACCAATATATTCATCACTATTCATTTTCTTCGATGGGAAAGCTAATTGTAACATGCCATCACTGTGAAAAGCCCCCCAAACCATAAGACTTCCTCCACCGAAATTTCTTTTCGTGAAATACCGTGGTTCCTTGCGGAGATCTCGCCAGTAGGAATTGTACCCATCAGGTCCATCAAGGTTGAATTTTTTTTCGTCCGAAAAGATAGTCTAATTGTCAATAAAAGAAATTACAATAAGCTGGGTTTAGAAGATTTTCAGAAATTAACTTACGTTTGCTCGAGCGTATTGAAGTCTTGTAATCTTATGGCGCGGTAGAAGTTTGGGTGCAGACTTTAATTTTTGTCTCACGATGTTTCCATTTGCTTGTAAAGCTCGATGTATAGTCCACCGTGAAACATCAAGATTAAGTTCTTTTTTAATTTGGTTACAACTTTTTAATGTGTTGCTGGCCGTTTTCACAATTATTCGTTCCGTACGTGGACTCAATTTCTTCTTTGGTCCACCCGTTTTATTCTTCCCATAGTTATCTTGGTCACGTAAAAAGTTTATAACAACTTTATGTGACCTTCCTAGCCTACGAGCAATTTCGCGCATGCTAAAATCTATTTCCTTCAGGGCTAAAATTTTACCCCTCTCTTCTTCCGTTAAATATGTACCACGCGGCATTTTCAAGATACAAATTTTTATATTAACTGTAGAAAATTCTTTTTTCAATTTCTATTTTCACGGATACTTCGTTATGATACTTTGTTTAGTGAAATTAGTAAATAACAACGACGGTGCTATAGTTACGCAACAGTTGAAAATCACATTTTCGATTATATCGTCTTGTATAAGAGGGCCATTTCAATATGATTTAGTCTACAGTCCATTTTTTTCATACTTTCACAATTTCTACAATAAATTTTTTTGCACTTTTCACTTAAAGTCTGAAACTGGTAAAAATTTAAACGGTGCTATAGTTATGCACCGCAGTGTAGTTCACATAGTTAATACATGCTATAAGCTGGGATATTTTCCCAGATCATGGAAGAAAGGGAGACTGGTCCTAATACCAAAGAAACCGGGGCCAGATGGTAGCGTAGGATGGAGACCTCTTACCATCTTATCCAATATCGCTAAAATATTAGAGCACTGCCTGAAAGCACGACTCTTAAAATATATCAAGTTTGAGAAGAACCAGTACGGCTTCTGCCGCGGTAAGAGTACGATACATGCAATCACTGAGGTGATGAAACGCTGGGATGAAGCTAAAAAGAAGAATCACCACTGCGCACTGGTCGCATTAGATGTACGCAATGCATTTAATACGGTGAAATGGCATAACCTGATCAAGGCGTTGGAAAACAGGAAACTACCAAACAATCTGCTAGTTATACTGAAAAACTACCTAGAAGATAGAGCAGTAGTATATACCGACAACAATGGACAAAATCAAGAGGTAAACATCTACGCGGGAGTTCCCCAGGGCTCGGTGCTCGCGCCATTGTTATGGAACATTCAATACGACGGGCTACTGAAAATTGTACTCCCCAGAGGCGCCTATTTGTACGGCTTTGCCGATGACGTGGCATTGGTAGTAAGTGCTTCTGAAGCGCTAGATCTTTCTACGAGAACCACCCTAGCCCTGTCGAAGATAGGACGATGGTTCGAACTAAACCAGCTAACGCTGGCCCCTGAAAAGACGGAGCTACTACTGCTCACAGGAAGGAAGTCTACCCACGGTATAAACATCGAATTGAACAACGTCACCCTCATACCCCAAAAAGAGGTTAAATACCTGGGACTGACACTAGAAGGCAACCAGTTCTTCAACAGCCACCTAAACACGGTAACTACAAGAGCAACCAAGATAGCCGGAGCCCTCAATAGAATTATGCTGAACATCGGAGGATCGTCCTACCTTTCACGCATATTGTATTACAGAGTAGTAGAATCGGTGGTGCTATACGCAGCACCGATATGGGCTATAGTAGCCAAACGGGTTACTAAAGCCAAAATGATAAATAAAATACAAAAAATGTCCCTAGCCAGAGTAGTCCGGGCTTACAGGACTACCTCTCTGGAAGCCCTATGCGTGCTAGCGGGTGTCCCTCCGCTGACACTATTAGCGGAAGAAAGAAGACGCATCTTCCTAAAAGTCGTGGATATGGACAGAACGCAGGATGATTTATATAAAATAAAAATGAAAGAGATTGTAACGTTCGCTGGTTGGGAGAAGGCCGACTCAGCCGATCGCACAGGGTTCTTCGAGCCGCGAATGAATGCTTCTGGTGGTTGAAACAGAAAGATATATTTATTAGTGGCTAAGGCCGATAACTTAAGTAGGTTACAATATGCGCGGATGCGTCGTGTCGGTCGGACGTTGATACACGGGGTGTTCACGGAGGGTTACAGTGGTGGCGGTACGGGGTACGGCGACGGACCGGTTACGGCGAACGCGAATTTCGGCGGACGGTGGACTGCGTGAACGCGGATCGCGGTGGACGCCAATGACGGCAGACACGGGGGTATCAGCGCGAGACGGCGGCGTACGCAACTTGATGTCGGACGACGGGCATGTATTCCTAACGCGACTTACTGCTAACGCGGTATATTTACTGTCTACGGGCGAAGATCGGCGATACGCGGCTTATTAGCTAACGCGGACATTTACATTCGGCGGATGAAGATCGGCGATACGCGGCTTATTAGCTAACGCGGACATTTACATTCGGCGGATGAAGATCGGCGATACGCGACTTATTAGTTAACGCGGACATCTACATTCGACGCGACTTATGGACTAACGTGAACATTCGCAATCGTGGCTTATCGGCTACCTATCGCTCGCAGTACATCGTACGTTTTCTCTGTAACCGCTGTCGGGGTGCGAAGGAATAGAGGTGAGCGGGGAGGTAGCTTGCTTGCCGCTTTCGCAACTGAGCGTTGTGGATTCCCGAGGTCTTTCGACTCTCGAGCCGATAGAGTCCCGGATGCTTTCGCGTTCCGAGCAAGGATGTCCTGCGGCTCTCGCAGCTGGACAGTGCGAACACTTTCGTATGTCGCGGAAGGGTTTCCCGGTTTCTCTCGAACCTCGGGCCTTGGGCTAGCGGATCGTGGATGGGTAGAGGCGTGTTCCTCGCTAGTCGCTTGGTCAGGAGTGGTATTGCCACGGCTGATCATGCTTCGGCTCAGAACGACTTTACTGGTATCGGCGGGCTGTATTTATACCGCTCCCGGTTCATCTTGACTCGCGAGAAACCGCGAACCCGCGGTGGCCGCCTCGCGGCCGCCGCGCGAATTGGCGTGTCGCGATCTCGCGTCGCGCCGCGGTTTTCGCTTGTTAGCCTACCTTCAGGGGCAGCGTGTCTCGCGCCTAGTGAGATCGTTACATCCCCCTTCTACTTCGGGGCGCGAGACTTTCTCCTGCTCTGGTTACCGCATTAACTTTGTCGCTAGTCTTCCTGGTGTGAAAAATATATTTATTTGTTCTTACCAACAACTTAACTTAACTTACTGCTATGTAGGAACTGGAGACAAATATCACTGTTTTATATAGTACAAGTAAAAAAGAAACTTAGTTTAGCTTACAACTAGTTGCCCCCTGGGCCTTCGCGACGCCTGTACCGTATGTACTGTACGCCTTCGGCGTTCATCCTGATGAGGATCCAGCCTCCTGTGACTGGGAGACGGTACGAATGCCTCCGCTGTAGGCTGTCAATTCTCACCAGATATGCGTCCGGGGCCTCCGCTGGAACGACGTGTTGTGGGAGGGGTCGTCGCTGTTGTTGCTGTGGGGTGGGTGGTGGCGGGGTGGGGGTTGGAACTGCTGCTACCTGGGCGGGCGGGGGCGGGGTGGGAGCTGGTCTCGGTGTTGTCTGGGTGAGTGGGGGCGGTGTGTTGTCTGGCGCTGGTGGGGCCGACGGTCCTGCCCCTGACTGCCTCTGCGTAGGTGGTTGGTGTTCGCCTGGGCTCCTCTTCTTCGTGGCGATCCCTAGTCTGGCCTTGGGTACGGCTTTTGCTTTCGGCGGCGCCTTTTTTGGTTTCGCCGTTTCTAGCGTCCTCGTGGCGCTCTGCTGCAGTTCGTTCCGCTCTGCTGGTGTTGCGGTGCCCTTCCGTACCGACGGGCCTGTCGGGATTGGCGGCGGTGGCGGTGATGGCGGCGCTAGTGGTGCCATCTTGGCATCTGGCCCTGTCGGCGTCGTCGGTGATGGCGGTAATGCCGGTAGGAGTTCTGGTCGGCCCTCGTAGCTGGCGATTAACTCGTCCAGTTCCCGTAGTCCGTCGTCCAGGTTGAACGTCGGTTGTGGAGGGTCGGTGGGCTTCGCTTTTCCCGTGTCCTCTTTCTTCTGTTGGTCGCTGGTCGTTGTGTGACTGCGTGGGGTTATCCCTCCTGTGGTTCCCCCTGCTACTATTTCCATCACTTGTTGTTCTCCCCGTGGGGGTGGTCGGACTTTGGTCGGCGGTCCGCGTACCTTGCCTGGCCAGGGTGCTGAGCCGTCCCGGATCCTCTCCCGGATTTTTGCCTCCATCGGGCGGTCGGCCTTCTCCGGTTTCATCGGAATTGCTTCCTTTCTTGTTGCCTCGTGATGTGTACGCTTTGACATGTTTGGGCTTACTGCTCGCTTTGCCGAGCTCGTCGTCGCTTATATACTCTCCTTCCTCGCATGGCTTCAAGTCCTGTACGTGGACCTGGTGTTGTCGCCCTCTACTGGATTGAATTGTTACTACTGTTGGCCCTACAATCGCGCGAACTTCGAACGGCCCTGAAAATTTTGGGGCTAGTTTGGCGCAGAAGCCTTCTGCGGCAACCGATAGATGGTGTTCCCTTCGCATTACTTTGTCGCCGATTTTCGGTTGCCATTTCCTGCGACGCAGGTTGTAATGTCGGCGCTGTGTTTCGGTTGCCTGTGCTTGTGCGTTGCGGGCCAATTGGTATGCGGTTGGGAGCCGGTTGATCGCTTGTTCCCGTTGTTCGTAGTCCTGTTTGGCCGCTTCTTCTACCGGGTGTTCTGTTACTGGACGGTCCGTGCCGTGGTTGGCTAGTTCCCGGCCGTATGTCAGGTACGCGGGTGTTAAACCCGTGGCTCCGTGTTTTGCCGTATTGTATGCAAATGTTGCTGCGGCGACGGTTCGGTCCCATGTCCGGTGATTGTCCGTGGCGAACTGTGCGATGATGGTTTTTAGGACGCGATTTGTTCGTTCCACCGGGTTACACTGTGGTGTGTACGGTGGGGTTTTCCGGTGTTCGACTCCGTAATGTTGGAGTAGCGCTCTAAACTCGCGGCTTTCGAACTGGCGTCCATTGTCTGTAATTGCCATGCGAGGGCACCCATGTCTTAGTATTACGAGTTCTTCGAAGGCCCGGGTGACGGCGGGTGCCGTTGCTTGTCGCAAGGGTCGAACCTCGGCCCACTTGCTGAACTTGTCTTGGATTACTATTAGGGTTGTGTATCCTTGACTTGTCCGAGGTAATGGTCCTACGAGGTCCGCGGTGACGATATCCCATGGTCCTATGGCCGGCGTGGTGAACATTTCTCCTGCTGGTGCTTGTTGTATGGCTTTATATTGGAGACAACTGTTGCAACGTCGCACATACTTGGCTGCCTCCTGGCGCATCCGTGGCCAGTGAAATCGCTGGGTTAATCGTGCGATTGTCTTGGCCGTGCCCAGGTGCCCGGCGGTTGGGTCATCGTGCATTTGTTGTAGGATCGCTGTTCGTTCCTCGGTGGGGATGCACCTTTTCCATTCCCACTCCGGTCGTAGCCCGGTGTCGTCTGGTATCCGGCGGTAGATTTGTCCCTGGTGTTGACGGTACTCTGGGTAGCGTTCCGGGTTTTCTTCCACTCCCTTCTTTATTTGGTGGTACCAGGTATCTTGTGCCTGTTCTACGAGGCCCAAATCGTCCGGTTGTCTCGAGAGTGCGTCGGCTACGAAATTTTGTTCGCCCCGGCGGTATTGTATCGTGAAGTCGTATTGCTGGAGTTCTAGTCCCCAGCGGGCGAGTCTTCCTGACGGATTCTCGATCCGTCGTAGCCACTGGAGGGCCTGGTGATCGGTTATCACTGTGAAGTGGTATCCCTCCAGGTATGGTCGCATTTTCCGAATTCCCCACACTACTGCCAGACACTCTTGTTCTGTGACCGTGTAGTTCCTTTCTGCTTTGTTTAGTGTGCGGCTGGCATATGCGATCACTTTCTCCTCCCCGTTTATTTCCTGTGTGAGGACTACTCCGAGTCCCTGTCCGCTGGCGTCGGTCTGTAGGACAAACGGTTTGTCGAAGTCCGGGCAGGTTAGTACTGGCGCCTGTGCTAATTGAGTCCGGAGGGCCTCGAACGCGTTGTTCTCTGTTTCTCCCCATTTCCAGCCTCTGCGTTTTTGCAGTAGCTGATGTAATGGTTCCGCGGTGTTGGCGAAGTGTGGTATATACCGACGATACCACGATACCATACCTAGGAACCGGCGGAGTTCTTTCACGCATCCCGGTGCCGGTATGCTGCGTATGGCTTGTACTTTTTCTGGATCTGTGCGTACGCCCTCGCTTGTTACCACATGGCCCAGGTATCTTAGTTCGGTCCGGCCGAAGTGGCATTTCTCCGGGTTGATGCGTAGTTTTGCTTGTTGTAGTCGTTGTAGTACCTCGCGTAGATTCTTTAAATGTTCCTCGAACGTGCGGCCGAGAACAATGATGTCGTCGAGGTACGCAAACGCTTTTGGTTCCAGTTGTGGCCCAATAATTGTATCTAGGAGTCGTTGGAACGTTGCCGGTGCGGAGTGCAAGCCGAATGGCATAACCTTGAAGTGGAATAGCCCTCTTCCCGGCACGGTGAATGCCGTAATCTGTCGGCTATTCATGTCTAGTGGCACTTGCCAATACCCATTTGCCAAGTCGATGGTGGAGATGTACCGAGCCCCTCGTAGCTTCTCTAACGTTGCTTGTACCTGGGGCAATGGGTAAGCGTCCTTCTCGGTTACGTTGTTGACTCGTCGGAAGTCGATACAGAATCGGGGTTTTCCGTTTGCCTTCCGTACTATTACGACAGGGGAGCTCCACGGACTTGTGGATGGCTCTATGATTCCTTCTTGCAGCATGCGGTCAACTTCTTCGTTGATTATTTTCTGTGTTGCCGGGTTACGTGGTGTGTACCGCTGCTTTATCGGTTCGTCTGTTTTTAGGCGGATACGGTGTGCGGTTAGGTGAGTTGTACCTTTGATTTCGGCGAATTTTGGTAATTCTTTTGCCAATAACTCCCTTAGCTGGCGGTCCTGTTCTGGTGTGCACTTTGCCAGTCCCTCTGTGTCTAGTGTATCTAGCTCCTGTTGGAAGGACCAGTTCTGTGTCCCGACGGTAATTTGCGTCCCCAGTGCGCTGAGTGCGTCTACTCCTATGAGCATGGGCTGGGCCAGGGATGGTAGTACTGGGCATGTGATTTCCAGTGCGTCTCCGCAGAGGTCTATGACTACTTCCATCTCTTTGTTCATTTTGACCATGGTTCCGTCGGCGATTCGTACCGTTGTTTCAGCTGGTACTGCTTTTGCTCCCTGTCGTTGGCACCATTCGGCGACGTCTTGGCGTAGATACGACCGTGTTGCCCCCGTATCTAGTAGCGCCCGGAAGCAACGGCCATATGCGGTTACTGGTATGAATATTCGCGTATCTCGGCCTAGTTCGGTTGAGGCGTTCTGTAGTTCGGTCGGATGGTGCCCCTGCCTCCGACTCGGTTCCCGTTTCCCGTCACCGAATTACAGGTGCATCTGGTTGTAGTGATCCCGGGTGTGCCGCAGTATGAGCAGAAGAGTTTTGTCGGTCTGCGACACTCTAGTCGCTGGTGCCCCCTTTGTCCGCACCTCCAGCAACATGTTGCCCGGTCGTATGTGTTCGTTATTTCTGCTGCGTCGTTGGGGACCGGAATTACCTTCCGTTGTCGTTTTTCTTCTGCGATTGTATCTTCTAGTTCGTCTGTTCGCTCGAGAAGTTCGTCTGTCGATTCTATGTCTGCTCGGCGTATGAATTTTCTGAGTTCAGGTAGGAGATTTCGGTATGTTCTCTCCAGCTGCATTTCGCTAGTGTACCCTCCATGCCGACGCATCATGGTCTCGAGGTCTCCTGCGTACGTTCGCGTTTTCTCCCCTGGTTTCTGTACTCGGTCCCGTATGTTGTCCTCCAGGTCAATCAGTCGGTTCCGGGGTAAGAAGTTTTTGTGGAAGGCTTTGAGGAAGTCCTCCCAGGTTCCCCATTTCTCGTACTGGTTCCAGTACCATTTGAGTGCTTCTCCTCGGAATACTTCGGCTAGGCACGGGAGTATCTCCTCTGGTTCGACTTTGAAGCCTCTGCGGAGGTCCTTGAGCCGATCGAGGAAATCTTCCGCTCCTTTTCCTCCGTCGTAATGAGTGCCCCAGCGGCGGACCCGTTCCATGATGGGTTGGTTCTGGCTGGGGTTAGCTGAGACACCGGCCACCGGTGGATCGTTCTTAGGTTCCATTGTCTCACGGATGTGGGCTGCTACTCGTGCTCGTAGTTCGTCCAAGTTGCCTTCTGTGTTTATTCCTCGCTGGCGGGCTACTTCCGTTAGCTCTGTTTTTCGGAGGTGGTATATCCAGCTCGTACTCATTCGTGGTTCTCCCTGTTTAAAGAACCTGTTCGGGCGCCATTTGTAACGTTCGCTGGTTGGGAGAAGGCCGACTCAGCCGATCGCACAGGGTTCTTCGAGCCGCGAATGAATGCTTCTGGTGGTTGAAACAGAAAGATATATTTATTAGTGGCTAAGGCCGATAACTTAAGTAGGTTACAATATGCGCGGATGCGTCGTGTCGGTCGGACGTTGATACACGGGGTGTTCACGGAGGGTTACAGTGGTGGCGGTACGGGGTACGGCGACGGACCGGTTACGGCGAACGCGAATTTCGGCGGACGGTGGACTGCGTGAACGCGGATCGCGGTGGACGCCAATGACGGCAGACACGGGGGTATCAGCGCGAGACGGCGGCGTACGCAACTTGATGTCGGACGACGGGCATGTATTCCTAACGCGACTTACTGCTAACGCGGTATATTTACTGTCTACGGGCGAAGATCGGCGATACGCGGCTTATTAGCTAACGCGGACATTTACATTCGGCGGATGAAGATCGGCGATACGCGGCTTATTAGCTAACGCGGACATTTACATTCGGCGGATGAAGATCGGCGATACGCGACTTATTAGTTAACGCGGACATCTACATTCGACGCGACTTAT
Source organism: Lasioglossum baleicum (assembly GCF_051020765.1). Taxonomy (NCBI): domain Eukaryota; kingdom Metazoa; phylum Arthropoda; class Insecta; order Hymenoptera; family Halictidae; genus Lasioglossum; species Lasioglossum baleicum. The sequence continues at coordinate 219,851 of NW_027469167.1, read as the reverse complement.
GGACTAACGTGAACATTCGCAATCGTGGCTTATCGGCTACCTATCGCTCGCAGTACATCGTACGTTTTCTCTGTAACCGCTGTCGGGGTGCGAAGGAATAGAGGTGAGCGGGGAGGTAGCTTGCTTGCCGCTTTCGCAACTGAGCGTTGTGGATTCCCGAGGTCTTTCGACTCTCGAGCCGATAGAGTCCCGGATGCTTTCGCGTTCCGAGCAAGGATGTCCTGCGGCTCTCGCAGCTGGACAGTGCGAACACTTTCGTATGTCGCGGAAGGGTTTCCCGGTTTCTCTCGAACCTCGGGCCTTGGGCTAGCGGATCGTGGATGGGTAGAGGCGTGTTCCTCGCTAGTCGCTTGGTCAGGAGTGGTATTGCCACGGCTGATCATGCTTCGGCTCAGAACGACTTTACTGGTATCGGCGGGCTGTATTTATACCGCTCCCGGTTCATCTTGACTCGCGAGAAACCGCGAACCCGCGGTGGCCGCCTCGCGGCCGCCGCGCGAATTGGCGTGTCGCGATCTCGCGTCGCGCCGCGGTTTTCGCTTGTTAGCCTACCTTCAGGGGCAGCGTGTCTCGCGCCTAGTGAGATCGTTACAAGATAAAAGACGAAGAAAGAAGCAATACGCTCGTACAGTGGCAGGCACGATGGGATACCGCCACCCATGGACGGAAGACATATGCGCACATCCCAACCATAACAGACTGGATAGGGTGGGGACCAAAAATATTGGACTTCCACCTAACTCAGATAATTACGGGGCACGGCTGTTTTGCCGATTACCTATCAAGAATAGGCAAGTGCAGCAATAACACCTGCGTAGGATGCAGCGACGCGACAGATAGCCCAGAGCACACACTATGTGAGTGCCCGGCATGGAGTAACCAAAGAGAAACACTACGAAACAAGATTGGGGACCTTAACTGGAGTGGACTCATTGCGACCTTAAAGGACACCAAGAAGAGGCCCTTAGTCAAGGAGTTCATCAATGAGATTATGGCGGACAAAGAGAACAAGGAAAGAACAATACAACAGGAGGAACGAGTTCACAGACGCAGAGACATAGACAATCAGACATAACCAATGACATTTCCTTATTTATTTATGTATTTATTCATTTATTTATTTATTTATCTACCTGGAATTGTAAATAGAAATTAGGGTTAGGAAAGATATCACACAACGCGCAGTAATGCTTTTCGGCGGTTTCCGCGGGGTGGGATCCTTTTCTATGCTTACCTAGAACGTTAGGATTAGAGGAGGAGGGGTTTTTAGGGGGTACACACCATCGGAGTCCCTCACTACGTACGCAAAGTATTTTCCCCTCCTCGTTAATAAAAAAAAAAAAAGGTTAGGTTAGGTTAGGTTAGGTTAGGTTAGGAGTCGGTTAGGAGATCTTCTCTGATAGAGTCCTGTTTTCTTTAACGTGTTTCTCGAAGTTTCGGCCATCTTGTCGAATTAGAGAAGGAGTTAAATAAAGCTGACTTACAGTGTAGAGTGTAAATAGATAGTTAATAACAATTTCGAATTGATTAATTAGTTCTCAGTGGTGTTTGGTTAATGTGCTAGTGATTGTGATAGATTTAGAATAAATATTAAGGGATTTAGAATAAATAAGTTCGTGAACACGTGCACGGAGGGCCGCCATTTGGTGGTCGACCTCGGTCAACCAAGGCACGTGTCAAGAAACAAAATTCAGTAGAAATTAAAAAATTAGACACGTAGATAAAGAGGAAAGGCCCTAAGTAATCGATTCCACCGGTTTTTGAGAAAATCGGACACATTCTAAGGCCATAATAGAAGGGTTAGGGATAGGAAGAATCGAGATTTTCGAGCAATTTCCGAAAACAGTTAGAGAAACAGAGACAGACCTAACGGCCTCTGCCTACATTTGAGAGAGACAGCGAGTAAGACCAAAGTCTGACCCATCATCGGGTAAATTCAAATTTTTTGTGTAAATCGCAGAGAGCCCCCGCGATAAGTGGGCAGTAAAACTGTCGAGTTCTTCACTTTTTCTGGCAAGAAAAAAAAAAAAAAAATTTTTTTTTTTATTCCCAAAAAAAGTTTCCAAGAGGGATAGCGTGCTCGGTTTTCTTATTTTTCATCAGAACCCCACCTTGTGGGTACTCATAGGAAAGAGGAAGTTGAGTAGAATCGACCTAGAGTAAAAAATCGAGAAAAGTTTATTTCGGCTGGAAAGTACCCCGAGTGGGTACTCGTTCGAGAGGGGACCTCCAGGGGATCCGGAATCTGAAAAAATAGGATTAATTATAGAAAATTTTTTTGAGTGGAGTTAGACCTACCGAGTGGGGTCTCTTTCGAGACCGCTCCGAGAGGGGAACCCATTCCTGAAAAAAAAAATAATAGGTTATACATATAGATAAGAAAATTAGAAGCTAGAGAGAGAGCAAAAAGTGTAAATATAATTATAAGCGAGATTAGAGTATTTAATAAAGCGGATAAACTCTCCGAAAGGAACGAATATAGTGAGTACTAGTTAATTTGAAGACCTAAATGAGACCCAGCGATCCCAAGAGTTCCTGAGATGAATCCCGAGGGCTTCCGCTCACCGGAGTTCTTTACTCCGATCAAAGAGAACCGTTTTACCGTAGCGGATTTAGAAATTCCTCCGTTCAGGCCCAAAAGGAAAATGAACGAGGACGGCACTCCGGAAAAGTACGAGGATCAAGGGGAAATTAGAGATGGGGGAAATTCTGAGGAAGGAAGACAGAGGAAAAGGAATAACAATAGGGAAAAGAATAGGGACGATGATATTGATATCGGCGAAGGTCTGAATAAGAGTTTTTTTAGGCGGAATGATAGGGACTCAGAGGGATCGGACGATATCGTTGTTTTAGAAGAGATAAACCAATTCAAAGAGGATAGGGAAATTATAGATTACGTGAGACTCCTCGCGGGGGCTTTTACTAACGCCAGGAGAGATGTAAACGGAATATTAGGGGCTATTAAAAGAGGAGAGCAGCAGGAAAGCTTTGCACAGGTCAAAGCGAGGGCCACGCAAATGAATAGGACCCTGGAAGCAGCGGAATATCTCTCCAAAGCCGTGGAACTATTCATAGAAAATGCAGAACTAAGGCTAAGGGACAAGCTTATTTCGAGAAGTAAACACTCACAGTGTTCCCCAGGGTTTATTAGCAGATCGGTACCCGCAGGGATAGAGGGAGAAAGTAATAAGAGGAAAGCAGATAGAAAAGAGAAGGAGGATAAGGAGGGCGAAAAACAAAGGGAGGAAAATATAGGTAAAAAAAAGAGAAAGAATAGCAAAAGCAAGGGATATAGAACGGAGATAGAGGAAGATTCGGACTCCCAAAACGAGGAAGAGGGGTTCGTGACAGTAGTTAATAGGAGACAAAAAGCAGAAGAAAAAAGAAAAGAAAGAGAAACAGCGAATAGGAAGTTAGAAGAGGAAAGAAGTAGGAAGAAAGAAGAGGATAAAGCTAAAAGAAATAGGAAGCTGCCCCCTCCCCCCAAAACGGATGCTATCGTTGTCAAAGCCACGACGGAAAAAACGTTCGCGGACCTGTTCAAAAAATTGAAAGCCGACGCGGCAGATAAAATGGGATGTATACAGACGGTGAGAAGGTCACGCGGGGGTGATCTGATTATAGAACTCGAGAAAAATAGCAATACCTTAGCTATGGAGAACACGGTAAGGAACACGCTAGGTAGTGAGATCACAGTAAGGAAGCTTTCGCCGAGGATCCTTCTCGAGATCAAAGATTTGGACCCCACTTTAGAAAAAGAAGAAATCAGAAAAGAATTGGCAAAGAATTTGGACGTAGGGGAGTTAGCAGAGTCAGAGATCGAGGTCAGGGCACTCAGGTTCGGATATGGAGGAACCAAAACCGCGATAATTGCAATCCCAGCGGAGCTAACCAACAAACTGGGTGACGAGGGAAAGATAAAGATAGGTTTTACCCACTGCAGAATTAACAGAACAGCTAGTATAATTCGCTGTTACAGATGCCATGCATTCGGTCATTTGGCATACAACTGCAGGGAAAAGTTAGGAGGAAAAGAACTGTGCAGAAGGTGTGGTACCGAGGGCCACCACATAAATGGATGCAGCGCAACAAGGTGCTGTGTTCTCTGTACAAGGGCAGGCGTTCCGGCAGCAAAGGCAGAACACGTGGCAGGAGCCGCGAACTGCCCTCAATTTAGAAAATACATTGAAGAGGCGAACAGTAGGAAACAAAACCAATAATGGATAGTACACTAAAAATCCTACAAATCAATTTGAACCATTGTAGAAATGCGCAGCATCTCCTAGCCCAGACGGCGGTGGAGCTGATGGCGGACATTGTCCTAATCTCGGATCCACTCCTTAACCCAGGCCAGTGGATATACGGAAAAGATAACAGAACGGCGATCTGGGTAACGGGACTAAATGGACTCGCCAGGTACGAAGACGCTGACAGACAGGAAGAAGATTTCACCGCCGTCCAGCTGGGAGACTGCGTATTCGTGAGTATCTACCTTCCTCCAAGTATTAATAACGATGAATACTCCGCTAGACTTGAACGAGTGATGCAATATGCTAAAAGCAAAAAAAAGGAAGGGAAAAAAATAGCGATAGGAGGAGATTTCAATGCCCATGGGACGCCATGGGGCTCCAAATCAACGAACGAGAGAGGAAGGATAGTTCTCGAGGAACTTTGGAAAATTGGATTACATCCAATTAAGCCCAGCGGAGGACCTACTTTCATCCATGGGGCAAGAACATCGAACGTCGACTTCCTGGCGATATTACCAACTAATGTTACTCGTGCTATCTCACAGGTTCTGGACACGGAAACTGACTCCGATCACAGGTACATTCTCACGACGATCGAGATGGAGAACGGTATCCAGAAAAAAGAGGTCTTCAAACCGAAATGGAAGAGCAATCCTGAATCGCTAGAAGTAGTGAAAAGAGAATTCTCCAGGACGATCGAGGAAGAAGGATTAGGTCATATAAAATCTTATAGTAGAGAGGAGGAAGATAGATTCCTCGCATTAATTAATTCTGTTTTAGATGCTAATCTGGAGAGAACAAACAGTAGGGATGAAGGAAAAAATCGGAACATCAATTCATGGTGGCAGGAAGACTTAACAGCGCTCAGAAACAAAGCCAGGAAAATTAAAAGAAGGATTCAAAGGGAAAGAACGAAAATAAAGAAAAAAGGTAAAGGAAAAGAAGACCTGGAGATTCAGGAAATCCTCTACAAAAGTACAATAAAAGATCTAAGAAACAAGATAGCGAAAGCAAAAGAAGAAAAATGGAAGGAATACCGCGAAGAAATTAACAAAGATGTATGGGGGAAACCCTATAAAAACATCATGAACAAGGTCAAAGGTTCAACACCACCAGCCACGTTATCGGGAGAGTTTATGGACAAAGTACTAAATGGCTTATTCCCAAGGCTACCGGTTGATGCAACCGAAGAAGAGGCTAGAGAACAGATGGAAGACGACCTAGAAGAGGGCGAAATGTCAGTCAGTGAAGTGAGTGAGATAGAGATCAGGCAGGCGGCAGCTATGATTTCCCCAAAGAAAGCAGCAGGACTCGATGGGATTTCCCCAAACATAATCAAGGAACTGGCGCTACACAGACCGGACACCTTCGCAGCTCTTTACACGGGTATCTTTAGAAGAGGAATAATCCCAGTAGAATGGAAGATGGCAAGGACGATCCTCCTGCGGAAACCTGGAAAGGATCCATCCCTCGTCTCTGCATACAGGCCGATCTGTATAATAGATGCCATCTCTAAACTATTTGAGTACATAATAAAGGAAAGGTTTGTAGAGGTTCTTGGGGAAAACCCATTTGAAAAAGAACAATTCGGCTTTGCGAAAGGCAAATCCACTGTCCACGCAATGAATGAAGTTAGTAAAAGAATCAAAAGTTGTGTGGATAGACAGAGATATTCAATCATGATTGCTCTAGATATCAAAAATGCATTTAACACTCTTAGGTGGAATCAGATACTAGAGGAGTTAAAAAAAAGAAATGTACCAGACTACCTTCAGAAGATCTCAGCTAACTATTTTAAAAATAGGAAAATTTTTTGTAGAACAATCGGCCAGGAGACGGTGTTGGATGCAGAGATGGGGGTTCCTCAGGGCTCGGTCCTGGGCCCATTCTTTTGGAACATAGTGTATGATGGCCTACTGAGGACGATCTGGCCAAGGGGATGTTCGGTAATTGCCTTCGCAGACGACATCCTAATCCTCGTGGAAAGCAGTAGAATTCAAAATTTAAAATCAAGAGCGGAATTGATCGCAAAAGAAATCAGCGAGTGGCTGAAAAAAGCAGGCCTAGAATTAGCACTTCAAAAAACTGAGGTGATGTTTACTAATAAGAAGCACATCCCGAGTAACTTCTTTTTTAGATTGGACGGAGTGGAGATACAACCATCTAAGACACTCAGATACCTGGGGGTTGAATTCGATAGTGGAAGGCAGTTTAGGAAACACATACAAGGGACAACCGACAAGGGATTGAAGGTGATGGCGGCCCTTTCTAGACTGATGGCAAATCAAGGTGGTTTGAGACACAGTGCTAGAAGACTATATTTCCTGATCCTAGAAGCAATAGTCCTGTACGGGGCTCCGATATGGGCGGAAGCGGCTAGAATTGAAGCAAATTGGAAGATCCTAAGAAGTACCCAAAGATTAGGCCTAGCGAGAGTCGCCTCCGCGTATAGGACAGTCCCAATGGAGACACTAGCCGTACTCACAGGAACAGCCCCGTGGAATCTGAAAATAAAAGAAAGAGAAAACCTGTTGCAGTGGGAAGTGGCCCTGGGTCTAGCACCAACAACGGAAGTAATTACCAGACCGCGAAGGACTAATGTCAGAAGACGCCAGGAGGGCTTTTACAGAGATGTATCGCCCGAAGTCCTAGAAGTAAGAGAAATCCAAAATTTTTCGTTTTCACACGAAAACACAAGAATCCCGGATTTAGGGGAATTCCTAAGAAGTAGAGAGACAGAAGAATCCGCCGAGGTTAGAGGAAGAGCTATAAAAAGATGGCTGAAAAAATTGGCAAAAGAAAGGACATTAGATCAATGGCAAAGTGATTGGTCAAATTCGAACTTGGGGAGATGGACGCATACCCTAATTCCGAATATTGACCAATGGATAAATAGGAAGCACGGTAGCTTGAACTTTTATTTAACACAGGCACTGACAGGGCACGGCGTATTCAACAAGTTTAGATACAAAATTGGAAAAGCAGAAAATAGCGATTGTTGGTACCATCCAGACGTAGAGGACTCGCCGGAGCACACCCTATTTCACTGCCAGAAATGGGATGAGGAGAGGACCATATTGAGGGAGGAAATAAACATTGGGACGGGAACGATCTCTCCGAGAGTATTAATGGCAAAAATACTCCAAAAGGATAAGTATTGGAACAGCTTTTCAAAATTCTGTTCCAGTATCATGAGAGCAAAGGAGGAAGAAGAAAGAAGAAGAATCAAGGAAAAGGAGAGAGAGGAAAATCAGGACATAATAGATTTGTCTTTTCTTTCTGCTTAGCACGGATTCAAGGACAACCAAAGTGGACGGAAAGAAGGGATAAAGGCTGAACGGGGCCACCAGGGAAGGGAGGAGTGAACGCTACTAAGGATCGATAAGAGGAGGACTGGAGGGGGAACATCAAAAGGACTGCGAAAGGCTCCACGAGCGGACCCGGTCCTGAAGAAATACATCCCTGAAAAAATCCAAAAATCATACATTACCCGAAGTAGAGGAATCCTGCCGACCACTGGGACGCCAGAAATCGCCATCTGCAGCATCATCAATGGCTCCGAAGAAAGACCTGAAAAAAGTAGAAGTAAGAATTAGTAAAAAATTAAAAAGAAAAAGAGAATATGTAAATTCAGAGTTCTTGGTTGTAAAGCTACAATGTAAAATAGAGCATTCCTTGGGAATGCTTATGCTCTCTCTAGCTAGTAGAAATTAAAAGTAATTAAGATTAGCTAACTTAGTAACAAATTTAATTAATTAGTTAAGGTACGAATTAACTAAATATCACGTATGTAATAAGCGCTTGAAGGATATACTTTAGTTAGGCATACTAGTTTATTAGCATATTGATAAGAATAATGATCTAATGTATAAGAAGTTATATAATAATTATAAATTCAGAACAAGTCGCTTTCAGAATATAATCAAAATAGAGTAATAAAGGTTAGGAGAAACTGGAACCAGTTTGGATAAACAAGTTCCACAATTACGAGACAGAGACCCTCTGTACCAACAGTGGTAACCGGCTAGAAACACCGGGCTGAATTAACCAAAACAGCTAAATCAGATAAAAAGATATATAACTCATTGGAAAATGTAAACGCGGTGCGGAGGATTGACCGCGGGACAGGGCTGATGAAGACTATAACAACGATGACGAATATTAGGAACAATGTGACAAGTATTTTGACCCAAACAGGGAATATAGAATGTACATAGATGATAGATGATAGGAAAATTTTAACGACTACCATCAGCCTTGTCCATCGGCCAATCATAGCAAAGTACACGCGTACCAATCGAGTAGAATAAAATCCGTCAAAGATAACAACAAGGCGCTACGAGAATCATGAGAACCGACCGAGACTTGGTAGGAAGGGGAAAAGAGTAGGAAGTCCAATCAGTCGGTTAGGAGATCTTCTCTGATAGAGTCCTGTTTTCTTTAACGTGTTTCTCGAAGTTTCGGCCATCTTGTCGAATTAGAGAAGGAGTTAAATAAAGCTGACTTACAGTGTAGAGTGTAAATAGATAGTTAATAACAATTTCGAATTGATTAATTAGTTCTCAGTGGTGTTTGGTTAATGTGCTAGTGATTGTGATAGATTTAGAATAAATATTAAGGGATTTAGAATAAATAAGTTCGTGAACACGTGCACGGAGGGCCGCCATTTGGTGGTCGACCTCGGTCAACCAAGGCACGTGTCAAGAAACAAAATTCAGTAGAAATTAAAAAATTAGACACGTAGATAAAGAGGAAAGGCCCTAAGTAATCGATTCCACCGGTTTTTGAGAAAATCGGACACATTCTAAGGCCATAATAGAAGGGTTAGGGATAGGAAGAATCGAGATTTTCGAGCAATTTCCGAAAACAGTTAGAGAAACAGAGACAGACCTAACGGCCTCTGCCTACATTTGAGAGAGACAGCGAGTAAGACCAAAGTCTGACCCATCATCGGGTAAATTCAAATTTTTTGTGTAAATCGCAGAGAGCCCCCGCGATAAGTGGGCAGTAAAACTGTCGAGTTCTTCACTTTTTCTGGCAAGAAAAAAAAAAAAATAAATTTTTTTTTTTATTCCCAAAAAAAGTTTCCAAGAGGGATAGCGTGCTCGGTTTTCTTATTTTTCATCAGAACCCCACCTTGTGGGTACTCATAGGAAAGAGGAAGTTGAGTAGAATCGACCTAGAGTAAAAAATCGAGAAAAGTTTATTTCGGCTGGAAAGTACCCCGAGTGGGTACTCGTTCGAGAGGGGACCTCCAGGGGATCCGGAATCTGAAAAAATAGGATTAATTATAGAAAATTTTTTTGAGTGGAGTTAGACCTACCGAGTGGGGTCTCTTTCGAGACCGCTCCGAGAGGGGAACCCATTCCTGAAAAAAAAAATAATAGGTTATACATATAGATAAGAAAATTAGAAGCTAGAGAGAGAGCAAAAAGTGTAAATATAATTATAAGCGAGATTAGAGTATTTAATAAAGCGGATAAACTCTCCGAAAGGTTAGGTTAGGTTAGGTTAGGTTAGGTTAGGTTAGGTTGGGGTCCTAGGTTTTGTGGCGCCTACAGTGGAGACTCTGATCCACTATCGGTTCGTACTCTCTATTTGAGGGTTGTCACAGAGCCAAACCCTCTCGCTCCACCTCCTCGTGGTGGACCCTGGGACACACTGCGGTGTGTGCTAACGGAGCGAGGGGTGCACGCGGGGGCATTCCCCCCTTTTTTTTCCTGCGGGCTTCTCCCGCTGACGGGCAATGCCTCCGCGTGTAATCACGTGTCCTGGACAGCAAGATGTCTTTCCAGGGCCGCAGACCGCAAGCCGGAAGGTTCCGGAGCGGGGGGGCTTGCCTTTACCGGCCGGCCCTGCGAGGAGGAGAAACCTCTCTAAAAAAGTCCTTAACTCTAAGTTTTGGCATGCGGCGAAGGAGCACTCCCGGGAACGCGGAGCGCCGGGATTGGGTCCGGTGGGTGCACCGGACCAATAGCATGCCACCTCCGGGGTAACAGCCCGCCCCACGGAGCATATGTTGGGCTTCCTCGCGCAAGGCGGCTCTGCACGAGGCGACGTCGTTTCCGACCACACTCGTGGGAACACTATGAAAAAGAATAAAACAAAACAAATTAACCAACAAACAAAAAATGAAAAAAACGAAAAAAAAAGTGATGAAGATGGCGAAGACGGCACTAAACAAAAAACGACTCAAATGAGCTCTAAGGCTACTGATCCCTCCACCTCTGAAAAGGATCCCCTTGAGGTACTCGACTTTGATATGGAGTACGAAATGGGCACTGACAACCCCCTGGCGGGGTTTACACCAACTAAGGTACTCGCCAGAAGTCCTCCGAAGCTAGCAACATCGACACCGAAGGCTTCCTCCGAAATCAAGGAATGTAGCGTCCAAATAAACCCACACCCGGTTACGCTTCCGAGACCGCGCTCTCAATCCACCTCAGCGGTTTATACCGATAACGCCACAGACCTAGAGGACATGATTAACGATTTAATTGAAGACTCTCCTGAGCAGGAAAAAAAGAAAAGGAAGAGAGAGAAAGAGATGGTTGGATACAAGGATGGATCAAACAACTTGAATCTTACGGTAAAATCTCTGGCTCAAGCTATTAAAGACCTGGCGACCTTTAAAAAGAGAGGAGACGTCATTAATGATGTCAAGGCGGTAATAGCGAGAACAATTAAGATCTTTAATGAAATGCAAAGAGAGGTGAAAAACTCAAACCGAGAACGCTCTTGTAGCAGACAAAGGGCTGTAAATCAACAAAGATCGGTGCCGGAAACGGAAATTGTCATTGTTCTCGAAGACTCACAAAAATCAATAGATACTAAACCCTCCCCTCAAACACGTTCAATAGGAACCCAAACGAGTAACCCGGATGTGCTCGAGGAGGAAGAACTACGCCCCTATCTAACTAAGGATGCGAGCTATAGCACAATCCAACCCCTACTAGACAGAGAATGGAATGAATCGACATTTAAAAAGACCAAACTTACAAACACCAACATACTTACCGTTAAAGGAACGGACCTAGCATGTCTGGTCCCGGCAGACTTTTTACTTGAAAATGGCACCAGCAAGGACATCATTGATAAGTACCAAGGCATCGACGAGATCAAGGCACAAAATCCTTCTCTAGGAACCACCGTATGTCTCATAAACGCAACATGTTTACCAAAAAAAAGAAACAACACAGGACCTGGACAACTACTTAGGGACAAATACATCTTCTATGTAATAAACAAATCAAACTCACGTTGCCCCGCCAAACCTGATGACACATATAGAGCCTTGAAAGACCTACAGGAACTTGCCAACGACGATGGTAGAAAAACTATCGCTCTGAGTTGTGACGACCCTTCGGAACTGAACATGCTAAGGAAGATGATAGAAATTGCCTTTCTGGACTCAGACATTGTAGTCACGATACACTGCAACGATTATAAGAAAGACGCCAAAAGAACACGACCAGGATATGAAACCGTGCTGATCAATTCTGGGAATAAGACCTTTGCTGAAACCCTGAAAACACTTAAAAGTGAGATAAATGTAGACAAAGAGGGCTACAAGGTGGCTGGTGTCAGGAGTAGTAGAAATGGACACGTGCTCGTTGATATCAAGGGAGACACAGCCAAGGCTAGGAGTTTCAGTGATCTGGTAAATACCAGGATCACGGGAGCCCGAGCACTCGTAGGACCTAGAGCTAGAAATAAGGTCCTTCACCTTAAACAGCTCGAAGGCGATGTCACGGTAGATGAGATCAAAGAGGCTGTAGCGTCCTCTCTTCCTGGAACAAACGTGGACACTCTAATAGTCAAAGCTCTACGTCCGGCATTTGCAGGCAGACAAAATGCTACCCTTATCGCACCAACTCCAATATCAGACAAGCTCCTGGAGGGACGACTTCTTCGCGTTGGCTGGGGCTGGTGTCGGGTAGTCGAAAGGGAAGAGGTCGTACAGTGTTTCCGCTGCCGTGAGTTCGGACACACTGCAAAAGTTTGCCAGGGACCAGATAGGTCCAAGCTCTGCAGACGCTGTGGAGCGGACGACCATGACTCCAAGCAGTGCAAAAACGCTGAAAAATGCATACTTTGCTCGACCGAAGGACATCGAGACGGAAGTCTCAAGTGCCCCATTTATCTCAAAGCCCTAGAAGCACGCCGGAAGAACAACATTAATAACAATAATAACAACAACAAAAACAATAACGACAATAATAGCAACAACAATATCAACAAAGACAGAGATTCAACAAAGGGGAAACCTTCAACAATAGATACACGAAACCTTAATATAATTACACCAGAAGAAACACGGGAGACAAACAAATAAACAGTTAAACAAACAAACAACAAACCACAAACCACAAAAACAACACAAACACATATACTTACCCACTTTACTTACCTCACAATGGAACAACACAGAAATCCACCTGCAACAAACAAAAAAATAATAAAGATCATACAGATTAACCTCAATCACTGCAGAAATGCACAGGAACTGCTTACCCAATCTGTAGAACAGCACGGAATTGATATTGTCTTCATATCTGAACCGTGGTCACCACCTACATACTGGTTCAATGATGGCCACAAGGACGCATCGATATGGGTCCCTCAACCTACAGACAAATTTACCACCATCAAAAGCCTATATAACTCCAAAGGCATTACTGCGGTTCAATTAGACAACTATACATATATCTCTTGCTATTTCTCCCCGAATACAAACCTGGAGTTCTATACCGAAAGGATAGCCGATCTGGAAAATTTTTTAAATAGGATATGTGCCCAAAACTGTGTCATAGCGGGCGATTTTAACGCCAAATCACCCGCATGGGGCTCAAGCATGCTCGACGATCGTGGGGGTGTGGTTATGGAGATGTGCGCCAACTTTAGTCTTAGCCCTAGAATCAGCAATGGCACTCATACGTTTGAGAGGAATGGGCATCGCTCCACTATAGATATTATGCTATGTGGAAGTAGTCCAGCCAACAATATGATATCCAGCCACATCCTGGAAGAATACACGGCTTCCGATCATTTCTATATCAAACATGAGATGTTAAATGAAACGAACATCCTAAAAACACCAAAGCACAGACTCAAAATCAACGCGGAGAGATATGCAGAAACTTACCGTTGCATAACAAAAATTGCCGATCCCTTTAAGATTGCGTCCATAGCCGACATAGATGCCTACATTAATCTGATTACTGACCTCTATGAAACCACCTCCTACTCTCTCCACAGCTCCCTGAAGCGAAGGAAAGAGGTCTGGTGGTGGAATCCACAAATTGCGGACATCAGAAAGAAAGCCATCAAATCACGACGAGCCCTGCAAAGAGCACGCAATAAGCTCAAGAAACACCCCAACAGATCAACCGACGAGACCGATAAATGTCTAAGGGCCCACTTTCTTAACAAGAAAGCCCTCAAACATGAGATTGCTAGAGCCAAAAAGAGTGCATGGAACTCTCTGATTAACGACTTGGACGCTGATATTTGGGGTAAACCATACAAACTGGTCATGGGGAGGATAGCAGGTAAACCACCTCCTACCATCCTGTCCGAGGAGGAGATAAGGGAGGTTATCAACAGCCTCTTCCAAACAACGCCCGACATGGACACGAACACTTACCCTACAAATAATGTAGATGCAACGATGGATAACTCCGATAGTCCCTTCACCGATGCCGAGGTTCTGAAAGCAATGAAAGCTATAAAGAAGAAGGCGCCGGGGACGGACGGGATCCCTGCCGAGCTCGTTCAACTACTGGCTACCCTGGCTCTCCCCCACTTCACTCACCTGATCAACACCTTCTACAGCCTAGGATACTTCCCTAAACCTTGGAAGAAAGGACGTCTGGTTCTTATACCCAAGAAACCGGGCCCCGACGGACGCGTCGGTTGGAGACCACTTTCAGTGCTTTCGAACGTAGCTAAGATACTAGAAAATTGTATCAAGAATAGATTAATGGAGAGGATCAACAATGAACCGAACCAATACGGATTTTGCCGAGGCAAGAGCACAATACATGCGATGCAAGAGATCATGGAACGCTGGGATCTGGCAAGTTCCAAACTACATTATTGTGTACTGATTGCCCTCGATGTCCGAAATGCATTTAACACTGTAAAGTGGAAAAATCTCATAAATGCTCTCAATAAACGGAAACTTCCCAAAAGACTATATAATATAGTGACTAATTACCTAAGAGATAGAGCAGTTATGTATCTTAATAACAATGGACACTGGACAGAGACCTACATATACGCAGGTGTTCCACAAGGCTCGGGCATCGCACCATTGCTGTGGAACGTCCAGTATGACGATCTACTGAAAATATCCCTCCCTAAAGGAGCCCATCTTTATGGATTTGCAGACGACGCTGCACTGGTGGTGACAGCATCCACGGCGATAGATTTATCCAGGATCGCAACTGAAGCCCTGGGAAAAATCAGCTACTGGTTCCAACGAAACCAACTCTCACTAGCAGACGAAAAAACGGAGATTGTTCTCCTTACTGGGAGGAAGCCAACAACAGATATTTCCATTAGATTAGGTAACACAAGGTTGAAACTACAGAAATCAACCAGGTACCTGGGACTAATTGTAGAGGGCAACAGATTCTTCACTGCACACCTCAACTATTCTACAGATAAGGCTACAAAGATAGCAGGAGCACTGAATGGTCTCATGCCCAACATTGGTGGAGGGTCATATCTTTCACGCACCTTATATTATAGAATCATCGAATCAGTCATCCTCTATGCAGCACCGATCTGGGCCATAGTTGCCCACAGACCAACTAAGGCAAAGATAATGAATAAAATACAAAAGATGGCACTCGCGAGAGTCATACGGGCATACCGCACTACATCACTGGACGCCCTTTGTGTAATTGCAGGCCTCCCTCCTCTCACCCTAGTTGCAGAGGAGAGACGCCGGATCTTCCAGAGGCTCATCAAGATCGACAGGACATACGAGGATGAATACCGAAATAAAATGAAAGAGATTAAGGAAGAAGAGAGACAAAACACTCTTGACACCTGGCAGACACGATGGGAAAATGCCCCACATGGTAGAAAAACCTTCTCCCTTATACCAAAGATAAGCGACTGGACCGAATGGGGACCAAAAATCACGGATTTCCACCTTACCCAATTCCTGACCGGACATGGCTGCTTCGCCGACCACCTACATAAAATTGGCAAACGCATAAATAACATCTGCTTTGCATGCAACTCCGCCCCTGACAGCTGCGAACACACCTACGAGGTATGCTCAGCCTGGAGTACGGAAAGAGAAACTCTCCATACTGAAATTGGACGAGTACACTGGATCGAATTATTGGATAACCTACATGATCCCAATAAAGCCACAAAAATCAAGAAGTACGTCAACGAAATCATGTCAAAAAAGGAAGAAATGGAACGTAAAAAACAACGTGAAGAGAGGAACGCTCTCAGAAATGTGTAAAATGATCGGATAAGAATTATTTTTTTTTTACATCCAACATGCACCCCTACCTCGTGCAGTAATGCTATATATGCGGTCCCGCGGGGCCAGGCGGTGCGTGCTGCGAATTGGGACTAGACTACATAACTGGCGGTGGGGTTTTAGTGGGTATAGGCGAAGGCGAAAGGCCATACGATTCCTCCAAACATCATCTGAGGAGGAAGCCGAGCCCCACACTACCCCCTTCGAACACCACCTGAGGAGGGGGTGTGCGTAAGAGCATTTCCCCACCGCCCGTAAACAAAAAAAAAAAAAAAAAAAGGTTAGGTTAGGTTAGGTTAGGTTAGGTTAGGTTAGGTTAGGTTAGGTTGAGAAGGCTTTAGTAATCCTTAGGGTAAACTAGTAGCATAAAAGTGTTCGGATAGCGAGAGAGCAGCGTAGGACTCGGAGGTATACCTCGGAGGGGTGTTTCCCTCAGAAGTAGGCGTGGGAGTCCGTTAGAATAAGGCGGAATTTAGTGTATTTAGATTAGATAGGATTAGTAATAGTGGTCAGTTCTCTAGATGCCTTCCGGTGAAAAGTGATCACAAGCTAGAGTACGGCCTGGTAACAGGCACACGAACGAGGACGGATGTGCTCGGCTCAATAAGTAGTGCAGTGAGTGTGACTAGGAATTAGGGTGTTTGACACGTGCTCGTGGACGGCGGCCATTTTGTGCCGATCAGTGAGTGTGTCGGGTAAGTCTACCCACGAACTTTCGGGGCGAGTCCCGCGCGGAAAGTCCGTGGACTCCTTACATAGTGTAGCGCACGCTATTTGTCCACGAAATTAGTGTGCGAGTTTCGCAGGGGGGCTGTGGATATTCGGAGAGGGACGTTTAAAATCCCGAATAGAAGTAAGAGCGTGTGAGAGGAATGCGAATAGAGAATTAGTTGTAGGTGAGAGCGGGCGGACGAATTTTAGAAAATAATATATTAGATTAAGTTAGGTAGAGTGCGTAATAGTAATTGTAATACTGTATTAGTTGGAACAAATTCCAATAAACAAGGAAATATTATTTAAAAAAAAAAAAAAAGGTTAGGTTATGTTAGGTTAGGTTAGGTTAGGTTAGGTTAGGTTAGGTTGGAGACCTAGGGATATGGGGCTCTCCAATGGTGACTCTGATCTATTGGAGGGTATGACTACAGGGGTGGTGGTCCATATCCTAAACCCTCTTGCTCCACCTCCACGTGGTGGTCCCTGGGGCACACTGCGGTGTGTGCTAACGGGGCGAGGGGTTACACACGACACTCCCCGCTCTTTGTACTGCGTGCCTCTCACGCAGATGGGGCAGTGCCGGTGTACTGAGGGAATGTGTATGTATGTGTGTGTGAGTGGGCTGCGGTCGCTTCACGGTGGATATTCCCCGAAGACTAAACAAGGGAGAATAGTAGCCTCCCGACCGGGGCTGAGGGATATGTCTGTACCTGACCTCTGTATGTGGTAACACTTACATGTTTAACGTGGGAAAACCGCTACCTTCAGCTGACTGGAGCCTATTCGGGGGTTGAAGCCGTGAATGCGGGCGCAGGGGTGGAGGATTACTTGGCCAGTATTTCCTCATACCCTGTGCGTTGGGGGGTAAACCAGCGCACCGTCTAGCCCGAAGTTGGGGGAATATCCGGTTTCGGAGCCGGTGCCTCCCTTCGATAGGGGTGACGTAAAACCTTTAGCATCTAATATTAATTTTCTGTAGAGTCATTTTTCCCACGTCAATAGGCTTGGCCAGCTGATAAACCGCTTCTCGGCTTTGGCGTGGCATAACTAGGGCTAAACTCCGGCGGGGATAGTACCCCTACTGCGGTAGGGGTCCCATAATGGGCGAACCGTCGTTACAACTACATCTTACTAGCCATGGCAGGCATTTCAAATAAAAACACAACCACAAAGACAAAAAATCCAAAAAAAAAAAAAGAAGAAGTAAGAGGAGGTGAAAACACCAGCACAAGTAAGACCGAGACGAATGTAGATTCCTCGAATGTGGCCCATTTGGAGACTCTGAACTTTGAATTCGAAGCTGAAAAGAAAGGCGCCACTAACGATCCTCCTACTGGATTTACCCCCACCAGGAGTCTCGCTAGAAGTCCTCCGACAGGAGCCACCTCAAACCCTGAAGACCCGACAGTTCCTAGGAACAAGGAAACGACTGCTTTACGGCAATTGAAACCCGCACTGAGACCGCGTTCGCATTCTGCATCAGGGATGTACGAAACCTTCCCTGATAAACAGGAAATGATCTCCCTCTTCCTTGATGATTCCCCAGAACAGGAAAATAAGAAAAGGAAGAGAGAAAGATCTAGGACCAAAGACAATGGCTGCTCTAATCTAAATCATACTGTAAAAGCCCTTGCAGAAGCAATGAAAGACCTGACTTATTTTAGAACCAGAGGAGATGTGATAAATGAGGCAAAGGCGACCATATCTAAAACCATAAGATTATTCAACGAGATGCAACGAGAGGTGGCAAACATCAATCGCTACCGCTCCTGCAGCAGTCAAAGGTCAAATGACCCCATGAGACCTGGTGTTGAAACTATGGTGATAAATCTAGATTCGGAATCTGACAAGAGTTCGGAAACCCCTATCGAAGATGCCAATATGAAACCCCGACCATCTACTCGGACGATAGGAACCCAAACAAACAACCCAGATATCCTTGAAGAAGAAGAACTCCGCCCTTGGATAGACAAAGACAACAAATATGATAATGTGTACCCGTTACTGGAGAGAGAATGGAGCGACTCAACATACAAAAGAACTGTAGTAACGAACACAGACATACTTACCCCTGGTGAATCCGATCTGGCGTGCTTCATCCCAGCAGACTTTACAGTTGAGAGAGGCCCCAGCAGGGCTATCCTGGACAAATTTCAGGGTATCACCGAGATGAGAGCACAAGACCCTACACCAGGATCATGCGTCTGCCTCGTAAATACCACCCGACTACCTGGAAAAAGAAACACCACTGGAACTAGCCAGGTACTCAGGGATAAATATATTTTCTACCTGATAAACAAACAAACCTCCAACATCCTGGCGAATGAAAAAGACACCTACCAATCTATAAGCGAACTGAAAGATATCTCACTTGGGGATGGAAGGAAGAATATCGCCTTGAGCTGCAGCGATCCAACTGAACTGGCCAGAATAAGGAAGATGGTGGAGATCATCTTCGCAAACACAGACATTGAAGTCGCTATACACTGCGAAAAATATAAAAAAGCCAACAGAAAAATAAGACCAGGACATGAAACTGTTCTCATTAATACCGGCACCATGACCTTTGCCGAAACCCTAAAAACGCTAAAAAAGGAGATTAATATCGACAAGGAAGGCTACTCTGTCTCGGGCGTTAGATCTAGCAGAAATGGCCAGGTTCTCGTTGATATAAAAGGTGACTCGACAAAGGCATCAAGCTTCAGCAAACTAGTAAATTCCAGGATAGCTGGGGCCAGAGCTTTGACAGGACCTAGAAGAGCGTTAAATAAGGTACTTCATCTCAAACAGCTGGAGGGCGACGCCACAGTTGATGAAATAAAGGAGGCCATAGTTGCAGCTCTCCCTGAAACTACTACCGAGGAAATTACGTTGAAAGCACTCCGCCCAGCCTTTGCTGGCCGGCAAAATGCTACCCTCATTGCCCCTACAGCGATAGCCGACAAACTATTGGAAAGACGCTCTTTACGCGTAGGCTGGGGCTGGTGCCGAGTGGTCGAGAGGGAAGAAGTAATTCAATGCTTCCGCTGTCGTGAATTCGGACACACAACTAGAACCTGCCAGGGTCCTGACAGGTCAAAACTCTGTAGACGCTGCGGTGAAGAGGGACACCACGCCACCCAATGTAACAACTCTGAGAAATGCGTGGTGTGCTCGACAGAGGGCCATCGTGACGGCAGTCTCAGATGCCCCGCATACCGAAAAGCACTTGAGTCACGACGTAAAACCAACAACAGGGACAATATTACAGAAAACGTTAAAAACAACAGAGATAACAACAGAGATAGAGACCTAGAAAACGGAAAAACGCCAATACAAACACAACACACAAAAACTTAACTAAACGCATAGAACTACAAACTACAAACACATATACTCATATATTCACATATATTCATATATACCGTACGTATCTACTTATACTTACCTGTATACTCTATATACATACCTACTGGCGTTTACTTAAAAATCCATTTACCTGGTTACACCTATATACTTACCGCCGTTACTGAAAAGAATTACCTACCTATACCTACCTGGATACACCTATACATACTTACCGCCGTTCCTTAAAAATACTCATACTTATACCTACATATACTCACCTGGATACACCTACATACATACTTACCGTCGTTCTCTTATAATAGCTATATACTTCTGGCTACACCGATATACATACGTCGTTTACCTATAACATTTATACTCACCTCTACCTACCTACCTATACTTACCTACACCCATCTTATCAAATGGCACATCAAACCGAAACTCCCACACTAGAAAAAAGACAAATCAGAATGCTACAGATCAATCTTAATCACTGCAAAAACGCTCAAGAGCTCCTTACCCACTCTGCTGAACAGTATGAAATAGACATAGTATTCATCTCTGAACCATGGTCTCCACCAACGTATTGGTTCAACGACGGTCATAAGGATGCCGCAATCTGGATACCCCAACCGACAAACAAGTTCAGCAGTATTAAAAACCTATTTAAAGCCAAAGGTATTGTTGCCGTACAGCTCGAGGACTACATATTTATCTCATGCTACTTCTCTCCTAACATAAGCCTGGAATCCTACATGGACAGAATATCCGACCTAGAAAGGTTTCTGGATACGGTACAAACGGACAAGTGCATAATTGCTGGCGATTTTAACGCCAAGTCTACCGCATGGGGAGCAAGATCTTTAGACGACCATGGCGCAATAGTCATTGAGATGTGTAACAACTACAGCCTGATTCCCAAAACAAGTACTGGAACCCATACCTTTGAAAGAAATGGACATCGATCCACAATCGATATCTTACTGTGCGGAACAATCGCATCTAATGTCATCACCTCCAGCTATATTCTGGAAGATTATACGGGTTCCGACCACCGCTACATCAAGCATGAACTGGTAATGGGGACACCTAACACTGCTAGCGCTGAAAAAAAGGTAAAATTCAAACTTAATATAGAGAGATTCACAGAAGCATATGTACAGATTACTAAGATTGCCGACCCACTAAAAATCACATCCACTGAGGACATAGACGCATACATCAATATGATTACCGAACTACATGAAACCACATCCTATGCTGTTCATCAATCCTTAAGACGAAGAAAAGAGGCCTGGTGGTGGAATGCTGAAATTGCTGCCATCCGAAGAGATTCCATCAGCTCGCGCCGAGCGCTTCAGAGAGCACGTGCTAAACAAAAAAAACATCCAGACAGATCGCCAGAGGAGGTAGATAGATGCCTAAATACACATAACATCAACAAGAAACGACTCAAACACGAGATCGCAAGCTCCAAAAGGAAGGCCTGGAACACCCTCATCAATGAACTGGATACGGACATATGGGGGAAACCTTACAAGACGGTAATGAGAACGGTAGCCGGCAAGCCCCCCCCGAGGATACTATCGGATGATGAGACTAGAGAGGTCATTGACTCTCTCTTCCAAACAAGGCCCGATCCGATTGCGGTTTCTTCTGAGGAAGATACCACATACGACGATACTGACCGTCCCTTCACTAACGAAGAAGTTATGAAGGCAATGAGGGCTGTAAAGAAGAAGGCACCCGGACTAGATGATATACCATCCGAACTGGTCCAACTTCTCTCTAGCCTAGCATTGACACATGTCACCCACGTAATTAATACCTGTTACAACCTGGGCTACTTCCCCAAACCGTGGAAGAAGGGACGCTTAGTGCTAATCCCAAAGAAGCCGGGCCCGGATGGTAGCATTGGATGGAGACCCCTCTCTGTCCTATCCAACTTGGGCAAAATTTTGGAACACTGCCTCAAAGCGAGACTACAAGAGAGAATATCCTATGAACCAAACCAATATGGATTCTGCCACGGTAAAAGCACGATCCACGCGATCCACGAGATAGTAAACCGTTGGGATAGGGCCAGGAACAAATCACATCATTGCGTCCTTGTCGCACTGGACGTGCGTAATGCCTTCAACACCATAAAATGGCAAAATGTAATAAATGCCCTCTCCAAAAGGAAGCTACCTAGCAGACTGCTCGGTATATTAAAAAACTATCTACAAGATAGATCGATCACACATACCAACAGTAACGGTCAGAATACGGAAACCCAATTTTATGCTGGGGTTCCCCAGGGCTCGGTCCTGGCGCCGATGCTCTGGAACATACAGTATGATGATCTACTAAAGATCCCACTTCCCAGAGGTGCTCACCTATTTGGTTTTGCGGACGACATCGCGCTCGTAGTTACATCTAGCACTGCAGAAGACCTATCCAGGATTACCACTGAGGCGCTCACAAAGATTAGTAACTGGTTTCGGCTAAACCACCTCTCACTAGCACATGAGAAAACTGAAATGGTTCACCTAACGGGAAGGAAATCCACAAGAGGCATTAACATTAGGCTTGACAACACGACTCTGGAGCCCAAAAAATCTACGAGATACCTGGGCCTCGTAATGGAGGGAAACCAATATTATACCGAACATCTAAATTATGCCACCGGCAAAGCAACCAAGATAGCTGGAGCCCTAAACGGCATTATGCCCAACATTGGTGGCGGATCTTTTCTCTCGCGTGTCCTATACTATAGAGTAATTGAATCAATTGTACTATACGCGGCACCTATATGGTCCATAATCTCGAGTAGACCAACTAAAGCTAAGATATTAAACAGGGTCCAAAAAATGTCTCTTTCCAGAGTCATCCGGGCTTATAGAACTACTTCTCTAGATGCCTTATGTGTGCTTTCAGGCCTTCCTCCCCTCACTCTACTGGCAGAGGAGAGACGCCGCATATTTCTAAGAGCAATAAATGTGGACAGAACATCTGAGGACGACTACAAAGCGGAAATGAAAAACATCAAGGAAACCGAAAGACAAACAACTATGGAATTATGGCAGACACGATGGGACATTGCCACACACGGGCGCAAGACCCATACTCTTATACCCAAAATAAGTGAATGGATCGAATGGGGCCCTAGAACGCTGGACTTCCACCTTACACAGGTCCTTACAGGTCATGGATGCTTTGCAGACTACCTACATAAGATAGGGAAACGGAACGACACCTGCTGCATAGCCTGCAAACAATCCACAGACAGCCCAGAACACACCATACTGGAATGCTCAGTCTGGAACGCTGAAAGAGATGCACTCTCCAACGAAAACGGTCCCTTAAACTGGAGTGACCTAATTGCGTGGCTAAATGACCCCATAAAGATGCCGAGACTTAGACAGTATATAAACATAATAATGACTAAGAAAGAAGAGATAGAACGAGCAACTCAACGAGAAGAGAGGAACCTCGCGCGCGAAGGTAGAAATGTAGGTTAGATCCCAACAGATACTCCTACCCCGTGCAGTAATGCTGTATATGCGGATTCCGCGGGGGAACGGGTAATGTGGAGGTAAGTAGACTCGCGACTTAGAGGAGGAGGGGTTTTTAGGGGGTATACAACACCGGAGTCCCTCACTACGTACGGAAAGTATTTTCCCCTCCTCGTTAAAAAAAAAATAAAAAAAAAAAAAAAAAAGGTTAGGTTAGGTTGGGGGCATAGGGCTGGGATGGATTCCAGACGGTTGTAGGGAATGACCTCGAGGCCTCCATACCTCTTGGAAATCCCCCTCCTCCGAATGGAAACCTCAATGGAACTGATGTTCTTCTGAACTGGGCACTTGTCCGTGGCACGGCCTTCGGTACGTGTCCGGGAGAGAGGCCTGGGGTGAAGAACTTCGGTGAAATTGATGGCTCCATCCTGGTCAAAATCCTTCTACTCCACCTCCACGCGGGGCCCCCGGGACTCTGCGTAGGCTTTGGCTGAAACAGAGTGCGGACGGAGTAGGCAGGTAACCCTAGTGTCCCTGACGGAAAGACGTAGCGGCAACGTCTGTCAGGGGCCCCATACCGTAAGCCGGTGGTCATGTTTTACCGGAACGGGGGGCTTGCCTTGATTGGCCGGCCCGCGAGGATGACTAACCTCTATAATAAAATGTCTCTAACTACTAAGCTTCGGCGCGCGGTGATGGTAGCACCATTGCACATCTAGGTGGACCGGTGGATGCACCGGTCATGAGCGCGCCACTGATGTGCGCGTGCGCCTACGCACAATTTGTGTGTGGGCGCTCGCGCACAGCAGTAGGTGGGTGGGTTTTCACCTCCGGCCTTATCCGGGGTCGGGTAGTGACAAGGGGCCTCAGGGATGGGGCCCTAGGATCCCCGGCGGTAGGGGTGGAGCGGCACCCCCCGGGAGTATACACACACGTCCGCCATTATCGCAAATAGTGGCTGACGAGTGAGGCTCCTGCTCAGAAATGGGTGGGGGTATTAACCAAGGCCGATATGAATAAAATGTTTTCTAATTATGTGTCTCGGGAGATAGATGTAGTGAAGAAGGGGTCACTGCGCCCGGAAGCGGTCGAGAAGGAGGGGCAACCGTGCCCGGAAGCGGTCGTGAAGGAGGGGCAACGGCGCCCGGAAGCGGTCGTTGTTGCTGGTCCTGCTGTTGGATCGGTGGCCGACACCGTCCTGAAGGAGAGAATCCAGGAATTTCTGTTCCCGCAATCTATATCGCGGAGTAGGCCCAGAAGTTGTCCTTCGGGATTGGATGGGACTGGCGACATTTTGTGGAGTATTACCGGAGGGAGCACTCGCGACATTGAGGATGATATTGTCTCGATGAGGTCCTTGGGGTCGGCGGTCTCTTGTCCCGCGAAGAGGAGAGGATCACCGATCCTGGATTCTCCGCGGAGCAGGAGACAGGACCGTGCCCCTAAGGTTTATGACCACCTTGCGGACATGAGGGGTCTTCTTCCGGGCGAGCTTGCCTGTTTAATCGTAAGCCATTCTCGCGACGTCGAAAGGCTGGCGAGAAGGAGTGGCAATTTGAAGGGCACGTTCGTCCGGGACTTCAAGGAGTCTGCCAGGAAGATCGAGGCGGCGGCGAGGGAGTTGGAGCGAAGAGGGGCTTTCAGGCCATCTCTCGGCTCCCCCGCGGCCGCTCCCTCTGCCGTCGTGCCGGCGAATTCTCCGTCCGCAGATTTGTGGGACGAACTGCGGGCGGAGAATCTCTCCTTGAAGAAGGAACTCCAGGAGACCCGGGAGACTCTTGGGGCCATCAGGGAGGAGATGATGGCGATGAAAAGGCGGCAAGATGTCCCCACATCGCCTTCGCCCTCCTTGATGGCTCCGGAGGCCCCTGAGCTTGTCGTGGTCGCTGACCCGTCTGATGTGGGGGTGCATGTTATGGCACCTAGAGGTGGTGCCGTCCTGTTGGCCCAGCTGGGGGCTCTCATTGACGCGAAGCTTAATTCGTTTCAGCGGGAGCTTGGGCTGGACCGGCGGTACGTTCTCCCCTCTGCTAGAGTGGGAGCGTTGAAGCCTCTTGGGACCCAATTGGCTAAGGAGTCGAGGGCCACCGCTATTGGCGGTCCCGCCAATTTGTTGCCGGGAGGTCCTGTTCCTCTTGGCGGGGTAATTCCCCCCGCTAAGAGGAAAAAGAAGAAAAAGAAAAAGACGATAGCGGGAGATGGAAATGTTTTGGGGGTCGCATTGACGACCCCTGTCTCCCATCCGTTGAGGCTGGCAGCCCCTCCCGGGGTTCGACCACAGGCTTGGCCTGTGGTCTCGCCCCCCTCCACTGGGGAGGCTTGGTCACAGGTGGTGGGCCGGCGGGCTAGGAGAGAGGCGGCCGCGTTGCCGCTTTTAAATGGTGTCCGGATGCTTCCCCCTAAGGGCAAGCCCGGGACCAGAAAAGGTTCGGCACCTCGTGTGGTGGCCCCTCCCCGTACGGCAGCAGTTACGATAACTGTGCCGGAGGGGCGCATGGCCACTTACGAAGAAGCTATCAAAGTGGCGCGCCAGGATATCAATTTGGGGGACCTCGGCATAGTGGCCCTCACCTGGAAGAGAGCTATAAACGGGGGTCTGATTATTCAGATCCCCGGAGCGGAGGGGGCCTCCAGGGCTGATGTTTTGGCGGCTAAAATGTCTTCGGCCCTGAGGGGGATGGACGTTAGAGTGTCGAGGCCCGTTAAGAAAGCGGAATTCCCTTTGACGGGCCTCGATATCTCCGTCACCCCTCAGGAGGTGGTGACTGCGGTGGCTGTGGCGGGTGGCTGTGCCCCTGATTTGGTGCGGGTGGGGGAGATAAAAATCCCCCCCAATGGGCTGGGCACTATTTGGGTGCAGTGCCCTGCTGCGGCCGCCCTTAAAATTGAGAGGGCGGAGAAGGTAAAGGTGGGATGGTCCCTTGCACGGGTGGTGGTGCTGGCGACCAGGCCGCTTCAGTGCT
Source organism: Lasioglossum baleicum (assembly GCF_051020765.1). NCBI lineage: Eukaryota > Metazoa > Arthropoda > Insecta > Hymenoptera > Halictidae > Lasioglossum > Lasioglossum baleicum. The sequence continues at coordinate 193,588 of NW_027469167.1, read as the reverse complement.
TTCGCTGCTTGGCCTTAGGTCACGTTCGGCAGCGATGCACTGCGGCGGTCGATCGCTCATCATTGTGCTACCGGTGCGGGGACCCATCCCACCGGGCAGCCAATTGTGTCGCGCCTCCCCGTTGCGTTGTCTGTGAGGCGGTGGGGAGGCCGGCTGATCATAAGGCGGGCAGCAGGGCTTGCTGCCCGCCATCTAAGCCGAGGAATAGTCGTAGAAAGGGGGGTGGTGCGGACCCACCCACTGCGACACGAGCGAAGTCTGGGGGGGCTGTTCAAGTACTCCCCCCCATCCCCTCCCAAAACATGGATGTCGTTGTAGAGCCGACACCAGGGGATCCTCCCTTGGGACAGTCGGCGATGGAAGGGGTATCTGTCAGTGCTTAAATAATGCCTGATAGGTCCCCCTTCCGGATACTGCAGGCCAACCTCAATAGATGCCGCCGGGCGCAAGACCTTATTGTCCAGCACCTGGCGGAGTTTGGGGTTGGCCTGGCAGTGGTCACGGAACCCTACTTCATCCCCTCCCATCCGCACTGGTTTGGGGATGTGGAGGGTTCCGTGGTGGTGTGGTTTAGCCGTGATAGAACGGCTCCCCCCTGTACCGAGGTCGATAGGGACAGGGGGATGGTGTTAGTTAAATGGGGAAGGTTTTCAGTTGTGGGATGCTACAGTTCGCCGAATTGTGGCCTCGACGAGCTAGAGGCGTTTTTGGACCGGCTGGGGGTAATGATTACCCCCTATTTGGCCGGTCCGGTGTTGGTCCTGGGGGATCTCAATGCGAGATCTACGGAGTGGGGTAACCCCAGGACCAATGCCCGAGGCGAGGCCCTGGCGATTTGGGCGGGGGGGATGGGGCTCCGGTTATTAAACCGGGGCTCCGTACCAACGTGCGTGAGGTGGAATGGTTGGTCGATCGTCGATGTTTCGTTTGCGACCGACGCCGCCTCACGTCACGTGTCCAACTGGCGGGTCTGGGATGGTGAAACACTTTCGGACCACTGCTACGTCCTGATGGACGTGGCGGTGGCATCGGACCCGTCGTTGGACACGCCCCCCCGGCGTGGCATCCCTTCGGCGCCTAGATGGGCGCTGAAGCAACTGAACAAGGACCTGTTGAGGGCCGTTATTATCGGCTCCGCCTGGCCTCCGGCCAGGGAGCGCGGGGCAGAAGAGGGGGCTGAGTGGATCCGGGACACGCTACAAATGATTTGTGATGTAGCTATGCCCCGGGTCCGAGACCGGCCCCCAAGGAAGTCTACATATTGGTGGTCGGGCGAGTTGGCCGAACTGAGGAGAGTGGCCGGCCGTGCCCGCCGCCAATACACCCGCGCTCGGCGCCGCCACTTTATGGGCGGTGACTCGGAGCCGATGGTCGCTGGTCTGTACAGGGAGTACAGATCGGCGGCGAAGGCCCTCAAGCGTGCGATTGCCGCAGCCAAGACTAAGGCCTGGGATGAACTCCTGCTCACCCTCCATGACGATCCGTGGGGACGCCCATATAGGACGGTGCTGGGGAAGCTCCGTCCTTGGGCGTCCCCAGTCACGGAGCGGTTGGAGCCGGAACTCCTGGGGCGCGTAGTTGGCGCCCTCTTCCCCCCCAACGTTGGGGAGGAGGAGGGTGCGGAGCGCGCCCCTTTGCCGACTATCGAATGGTCGGACGAGTTCCGGGTCTCTGAGTGGGAGTTATCCGAGGCCATCCGGGTGCGTCGGGCCAGGGGCAAGAAAGCCCCGGGCCCGGACGGTGTTCCCGGAGGGATAATGGTCTTGGCTTTAGAGGTCCTTGCCCCGGCTTTCAGGGAAGTATTGAACGCTAACCTGAGCCGGGGAACCTTCCCCAAGGTTTGGAAGCGAGCGAGTCTGGTCCTCCTCCAGAAGGAGGGTAAACCCGCAAATTCTCCCTCTGCGTACCGGCCGGTGTGTCTGCTCGATGAGGCGGGTAAGCTTTTCGAACGGATTATGGCTGCCCGTCTCGTCGAGCATCTGTCGCGGATTGGTCCCGATCTCAGCGACAGTCAGTTTGGATTCCGGAGGGGGCGCTCCACTGTTGATGCTTTGGAGCGCTTGCGCCTCCTCCGGGAGAGGGCTGTCGCACAGGGCAGGGTGTTTATAGCAGTATCGTTGGATATTTCCAACGCCTTCAACACCCTGCCCTGGAGGGAGATAGATAGGGCCCTAGTATATCATCGGGTCCCTGTCTATCTCCGGGAGGTTATTCGGGACTATCTCCGCGGCAGAGAGGTGGAGTATACCGGCCGGTCGCAAACTGAGCTTAAGAGGGAGATACACTGCGGGGTTCCACAGGGGGGGGTTATTTCACCGCTCCTGTGGAACCTCGGATTTGATGCAGTGCTGCGGGTTGAGCTCCCCCCTTACACGGGTGTCATTTGTTACGGGGATGACACCCTTGTATATGCGGAGGGGGAGAACTGGCAGAGGACCAGACACCTCGCTGAGTCCGCCCTGGATTGTGTCGTCGGACGGATCCGTAGAATGGGGCTCACGGTGAACGCCGCCAAGACCGATGCGATCTGGATGTATGGATCGCTTCGGGGGCGGCGTTCGCCGCTTGAGCATGAGCTCCGGGTCCGTGTCGGAGAATCGGATGTCGATATCAGGCCCAATATGAAGTATTTGGGCCTGATTATCGACAGCCGCTGGCGCTTTGATGATCACTTCGATCTCTTGGCCCCCCGAATAGAGAGAACAGCGGTCGCCCTTGGGCGGCTGCTGCCCAACCTCGGGGGGCCGGGCTTGAAAGTACGTCGCCTCTACAGAGAGGTGGTACGGTCTATTGCCCTATATGGGGCCCCCGTATGGTATCGCTCGCTTGAGGACAGCCGGCGCAGCCAGACACTCTTGGAGAGAGTGCGGCGCCGGTTGTCCCAGCGGATCATACGGGGGTACCGTACCATTTCGGGAGAGGTGGCGGGCCTCCTCGCCGTGGTTCCTCCCTTCACCTTGGCTGCGGCGGAGCGGGCTGCGATGTATCGCATTGCCTGCTCCGCTCGCCGCCCCTATGGGGAGGAACTCACGGTCGCGGAGGACGAGGAGATCGAGGAGCGCAGGCGCCAGGCCCGGATGGACACGTTGGACCGTTGGAGGCGGCAATTGATTGCCGCCTCCTCGGGTCGTCCAGCCGTGCGGGCCATCCTGCCCATATTTGACGAATGGTGCAGGATGCGGCTACGACTGACCTTCCGCCTCACGCAGGTATTCTCTGGACATGGATGTTTCGGGCAGTATCTGCATAGGATGGGGCGGGAGCCGACGGCACAATGCCACCACTGTGATGCGGAGGTGGACACGGCGCGGCACACGTTGGAGGAGTGCCCTGCTTGGGCTGGACCGCGCCGTGCCCTCTGCTTTGCAGTGGAAGGGTGGGACCTCTCGCTCCCGGTTGTATTCGACCGTATGATCGAGAGCGAGAGGTCGTGGAGAGCGGTGACCTCCTTCTGCGAGGAGGCGGTCCCGAACTCGGCAAAAAGGAGGTGGGCGCGAGGTCGACCCTCGCGTCGTCGTGCTCCTCGTCGTTGCAGAGGAGCGGGAGTTGTTTCGGCGGCGCGGAGTGGATCCACCTCGCGCCCGACCGTGTCCCCAGGGGGGAGTAGTGATGAGGGGGTTGGCGCGGGGGTTTCTGGGCCCCCGCGTCAACCTGTGCCCCGTCGGGGGGCAGTGTCTGGGGGGAGGGCGCGAGGTTCCTCGCGTCAGAGGATATCCCCCCGTTCTGGAACGGGGGAGGTTCAGGAGAGGGGCCGGGGTATAAGCTGACCCCGGCCCTAGGGAGAAGTTTAACTTCTCCCGGGATGGTCCGGCTCCCTTAGATTCTTGTTGGGGAGCTGGCCATCCCGGAGCCGAGCTCTGGGGTGGCGTGGGGGGTGGGGTGGGGAGGGTCGGGGCGTTTCGGATGCGCCTCCGACGACCTTCCCTTACCGGTGTTGGCGCCCTCTTGCCCTGGCTGGAGCGGGGACCTTTGGGTTCCCCGCTTCGAGCAGTGCACGAGGGCACCGGGAGCTGTGGGCGGACCGAGCTGGGGCTCGGGAAGCTCAATTCGAAGGCTCCAGGGACGGGGACACCGGGCGGGTCCCTCCGCCCGGGGTCTGTTAGATTAGGGTGCGGGGGAGGTTAACCCCTCCCTCGCGGGATGATTGTAATGCTGGGAAGTGACCTGTTGAATACTCGCGTGATCCAGGCACTTCCCCTGTAGCTTAGGAGGGCGTGTGTTTTTAGTGCGGTAGGCCTCGGGAGGGGATCGAGTCGCTTGCGAGTCGACCCCCACCCGAGGAGAGTCCCACATAACCTCGGCTATCCCCCAGGATGCCGAGGTATGCGTAATGCATTTTCACACGAAAAAAAAGGTTAGGTTAGGTTAGGTTAGGTTAGGTTAGGTTAGGTTAGGTCAGGTTAGGTTAGGTTAGGTTAGGTTGGGGTCTGAGGGATACGGGGTTCTTCAATGATGACTCGGAATCATTGAAGCATATGACTGCAGTGGCGGTGGTCCGTATCCTAAAACCCTCTCGCTCCACCTCCTCGTGGTGGACCCTGGAGCACACTGCGGTGTGTGCTAACGGAGCGAGTGGTCGGAACTGGGTCGCAAGATGTCGGCCCAGTTCCGTATACCGCAAACCGGAAGGTTCCGGAGCGGGGGGGCTTGCCTTTACCGGCCGGCCCTGCGAGGAGGAAAAACCTCTATAAAAAAGTCCCTAACTCCAAGTTTCGGCATGCGGCGAAGGAGACTACTTCCGGGAACGCGGAGCGCCGGGAGTGGGTCTGGTGGGTGCACCGGACCAATAGCATGCCACCTCCGGGGTACCAGCCCGCCCCTCGGAGTATCTTGGGCTTCCCTAGGCAAGGCGGCTCTGCCTAAGGTGACCTTTACTTCCGACCACGCTCGTGGGATCTATATGGATAACATTAAAGAAAACTTGAAAAACCCAAAAAACCAAAAAAAAAAAAGTGAGACGGAGGAGAAGGAAACACTAGACCAAGTGGAAGGCAGTATCTACGAGATATCTGACACCAGCATACTAGTGGGCACTGCGACAGACCTAGACGTTCCAACACACTCGTCTACTCCATTTAAACTGCAGACAGAGGACAACATATTCACTCCTTCTAAGTCACTTGCGAGGAGCCCTACAGGAACAACGGTGAGCCGATTGACCAAGGAAGCAGGACATAGTCAAACGACAATAAGACCGAGATCACGGTCTGACTCGGACATGATCGAAATGATAGAGGACATGGAGATCCTCGACTTTGAGTTCGAGCAGGAATCCCCGGAACAACTGAGGAAACGGAAAAGGACCACTAACAGGACCGAAACTAAGGCTGACTGCAATATTAACGCAAATATTAAGACATTAGCAGACGCTCTAAAAGACCTTTCGGGCATAGTTAAAGGCCGAGAAGGCATAAAACTAGATATAAAATCGGCTATTACAAGAACGATAAAGATCTTTAATGGTATGCAACGAGCGTACAAAAACTCACAAGCCAGAGACCTCTCGGCTAATAGACGAAACCACCCGGAAGAAGCTAGTGGCAGAAAAATCAAAGCAGAAGACTCACTTACCAAAACGCAGTCGAACCCGGCTGAGCGAGGTAAGAAGACTCCGGAGACCCGTACCTTGGGCACCCAGACGGGTAACCCAGAAGAATTAGACCCAGAGGAGATGGAAACCTGGAAAGGCAGAGAAATCTCATATGAGAACTTTTGTACAATACAGGACAGAAATTGGAACAACACGACATATCAGAAAACAAAAATATGTAACACTAACATACTTAATGCCAGAGGGACAGACATAGCATGCTTTGCCCCTATCGACCTGAATGTGGACAAGGGTATCAGCAAAACCATCCTGGATAAGTACCAAGGCCAGGAGGAGATGCTGGAGCAAGACCCTGCCCCGGGCTCGGTCTTATATCTTGTCGTGGCCACTTGCCTTCCGGACAGGAAAGGCAGACCTATGTCCAAAATCCTGGAGGAGAAATTTATATACCATCTAATCGATAGGGAACGAGATGAGAGCCCCATTAACCTGGAGACCGTTTACAAAGCCATTAAAGAACTAAAAGACATTGCCCAAGAAAACAATAGACAGAGTATAGCGATTAGCTATGAACAGATGGACCCAGTTGTTCTGAGGAAGATGGTTGAGGCCATCTTCCTCAACACAAATATCAAAATTAATATTCACTGTAAAGGGGAGAATCTCGCAAACATAATTAAAAGACCCCAAAATGGTACCGAGACGATACTGATTAATAACGGAACGAAATCATATGCCGAGACGCTCAAAGAATTAAAAAACAACATCAATATTGATAAGGAGGGCTTCACCATTGCTGGAGTAAAGTCTAGCAAAAAGGGAGAAGTTATGGTATCAATTAAGGGAGGATCCACGAAAGCCTCTACTTTCAGTACCCTGATAAATACAAGGATTGCAGGAGCAAAAACCACGGTCTTTGGCTCCTCAAAGAAAGTACTACATTTAAAACAACTAGACGGTGACGTCACGGCAAACGATATTAGCAAGGCCATTGTCGAATACTTACCAGGGACAGCGGCAGAAAACATCCTAGTTAAGGCACTCCGTCCGGCCTTTGCGGGTAGACAAAACGCGACGGTCATCGCGCCAACCGAGGTGGCTCACAAACTCCTTGTCAGCGGTTCCCTCCGAGTAGGCTGGGGACAATGCAGAATTGTTGAACGGGAAGACATCATCCAGTGCTATAAATGCAGACAATTCGGACATACCACCAAGACATGTCAGGGAGAGGATAGATCTAAGCTTTGTCGCCGGTGCGGCGGTGATGATCACCAGGCCCCGCAGTGCTGCAATGCGAAAAAATGCGTCCTATGCCAGGTGGAAGGCCATAGAGACGGGAGCCTGAAGTGTCCTATATACCGGAAGGCGCTGGAGACGGCTAGAGAAAACAGAAAAACCAAAGAATCAGTGACCAAGAAAATCCACCCTCCAGTCTCTAACTCACCTATAAGTAAACGTCCTACTTAACTTATATATAGTCTATTACATATACTTACCTTTGCGTATTACCTACCGCACACGTACCTGCACATACTTACCTACGTATTTACTCCTATATACATACCTCTACGCATTACTTACCTCACACGTACCTGTACCTACTTACCTACGCATTTACTTACTTATATACTTAGGTAAGTATACTGTATACTCACACTCTAGTTACGTATTTACCACGTACATGACATCACAGCTGAACCCCACTGATACTGGCACTGTCAAAGAAAAATTTAAGATCCTCCAGATCAATCTGAATAGGTGCAAAATGGCGCAAGATCTACTACATCAAACGGTCACACAATTGGGAGTCGACATCGTTATAATCTCGGAACCTTGGTCCCCACTTCCTCAGTGGCATAATGACGGAACTAGGGATGCATCGATATGGACCCCCATGCTCTCCATTGGGTCGTTTGCCGGCAATAAAATCATATTCAATAGCAAAGGAATAGTAGCGGTCAAGCTCGGCGACTACACCGTGGTCTCATGCTACTTTTCACCAAACACAACGCCTGAAATTTACAGGGATTGGATCGCAGAACTAGAAAGCTTCTTGGAAACGATAAATACGGATATGTGTATCGTTGCTGGAGACTTTAACGCTAAATCTCCGGTGTGGGGCTCCGGCTCGCTGGATGACCACGGCGGTGTGGTTATGGAGATGGTTAACAACTTTAATCTCATACCTACCTGCAGTCAAGGTACCCATACCTTCGAGAGGAACGGTCATAGATCACTAATTGACATCATGCTGAATGGGAGGACTATGGCGGATGGTATCGTCAGTAGTCGGATTCTAGAAGAGTTCACTGCCTCCGATCACCGCTACCTCATACACGATTTTGTAATGACTGAAGGAAGATGTGGCAGAAGGTTGCAGAGAAACATCAAGAAGAACCTGAACATAAAGGGCTTTAGCGCATTGTATAGTCAAATAGCCAAGATAGTCAATCCCCTTACCATCTTGACGACGGAGGACATAGATGAATACATCCTCCTTATCGGTGAAATATTCGAGCGTACCTGCCAAAACCTACACCCTGCGTTAACCAAGAAGAAATCGGTCTGGTGGTGGAACCCAGAGATAGAAAATCTCAGGAAAGCCGCCATAACATCTAGACGAACCTTACAAAGAGCGCGGGCTAGGAATAGACCCAATGATAGGATCGAGGAATGCCGCAACACCCATAGAAGTGATAAGAAAGCACTGAAAAGAGCAATTATGAGAGCAAAACAGGAGTCCTGGACAACTCTCATAAATGGGATCGATGCCGACCCATGGGGCAAACCCTACAAATGGGTGATGAATACTGTGGCCGGAAAACCCCCTCCAGCCGTACTATCGGACGACGAAACCAACGAGATCGTCGCCTCTTTATTCCAAACGACCCCAGAGATGGACACCGGTAACGGGAACCCCTGGACGGGTTCTAAGGAAGACGATAGACCCTTCACAAAATCAGAGGTCATGGAGGCGGTCAAAACGGTAAAAAAAAGGGCCCCGGGCCTGGATGGTCTACCGTCGGAGGTGGTGAAGCTACTAGGTTCGATTGCCGGGTCACACCTTACACATTTAATAAACACCTGCTACAATCTGGGGTACTTCCCCGGGGTGTGGAAGAAGGGGAGACTGTTTCTAATCCCTAAAAAACCGGGTCCGGATGGTCGGGTCGGCTGGAGACCGCTTAGTATCCTTTCCAACCTGGCAAAAGTCCTGGAATACTGCCTTAAAAACAGGCTAATGGAGTACATTAGTTTCGAGAATAATCAATTCGGTTTCCGTCGAGGAAAAAGCACTATACACGCCATATCAGAGGTGATTAGGAAATGGGATGAAGCGAAGAGAAAAGAGCACCACTGTACTATGATTTCATTAGACGTGCGAAATGCGTTTAACACCATCAAATGGTCAAATCTGATCGAGGCGCTGGCCAAAAGGGACATTCCGAAGAAACTGTTCGACATTTTAAAAAACTATCTTAAGGACAGGTTTATAGTATTCACAGACAGCACGGGACAAAACAAAGAGATCTCAATCTACACCGGAGTGCCTCAAGGCTCAATTTTGGCTCCTATTTTATGGAATATACAATACGACGCACTGCTGAAGATTGCTTTACCCAGGGGCGCCTTCTTATATGGGTATGCTGACGATGTCGCGCTGACGGTCACATCCTCGACACTGATTGACCTCGCCAGGATTGCCACGGAGGCATTGTGCACAATTCACCATTGGTTCACAGAGAATCATCTAACTTTAGCGAATGAAAAAACAGAGATGCTCCTTCTCACGGGACGGAAATGCCCGCGTGGGATCAACGTCAGAATCGGTGACACCACCATAAATTCACAACGGATGGTCAGATATCTAGGCCTAAACCTAGAGTGTAACCAGTTCTATACGGAACATCTGAATTACATGGTTAACAAGGCTACCAGGATAGCTGGAGTACTGATGAGGATAATGCCTAATATCGGTGGAGGCTCGTACCACTCTCGAATACTATATTACAGGGTAGTGGAATCGGTTATGCTATACGCTGCACCTATATGGGCGACGATAGCCAGAAGACCGACTAAAGCAAAAATTATAAACAGAGTGCAACGCACGGCACTCGCGAGAGTTGTGCGTGCATACAGGACTACCTCACTAGACGCTTTATGCGTACTGGCAGGTATGCCTCCACTGACCCTTGTGGCAGAGGAAAGGCGCCGGATCTTCCTGAGAGCGGAGAACGAAGACCGAACATACGAAGAGGAATATCAACAAAGAATGAAGGAGATAAAGGAGGAGGAGAAGACCACAACCATGAGATTGTGGCAAGAAAATTGGGACAACGCTGAACATGGGAGACACACATACACACTTATCCCCAAGATCGAGGAATGGCTGAGCTGGGGCCCAAGAAAGCTTGACTTTCACCTCACCCAAATACTATCAGGTCACGGATGTTTTTCCAACTACCTGCAGAAAATCGGTAAACGCAGTGACGCTGTATGCATCGCTTGTGTGGCCGCGACTGACAGTCCAGAACACACATTGATGGATTGCACAAGATGGAACACCCAAAGAGACACGCTCAAGGACGAGATTGGGACCTTTACATGGACAGACCTAAGGAATGACATAAAAGATCAGGAAAAAGGAATGAAAATCAAGATGTTCGTAAACGAAATAATGACTCAAAAAGAAGAAATTGAACGACTGCAACAACAAGAGGAACGCAGATGCAGACGAGAAGCGCAAAGGACAATCAGACCCATGAGAGTCCAACGGACTTCGTGAACAATTAGAAAAGGTTAGGGAATCCTAGGGTATGAATTTGTATATATTTCATGTTATTTATTTATTTATTTACTTATTTAACTGTATATACTTTATTTGTACATATTACTATAGTCGTGGGATTTATCGTGGGATAATTTATTGGTAAATAAATCCTCTCTCTTGGCGCAGTAATGCCGAATAGGCGGTTCCACCGAGAGAGTAGGAATAAAGGAATAGGGAATTAGAGGAGGAGGGGTTTTTAGGGGGTACACAACACCGGAGTCCCTCACTACGTACGCAAAGTATTTTCCCCTCCTCGTTAAAAAAAAAAAAAAAGGTTAGGTTAGGTTAGGTTAGGTTAGGTTACTCGCGCCGTAAATTTCTGGACTCGGGTGACAGAGTGCGACGGCAAGCACCGGTGCCGTAAGTTTTCGGATTCAGCTCAATTCGACGACTTAAGTGTTACCCTCGTGGGTGGTAGTGCCGACAGGGACAGGGAAAGAGTGGACAGTTCGGCTTTTCAAGTTGCGATTTGTGGAAAAAATGTCCAAGAACTTGATGTACGCACGGTAGGGTGCGTACAGAAAATTTCTGGACAAAAATTGTGTCGTGCTATAAATTCCCTGACAGTGAGACTTGGACTAGGGTTCTTCTCGCGCCATAAATTCCTGGACGGGAAATTCTCGGGCCGTAAGTTTTCGGACGGGAGATCTTAACGTGAAAATTTATAGAAGGGGTGCTAGCGTTTAGGTTGTAGGGTGAGTACCTATAAATTCTGGAAAAAAAAAAAATTTGCTCGTTCCTTAAATTCCTGAACAGCGAGACTTAGGCGAGGTTTCGTCTCCCGACGGGAAAATCGCGGGCCGTTAATTCTCGGACGGAAAATCCGGGTGCTGGGTTTTTATCTTTAGGTTAGATTTAGAATAGGCTGCACGTGCCTAGCGTTTAGCGGTTAAGCTTAGTATGTTAATATAGCGAGAGAGAGAACAGCGGTCAAGTTGTGTTGTCAGTTTCTAGTTTAAATAAAGAGAGGTAACATTTTCGAAAGGAATCCGAACCTTGATTATTTCATTGAAACCTATTGGGCCGACTAAGAATTCGGGAAATACCCACCTAGTTTAGGTGGGTATTTTGGAAAGATGGACTCCCCAGCTACCTCCGATTTTCGTTCCCCTCTTCCGTTTAGTGACGATTCAGAAAGCAGAGGGATGAAAAGGAATAGGGAGGGATCGGAGCCGAGCGAATCGGAAACGGAAGCTTCGGAAGCAGGGTTCAACTCGGATATGAACAAAAAGGCCAGACAGGGAGAACACGGGGAGATAATAGTTTTGGAAGAAGAAGAGTGGGAGGAAAGGGATCTTTTAGCATTAATAGAGAACTTGCTAGCGGAAATCACTAGGGGGCGGAGATCCACGACGGAAACGATTAAGCTATTAAGAGCCCCGCAGGTCCTGCCAGAGGATGTTAGAAAGGCGAAGGCGCGCACGGTACAAACCGACAGGCTTATTAATACAATATGGACAGCAGCAAAGGCTATCGAAGGGATAGCAAAATTAAGAAAAATTAGGGAGGATAGGCGTATTCAGGAGACTGCTACCCAATGTTCGCCCGGCTTTATTCAGAAATACATCACCGAGGAAACTAAAAAGCAGAGAGAGGAGGGGAAAATAAGAGGCAGAAGAGTAGAAAAGGCTGAGGGTAAATTAGAGAAAGGGAACAGGGATAAGATAGAGGGAAAAAATAGCGGCAAGGGCAATAGTAAGGGTAAATCAGTAGGGAAAGGCATAGGGGACCAGGACAGCGAGTCCGATGAGGACTGGGAGGTAGAAGAAAGAAAAAAGAAAAAACAGGAGAAATGGGAGGAAAAACAGAAAAGGAAAAAAGAACAGGAAGAGGAGGAGAGGAGAAAGGAAGAGGAAAGGATGAATAAAGCTAGGAAAGGCCCCCCTCCCCCAAAATTAGAGGCTATCGTGGTAAAAGCCACCAAGGAAAAGTCGTTCGCAGATCTATTTAAAACTTTGAAAACAGAAGCACCGAACAAGATGGAGGGCATACATACAGTGAAGAAATCTAGAGGAGGCGATCTAATTATCGAAATGATGAAAAACGCCAACCACGCAGCGATGGAACAAACAGTCAGGGAAACATTGGGGAAAGACCACCTAGTTAAGAAACTAACTCCAAAGATTACACTAGAAATAAAAGATCTGGACCCCACAATGGAAAAAGAAGAGGTGAGAAGAGCAGTTGCCGTAGGACTAGAATTCGGAGAGGATGCAGAATCCGAAATAGAAATTAAAACGATCAGGAATAATTTCGAAGGAAGGAAGACGGCAATCATAACTGTCCCAGCGGAGAGCGTGAGTAGACTAGGCGAGGTATCCAAAATTAAAATAGGTTATACCATTTGCAGAGTAAACAGGGTACAGAATATAATTAGGTGCTACAGATGTCACGAATTTGGACATACTTCGTATGACTGCAAGGTAAATCTAAATGGCAACGAGATATGCAGAAGATGCAGCACGACGGGCCACAGTATAAATAACTGTACAGCGACTCGCTGTTGCATCCTCTGCATCAGAAAGGGCGTTCCAGCAGCAAAAGCAGAACATATTGCAGGGGCAATGAATTGCCCCCAATATAGGAAATTTGTCGAAGAGGCTAATAAGAGGAATTAAGATACATTCACAGTCAAATTACTCCAAATCAATTTAAATCATTGTAGGAATGCGCAACACCTCCTAGCTCAGACGGCGGTGGAGCTCAAGGTCGATGTGATTCTGATCGCGGACCCACTCAATAATCCAGGGAGATGGATCTTCGGAAGCGGAAACTCAACAGCTATCTGGGTCACTGGCATCAATGGACTGGCCAGATTCGAAGACGAAGACAAACAGGAGGAAGACTTCACCGCCGTCCAGCTAGGGGACTACGTATTCGTGAGTATTTACCTCTCGCCTAGTCTCACTGACGACGAATATTCTAACAGGCTCGAAGAAATAATGAAATACACTAAAGAGAAAAAGAAAGAAGGAAAAAAAATAATCATGGGAGGAGATTTTAACGCACATGCAACCGCATGGGGGTCAAGCAAGACAAACGAAAGAGGAAGAGTTGTTATGGAAGCACTATTAAACAATAGACTGCATCCCATAAAACCAGAGGGAGGCCCCACCTTCCTACATGGGGCAAGGAAATCAAACATAGACTTTGTGGCCCTTTCAAGTTTTAATAAAACGAAAATTCACTCACAGGTACTTGATACTGAAACGGACTCGGACCACAGATACATTCTCACCACTATAGAAACGGAAACAAGCATACCAAGGAAATGCCAATTTAGACCTAAATGGAGAACTAGCCAAGAAACGATGGGCCCACTAAAAATAGCATTTAGTAGAACTATTGAGGAAGAAAACTTAAATAATAAAACGACATACGGTAAGCAAGACGAAGAGAAATTGTTAACTAAACTCACTTCTGTTTTAGACGAGAACCTGCCCGTAACAAACTCTAAACATAATAAGGACCTTAAAGTAAACCTGTGGTGGCGAAAAGATATCGGAATAATAAGAGATACGGCGAGAAAAACAAAAAGGAAAATACAAAGGGAAAGAACCAAAGTAAAGAAGAAAGAAAAAGGGACAGAAGAGCTGGAAATCCTTGAAACCCTCTATAAAGATACTCTCAAAGACCTAAGAAAGAAAATATCCCAAGCGAAAATAGAGAAATGGAAAGAGTTCTGCGAAGAATTGAACGAGGACGTATGGGGGAAGCCATATAAAACGATCATAAACAAGGTAAAAATGACCACTCCACCGGCAACGCTGTCAAAGGAATTTTTGGAAACAGTCCTGAGAGGGCTCTTCCCGAAAATACAGACGGAGGAAGCAAATAACGAAGCAGTAAGAACGGAAGAAGAAGAGGAAGAAGAAGGAAACGAAGACCTAACCTTTCCTGAAATTACGGAAGAAGAGATTAGGATTGCTGCTACGAGAATCACTCCGAGGAAAGCAGCGGGCCTGGATGGAATGCCACCGGAAATTATCAGAGAACTAGCTATGCATAGACCAGACCCCTTCGCGGCTCTGTTCACGGGTATTCTGAGAAGAGGAAAAATGCCAAAAGAATGGAAAAGGGCGAGAACGGTACTCCTGAGGAAACCCGGTAAAGATCCCTCCCTGATCTCAGCGTACAGGCCTATTTGCATAATAAACGCAATCGCCAAATTGTTTGAATACGTGTTGAAAGGAAGATTCGCAGAATTTATGGGAGAGCAACCCTTCGAAAAAGACCAATATGGTTTCACGAAGGGGAAATCCACCATACACGCAATGGACAACGTAAAGAAAGAGATCAAAAAGTGCATCGAAAGACAAAAATATTCGACTATGGTCGCCTTAGACATCAAAAACGCATTTAACACGCTGAAATGGAACACCATATTTAAAGAATTGGAGAAAAGAAATACTCCCGAGTATTTAATAAAGATAAGCAAGAATTATTTTAAAGACAGGGAAATCTTATGCAATACCATAGGCCACGAGATCATATTGGAACTAGAAATGGGAGTACCTCAGGGTTCTGTTCTCGGTCCCTTTTTCTGGAATCTTGTATACGATGGACTATTGAGAAGGAAATGGTCAAGAGGATGTACAGTCAGGGCCTTCGCTGACGATATCCTTATAATGATAGAAAGCAGCAAACTTAGGAGCCTCCAGAACAGGACGGAACAGGTCGCGAAGGAGGTCGGAGATTGGCTCAAGGAAGCAGGACTCGAACTGGCTTCCCAAAAAACTGAGGTAATGCTAACCAATAGGAAAAAAGTCGATAATGATTTTTATTTCAGAGTAAATGACGTGGACATCCGGCCCGCTCAATGGCTAAAATACCTCGGAGTGACATTCGAGAGAAATGGTAACTTCCGGAAGCACATTCAGGAAGCAACAGACAAAGGAATTAGAACAATAGCCGCTCTGTCGTCAGTAATGCCGAATCAAGGAGGTTTAAGAGCAAACTATAGACGCTTCTATTACATGGTACTTGAGTCCATAGTACTATACGGGGCTCCCATCTGGGCGGAAGCTTCACTTATCAGAAGTAATCGGCAACTACTCAGAAATACGCAAAGAATAGGATTAGCCAGAATTGTATCAGCGTATAGGACTGTCCCCACCGAGACACTGGCCGTCCTAACGGGAGTAATCCCCTGGGACATCAAAATTAGGGAAAGAGTTAATCTGTTTAACTGGGAAAACGTATTTTTAGACGGAACGAGCAACAACAGCAATAGCAGGGAAAGAACGATAAGAAATGCGGCCACGAGGATCCCAGCAGGCGGATATAGAGATGTTTCACCAGAGGAAGCGGAATTCAGGGATAGGTACGACATCCCGGAGGAAACAAGAAGGATGCCAAACTTCGAGGAATTCCTGGCCGGAAGAAACGAAGAGCCAGAGGAAACAAGAAGAAGAGCTACCAAAAGATGGCTTAAGAAGGAGGCTAGGGACCAATCCTATATCGAATGGCAAAACGCTTGGGACAAGGAGAAAGTGGGAAGATGGACTTATAGGTTGATCCCAGATATCGAACTCTGGCAGAATAGAAAACATGGACACTTAAACTTTCACTTAACTCAGGCCTTCACAGGGCATGGAGTATTTAACAGTTTCAGATTTAAAATCGGCAAAGCGGCGGAGGACAAATGCTGGTATCATGCGGATCAAATAGATACGCCCGAACACACGATTTTCCAATGCTCAAAATGGGAGGAGGAAAGGAAGATTTTAAGAAAGGAATTGGATATGGAACTCGGAAACTTCACACCAGAAGGAGCGATGGAAAGGATACTGAGGACAGAAAAATACTGGAATAGCTTTACTACATTCTGTACAACGGTGATGAAGGAGAAAGAAGTAGAGGAACGAAAAAGGACGAGGGAGGCGCAAGAAGAAGACCTTCTAAACAGTACAAACCTTTCTGTCCTTTTAAATTAGGTGAATAGGTGACTACCGAAGCGGAGGAAAGAGGGGAAGGCTCCTATGGGATGAACCGGGACGATTATGCGAGTAGCCAGCAGTCGAGATCAGGAGGCGCCCAAGGCTGAGGGATAAAGGGACTGCGATAGACTCGATGAGTGGACCCGGGCCTGGAATCCTAAAGCGGGAGTAGCAATCTGGTCAGGGGGCTGGCGGAGGCGGAAAAAAGTCCAAGTCAAACCATGGAAGCTGGATTAACAGTGGAAGAAATTAAAATAGTAAATATATTATACAGCGAAATGACGGTATCGAACAAGCGAATACAATGTAAATACAAAAATTATAACATATCTCTCTCTCGCGTAGATTAGGGCAATCAAAAGCGATAGCCCACGAACTCTCCGTACGAATCGCGCACGTAGAATTCGTGGCAAACAAAAAACTAGGATAATAGTAAATTATTATGATCATAGAGATCGTTTAGAGTAGATCTCTGTAACAATAGGACAAGTTTAATGTAAGGAACCTCTATCGAAGGAGTTCCACATTTACTAATAGAGTAGAGGACCCTACCTGACCGACAACGGTAAAAAGGAAAAGGAGGAACTCTTCCGATAGAAGGAGATAGCAGAGAAATTAAGAGTAGGGT
The DNA here is from genome assembly GCF_051020765.1 of Lasioglossum baleicum. NCBI lineage: Eukaryota > Metazoa > Arthropoda > Insecta > Hymenoptera > Halictidae > Lasioglossum > Lasioglossum baleicum. The sequence continues at coordinate 176,639 of NW_027469167.1, read as the reverse complement.
TACTTAACTTACCTACAGCGCACAAAGAAGACATTTGCAGGTGGAGAAAATCGAAGTAGAAACGGTTGCGTTCTTAAGGTGCGGCCACATGGCGTTTATAGTTAACAAGATGGCGGAACAGATAACCGAGACTGTTAGGAAATTGTTAATTTTATTGATTAAACAGTTATTGGACATCGATGGGACTAGAGATGTGAACGCGGCGAGTTTGTTACGGAAACCGTGCATCTGATGAAGAAATGTTTACGAAAAGCGATTTGGTTTTCAATATATAATAACTTTTTTAGCGTAGCAAAAAATATAAAAATCTAAATAGTACAAAAGAGCCGGACAGGAAAAAGAATAAGAAGTCATTAGAGGTATTAACACCCTAGATCAAAGGGCTGAGGAGAAATTCAACAAAACAAGGCAAAACGGAGACAGAGACAACATACGTAGAAAGAACAGTAAAGACAAAGAGAGAAATACTTCGATACCTCGACTCGCTAAATTCCTCGGTAAGAGCATTTTCGCGAGCAAGACAAAAGTATAAAAGTTAAAATTAGGAAAAGAAAAAGCTTGATACTAAATAAATTTCTAGACAAAATGATTAAGAGGGTGAAGGTCCTGCGAAGACTTGCTCGCGTGAGCCCGCATCGATGTTCAATAAACAAATATGAGCTAATTAGTTAAACAAATAATATACAGCATTTCGAGATAAAAATTTCGAATTCCAGACAGTACAAAAGATAGATTAAAGGAATAGAAACAACTATTATTAGAGGTATTAACAGAATAAAATCAACGGTACAAGAATTATTTAAGAGCATAAATATTAGAGGAAGAAAGACAAACATACGGTAACCTAGTAGAGGAAAACAAAGACAATGATACTTTAAGAAATGGAATTCGAAATTTGGAGAAAAGAAAGGTCATTCGCTCCACGAGGAAAAGTTCGTCGGAGGTCGGGACTTTTTTTTCTCCCAACAGCAGAAACACGCAGGCGTTGCTAAAGACGACACAATAAAGGTCTTGACTAAATATAGACTTGGCAAACGTACTTTTTCGAAATAACTCTGGAGGGGGAAACGGCGGCCGAGAAGCCGCCTGGTAACTGAGACCCACGCAGAGCGGTCTTAACTCTGGAGGGCATAGGACACCCAGTCAGAGTTACTCAGATTCGTTTGTTTTTTCGATAGGTGCGTTTAAAGAGGACTTAGTGCGAGCATTTCATAGGCATTATTAGGAATAATAAAGTAGTGGCTAGATTAGAAGTATAGGAGTGCCGAGTGTTGTGAGGCGGCGGGGGCGTACGCGGCAGCAAGGAGCTAAAAAGTGGAAAAGAAAATAACATCCAAGCATCGGTTACGTATTCTCCCACTGTTTGGTAACAAAGAGATGGACGAGCACGATAAACGAGCTTCTTTATACTTTCCTGCCCTCCACCCGGCTTTGGTAACAAAGTCTGAGGCGTGGAAGGGCGATAGGCTGTCTCCTTGCTGGCGCGTGGGCGTCCGACGGCAAAATCCCGGGCCGTTAATTTCCGGACTCGGCAGCCGACGGCAAAAACCCGGGCCGTTAATTTCCGGACTCGGTATCCGACGGCGGGATTCGAGCTCGCGCCGTAAATTTCTGGACTCGGGTGACAGAGTGCGACGGCAAGCACCGGTGCCGTAAGTTTTCGGATTCAGCTCAATTCGACGACTTAAGTGTTACCCTCGTGGGTGGTAGTGCCGACAGGGACAGGGAAAGAGTGGACAGTTCGGCTTTTCAAGTTGCGATTTGTGGAAAAAATGTCCAAGAACTTGATGTACGCACGGTAGGGTGCGTACAGAAAATTTCTGGACAAAAATTGTGTCGTGCTATAAATTCCCTGACAGTGAGACTTGGACTAGGGTTCTTCTCGCGCCATAAATTCCTGGACGGGAAATTCTCGGGCCGTAAGTTTTCGGACGGGAGATCTTAACGTGAAAATTTATAGAAGGGGTGCTAGCGTTTAGGTTGTAGGGTGAGTACCTATAAATTCTGGAAAAAAAAAAAAATTTGCTCGTTCCTTAAATTCCTGAACAGCGAGACTTAGGCGAGGTTTCGTCTCCCGACGGGAAAATCGCGGGCCGTTAATTCTCGGACGGAAAATCCGGGTGCTGGGTTTTTATCTTTAGGTTAGATTTAGAATAGGCTGCACGTGCCTAGCGTTTAGCGGTTAAGCTTAGTATGTTAATATAGCGAGAGAGAGAACAGCGGTCAAGTTGTGTTGTCAGTTTCTAGTTTAAATAAAGAGAGGTAACATTTTCGAAAGGTTAGGTTAGGTTAGGTTAGGTTAGGTTAGGTTAGGTTGGGGTCCGAGGGATACGGGGTTCTCCAATGATGACTCGGAATCATTGGAGGATATGACTGCAGAGGCGGTGGTCCGTATCCTAAAACCCTCTCGCTCCACCTCCTCGTGGTGGACCCTGGGGCACACTGCGGTGTGTGCTAACGGAGCGAGTGGTCGGAACTGGGTCGCAAGATGTCGGCCCAGTTCCGTCGACCGCAAACCGGAAGGTTCCGGAGCGGGGGGGCTTGCCTTTACCGACCGGCCCTGCGAGGAGGAGAAACCTCTATAAAAAAGTCCCTAACTCCAAGCTTCGGCATGCGGCGAAGGAGCACTACTCCCGGGAACGCGGAGCGCCGGGAGTGGGTCCGGTGGGTGCACTGGACCACTAGCATGCCACCTCCGGGGTACCAGCCCGCCCCTCGGAGTAAGGTGGGCTTCACCTGGTAAGGCGGCTCTACCAGGTGTGACCGTGATTTCCGACCACACTCGTGGGACTCTTATGGATGACCTTAACAAAGAAAAAACTAAATACAAAAACCAAAAACCACCAAAAAAAAATATAAACATAGACATAGAAGGAGTACTGGAGAGCACTGTGCTCGAGATCTCCGATACTACTCGCGATGGTGAACACAGTGCGATGGACACAGAAACAGCTGGATTCTCTCAAATTTACACCTCTACCCCCTTTAAACAGGACCAGGATGTAGAACAAGGAAGTATATTCACTCCTAGTAGAGTGCTAACAAGAAGCCCAACAAACTCCGATATCGCGAGTGGACCGACGACAGTTAAACCACTTAACAGGGAAACCGAGAGAAACAGACAAGGTCAGAATGTAGCTAGACAACGCTCGAGCTCGGACTCCGACGCAATTGAGTTAGTGGAAGAAATGGAGATCCTACATTTTGATTTTGAAAATGAAAACCTTTCTCCTGAACAGCAAAGGAAAAGGAAAAGGACCACCAATACGACGGAATTTACGTCCAATAGTATAAATGCTAACGTTAAAACACTAGCTAACGCATTGAAAGACCTTACCGGTCTAGTTAAAGGACGTGATGAAATTAGACTGGAAGTAAAAACCGCAATAACAAAAACCATCAAGATCTTTAATGAGATGCAGCGCTCGATCAAAAATGCGAATACTAGAGACCAATCTGCCGACAGACGAAGACCTATAGAGGTATCCCCTGCCAGAAGAATGCAGAAAAAACAGACGAAGTAGAACAGGGTAAGAAGACTCCGCAGACTTGCACAATCGGAACCCAAACCGGTAATCCCGATGAACTCGACACAGCTGAGATGGAGACCTGGAAGAAAAAAGATATCAACTACGAGAATTTCAGAACCCTTCAAGAAAGGAGGTGGAGTAATACGATTTTTCAACGTACAACCATAAGCAATGCAAATATTCTAAATATAAATGTGGGAGGTGTAAATTCTCGCGAGAAACAAGCGAAACGCGCGTCCCGCGAGAAACAGGCGAAACGCGCGTCCCGCCGAAAGCAAGCGGAACGCGCGTTCCACGAAAAAGTTTAACAGATGAATTCGCCTGCCGTTTGTCGAAACAAACGATAGGCGAAGACGGTTGAAAAAGGCGTGGAAGAAGCGAGAACGGCAGTCTCTCGCCGGTCGTCGCCTTGTAAAGTTGTCATTGAATCTTTGTTCTACCTTTTTTATTTCTTCATTATATTATTAAACAGTTATCGTAAGAGTCGATCCTTTTATTGCTTCCCCGCCCGCGTAGATCGATTAGCTAACTCGATCGCCACCGAAATAATATAAAATAGGGAAATCCTACATTTGGGGGCTCGTCCAGTCCGGTGGTTGCGTGGGCAATTAAAGCGAGTGTGATCGGGACGATTCGGTTACGAGGTGCAGTTGAAAGAGAAGTGGAAAGTGTCGATTCGCGATTTATTCAGTTGTACGGTAGTGTGTAAGTTGGCCACTAGCCGAAAGAAGTGTTAACAATCGTCGAGCGACACTACGTTGTAATCAGAAGATCACCAAGATGAATGGAGGTACAGAGAACAATTTGGATACGTTGAACGGAAGTGGAACGAAGATTAAGGATAAGACGAACGAAGGATTATCAGAAGAGACGATAGACGCAATGAAGGTTAAGGAGTTGCGAGAAAAATTAAGAGAGTTGCAACTAGCAGATATAGGCAACAAGAACGAGATGCGTGTGAGACTGAAAAATCACCTACGCCTTGGAACAGAAGAGGAGGAAGAAGAATCCGAAGACGAGGAAACAGACGACGATTCCGACGAAAACATGGAAAGTGCAATGGAAGAAGATAAAAAGTATCGCACACCGAGGAGAAATACAACCTCGAGAAACGAAGTGATAAAATTCACAATTAAAGACGTCGACAATAGTATTCCATACTTCACAGGTGACGACAAATTGCCGATTAAAAAGTGGGTCAACGATTTCGAAGAACTAAGTGCGTTGCTTGAATGGAACGACTTACAAAAGTTGCTATACGGGAAAAGAATGATGAAGGGATCAGCGAAACAGTTCGTTACCTATGAAAAAGGGATAGTATCATGGCAGATTCTTAAAAAGAGGCTGTTGCGAGAATTTAAGGCGGAAATGAACGGCGCGTTAATCCATGAAGAGTTGCGTAAACGAAAAAGGCGGCCGAATGAGAGCGCACGACAGTATGTGGGGGCCATGCAAGAAATCGCAAGCCAAGGATCCGTGGAAGAAGATGCATTAATCGAACATATTATTAATGGCATCCAAGATCGAGAACACAGCAAAACGATGCTGTATGAAGCGATGTCGCTTCACGAATTAAGGAGAAGACTAGAGCTATACGACCGAAGAAAAGAGAAAGAAAAGGACGCCGACAGCGGCAGACGCCCCTGGGAAAGGAAGGAACGCGACGGAGAAAACAAGAAGATGCAACAACGACCAGCACGGTTTCAAGAGGCAAGATTCCAGAAGAAGATGCATTGTTTCTCCTGTGGGTCAGCCGAACACGATGTAAAAAATTCCACTCATAAAGGAAAGGGACCTAAATGTTTTGCGTGTAATGAGTTCGGACATCTTTCAAAAGACTGCCAAACGCGTGCAAAATCGCTAAATAGTGGAGACAATGTCAGCTGTGTGAGAAGTGTAAAAAACAGGCTGAGCGCTGTTACTATAAACAATGTTGTGTGTTACGCGCTTATAGACACGGGAAGTGAGGTGAATTTAATGCGAGAGGACACGTGTCGCAAAATCGGTGGTCCTAAGTTACAGTCGACATCGCGGGTTTTTACCGGCTTCGGAAATGCGCGGACGATACCCGTCGGTAAATTTAAAACGCAAGTGCGCGTCGGCAATAACGATTTCGACGTTGAAATGTTCGCGGTGCCGAATGACGCTATGTCAACCGAATTAATACTAGGTCAAGACTTCTTAAAAGATGTGCAAGTGCAGATAAACCAAGGTGAAGTCGTGATAGAAAAAGTGAAGCAAAGGCCCGAATCAATCGCCGATGCGTCGGAAGCTGTCCTGATGGGTGACCTGGCGAGCGTCAACTGCATCGAACAAAGTGAATTGGACATTATTAGTGGACAATTTAAAGAACAGCTGCGGAATATTGTAGAAAGGTATGAGCCAGTTAAAAATATAACAACAGCGATCGAAACTCGAATTACGGTTGTAGACAAAAATCCAGTCCGACTGCGTCCCAGGCGTTTAGCTTTTAAGGAAAAGGAAATATTAAATCAACAAATACGCGAATGGTTGCAAGAAGGAATAATTAGGAAAAGTTGTAGCGAATATGCTAGTCCCGTTGTTATCGTACCGAAAAAAGACAACTCGTACCGCGTATGTATAGACTATCGCGAATTAAATAAGAAAATTATTAAAGATAGATTTCCTATGCCTCTGATCGAGGACTGCATCGATTCTTTATCGGGCGCGCGAGTTTTTTCAGTACTTGACTTAAAGAATGGATTTTTTCATGTCCCCGTCGTCGAAGAAAGCAGAAAGTACACGTCGTTTGTAACGCCCGACGGGCAATACGAGTTTATCAGAACCCCTTTCGGCTTATGTAACAGTCCTACCAGTTTCCTCCGATTTATCGACAATATTTTCAGCGAACTAGTTACAAACAAAACAGTCATAACCTATATGGACGATCTGATTGTGCCGGGCACAACCGATGAGCACGCGTTTGAAAATTTGAAAATCACGTTAAATGTCGCAGAAAAAAATGGTTTACGGATAAATTGGAAAAAATGTAGATTCCTCCAGCGAGAAGTTGAATTTTTGGGTCATACTATTACGAACGGTCATGTCGGCCCGTCACCGAATAAAGTTAAAGCGGTACAGGCTTTTCCGGAGCCAACTAAGAAAAAAGACGTACAGAGTTTCCTCGGACTTACAGGATATTTCCGAAAGTTTATAGAAAATTATGCAAAGATAGCGTATCCATTATCAGATTTACTAAAAGACGGTGTCAAATTTCGGTTCGACGTAGAGCAAAAACGGGCGTTTATCGCGTTAAAAACCGCGTTATGTTGTAAGCCGGTGTTACGTATTTTTCAGCCCACAGCTATGACAGAATTACACACCGATGCTAGTTCAGACGGATACGGGGCAGTTTTACTGCAAAAAGCGTGCGACGGAAAGGTGTTCCATCCCGTTCATTATATGAGCAAAAAAACTACAGATGCAGAAAGAAAGTACAGCTCGTATGAATTAGAATTGTTAGCGATAGTAAGAGCAGTGCAGAAGTTTCGGGTGTACCTATTAGGATTAGATTTCACAATAATTACTGATTGCCAAGCGGTGCAAAAGACTCTGTATAAAAAAGATTTGTGTCCGCGAGTTGCGAGATGGGCGTTGACTCTCGAAGAATTCCATTATAAAATCGAACACCGATCGGGTGAACGTCTGAAACACGTTGATGCGCTAAGTAGGTATCCGGTGTTTATCGTGGAAGATAAGATGCGCGAAATTATTCGGAAAACACAAAACGAAGATGAACGCATTCGGGCCATAAAACAGGTATTGGAAAGGGAAGCGTACGAGGACTATTTAATGGAACATGATTTATTGTTAAAGAGATACGGTGATAAAACTGTTGTGGTGCTACCAGCGAGTATGTTTGTAGATACTATTCGAAGAGTGCATGAGAATGGACATTTTGGAGTGAAGAAAGTTGTAGAGCGAATTAAGGAAGAATTTTATATTCCGAATTTAAGCGAGCGAGTAGAAAGAGTAATCAGCTGTTGCGTGCCGTGTATATTAGCCGAAAAGAAAAAAGGTAAGAAGGAAGGGATGCTTTCCCCCATTCCCAAAGGAGATACGCCGTTGTGCACGTATCATATCGACCACCAAGGCCCGATGGTATCGACGAGTAAAAATTATAAGTATATATTAGTCGTAGTAGATGCTTTTGCTAAATTTGTATGGATTTACCCAACGAAGACGACAAATACAGCGGAAGTACTAAGTAGGTTGGTCGCGCAACAAAAAATTTTCGGAAACCCGAAGCGTATTATTTCTGATAAGGGAACCGCGTTTACTGCGAAAGATTTCAAAGAGTATTGTGCGTCGGAGTCCATCGAACATCTTACGACTACAACGGGTGTACCACGCGCGAATGGACAAGTTGAGCGCGTTAACCGTACCATTATTCCGGTGTTGACAAAACTCTCGCTAGATAACCCCGACCATTGGTACAAACACGTCGACCGGTTGCAACGATGTTTAAATAGCAGTTTTCAGCGCGCGGTGGGTATGACTCCATTCGAGATACTTTTTGGTGTCAAGATGCGACAAAAAGAGGATGTGAGAATTCTTTCACTTATCGAACAAGAAACAGTTGAGATGTTCGATGCGAACCGTGATAGTTTGAGGCGCGCGGCAACCGAAAATATTGTTAAGATTCAGGAGGAAAATCGTCGCGGCCATAACCGAAAATGTAAAGAAGCGATTAAATATAAAGAAGGGGATTTAGTAGCGATCCAAAGGACGCAGTTTGGAACTGGACTAAAAATTAAACCGAAATTTTTAGGGCCGTACAAAGTTGTAAAAGTTAAACGGAATGATCGATACGAAGTCGTGCGAATTGGCGAAACTGAAGGGCCGAGAATAACGTCGACCGCGGCCGATTATATGAAGCCGTATCTGGGTACATCTTCGGGGTCCGAAGATTTGCAGGATGGCCGAGTGTGGGAGGTGTAAATTCTCGCGAGAAACAAGCGAAACGCGCGTCCCGCGAGAAACAGGCGAAACGCGCGTCCCGCCGAAAGCAAGCGGAACGCGCGTTCCACGAAAAAGTTTAACAGATGAATTCGCCTGCCGTTTGTCGAAACAAACGATAGGCGAAGACGGTTGAAAAAGGCGTGGAAGAAGCGAGAACGGCAGTCTCTCGCCGGTCGTCGCCTTGTAAAGTTGTCATTGAATCTTTGTTCTACCTTTTTTATTTCTTCATTATATTATTAAACAGTTATCGTAAGAGTCGATCCTTTTATTGCTTCCCCGCCCGCGTAGATCGATTAGCTAACTCGATCGCCACCGAAATAATATAAAATAGGGAAATCCTACATAAAAGACACCGACATAGCCTGCTTTGTGCCCGCCGACTTCAAAATAGACAAAGGCACAGGCAAGGCTATACTTGACAAATACCAAGGTCAAGCGGAGATGAAGGAGCAAGATCCTACCGTAGGATCGGTAGTTTATCTGGTCGTTGCCACCTGCCTACCCGGCAAAAAAGGTAGACCAAACTCAAAAATTCTGAATGAAAAGTTCATCTACTACCTAATAGACAAAGAAAAGGACGAAAACACCACTAATCAGGAGACCATTTTCAATGCTCTAAAAGAATTGAAGGACATCACTCAAGAAAACGGTAGACAAAAAATTTCAATTACCTATGACTCGATAGACCCACACATGTTGAGGATGATGGTGGAGGCCATCTTCTTAAACACGGAAACAGAGGTCACTATACACAGTAACCTACATAAAGGAGAGACCAGAAAACCCCAAAACGGAATCGAAACAGTACTGGTCAGCAGTGGTACTAGATCCTATGCTGAGACGCTGAAGGCTCTAAAAAATAATATTAACATAGACAAAGAAGGCTTTTCCATCGCCGGCGTCAAAGCCAATAGGAAAGGTGAGGTACTGGTGTCCATCAAAGGTGATACCGCTAAGGCCTCCTGTCTTAGCACTCTTATAAACAACCGGGTTACGGGTGCCAAGTCATCGGTATGTGGCTCCTTAAAAAAGGTACTGCACCTTAAACAACTGGACGGTGACGCCACAGTTGATGATATAAATAAGGCCATTATCAACCACATACCAGGAACGCTAGACGAAGACATAACAATAAAGGCACTAAGGCCTGCATATGCGGGAAGACAAAACGCAACGGTAATTGCACCGGTTGAAACCGCGGATAAACTCCTTTCTAACCGGACCCTCCGTGTGGGCTGGGGACTATGCCGGATTGTTGAAAGAGAAGATGTCACACAGTGCTTTAAATGTAGAGAGTTTGGACACACCGCAAGGACATGCCAGGGGATCGATAGATCCAAGCTCTGCCGCCGATGTGGAAGTGAAGACCACCACAGTGTGCAATGCAACAACACAGAAAAATGTGTCCTCTGCCAAATTGAGGGACACAGAGACGGCAGCCTGAAATGCCCAGTATATCGCAAGGCTCTGGAGGCAGCCAGATCGAGCAAAAAATCAAAAGAAACAACGGGTAGGAAAATTGTCCCGACGACTAGCAGTACACCAAAAAGTAATAGTCCAAAAACTTAAGCTCTAAATATATATATTTATACTTACCTATTGAATATATACACACTTATATTTTACCTGTATACATAATTACAAATTATATTTATACTTACCTATTTATTTACATACTTACCCTATATTTATACCTGCATACACCACCTTTACATTTATAGCGCTCTATATACCAATTATACAACTTACCTATATATATATTTATACAATTGTAAATATCGATATTGTTTATATTTATGTAAATATCTTATATATATTTATCTATTTATAATTTAATAAGAATGACAGCATTATCCAACGAAAGGAAAAAATTCAAGATACTCCAAATCAACTTAAATCACTGCAAGCTGGCACAGAATCTGGTTACCCAAGCTGCTAGCCAATTTGAAGCCGACATTGTAATAATATCTGAACCATGGTCACCTCCCACTCATTGGTTCAATGATGGCCACAAAAACGCCTCGATATGGATTCCCCAAGCCTCCAATGGAAAGTTTAATAAAATCAGGAACATATACAGTAGCAAGGGCATTATGGCCATTGAACTAGACACTTACATCATCACGGCTTGTTACTTTTCCCCTAATGTGTCCATCGAGGTATATAGAGACAGAATCACAGAACTGCAGAGCTTCATAGGTACCATAGACGCGAGCAGATGCATCATTGCAGGGGATTTTAACGCTAAATCTCCTGCATGGGGCTCTGCGACTTTGGACGATCACGGAGGAATAATTATGGAGTTGTGCAATAACTGCAACCTGATTCCCAACATCAGCCAAGGCACACATACCTACGAAAGAAATGGACACCAAACGTTAATAGATTTCATGGTATGTGGTGCCCACATGTCTGCAGCCATAAAGTCCAGTCATATCCTTGAAGAATTTACTGCCTCTGATCACCGCTATCTGATACACGAATTCATAATGAACGAACCCAAAAAGAAAAGACAATTTAGGAATAAAAAGATACTAAATGTCAAGGCTTTCACTGAAATGTATGTCAATATGTCAAAAATAGCTGATCCACTTACCATCTCCACCATGGAGGACATCGACTCATATATTCAAATGCTAGAGGAAATTTTTGAATCCACCAGTTACGTAACAAAGCCAGCCATGGGAAATAGGAAAGAGGTATGGTGGTGGAACAACGAAATATCCAAACTTAGGAAAGCAGCCATAGCCTCTCGTCGAGCACTACAGAGAGCGAGAACAAAATGCAAACCATTGGAAATAATAACAGAATGCCTCAATAAACACAAATACGATAAAAAAATACTAAAACATGCGATCATTAACTCTAAAAAAGAATCATGGACGACTCTCATAGATGGCATAGAATCCGATACCTGGGGAAAACCATATAAGTGGGTAATGGGCACACTGGCGGGTAGACCTCCTCCAGTGGTGCTCTCAGATGAAGAAATGACGAAAACAATAGACTCCCTTTTTCAAACGACACCAAATCCGGGAGAGGTCAACATTAGACAGGAAAGCCACACAGATGACAACCCGTTCACAATAACGGAAATAACAGAAGCAATTAAATCCATCAAGAAAAAGGCCCCAGGGCTAGACGACATAACATCTGACGTGACAAAATTACTGGGCGAAATTGCGTCACCACACTTAACCCACCTGGTTAATGTGTGCTACAATCTGGGGTACTTTCCTAAGCCCTGGAAAAAGGGAAGATTAGTGTTGATCCCCAAAAAACCGGGACCAGATGGAAAGGTTGGGTGGAGACCCCTGACCATACTTTCAAATGTGGCAAAAGTTTTGGAATATTGCCTGAAGAACAGACTGTCGGCCAAAATTGAATTTGAACCGAATCAATTTGGATTCCGCAAGGGAAAGAGCACAATACACGCGATCGCTGAGGTGGTCGAACGCTGGGACATGGCAAAATCCAAGCTCCGACATTGTGCCATGGTCGCACTTGACGTGCGTAATGCCTTTAACACAATCAAATGGCAAAATTTGATCAAGTCACTGGCAGCTAGAAACTTACCAAAGAAACTATTCAACATCTTGAAAAACTACTTAAAAGATAGATCGGTGGTGTACATGGACAACCAAGGAAAAGAAAAAGAAATAAAGATATACGCTGGTGTCCCACAGGGCTCTGTGCTAGCCCCCATTCTATGGAACATCTACTATGACGAGCTCCTAAAGCTAACCCTTCCCAAAGGCACATATCTATACGGTTTTGCCGACGACGTGGCACTGATTGCAATCGCCAAGGAGGCAGAAGACTTATCAAGGATAGCCACTGAAGCCTTGACAAAGATCTCCCAATGGTTCCAAAAGAACCAACTAACACTGGCGGAAGAAAAAACGGAATTGCTCCTGCTTACAGGCAGGAAGTCAACACGCGGGATTAACATCAGAATCAAAGACACAACCCTTATTCCACAGAAAACGACAAAATACCTTGGAATGATTATGGAAGGCAACCAATTCTACACAGGACACCTAAACTACGCAACAAACAAGGCAGCCAAAATAGCGGGAACCCTAAACTGGATCATGCCAAATATCGGAGGTGGCTCCTATCACTCCCGTATACTTTACTATAGGGTAGTGGAATCTGTGGTTCTATATGCAGCTCCTATTTGGGCAATAGCCGCAAACAAAATAACTAAAGCGAAAATAATCAATAGAGTACAGAAAATGTCTTTGGCAAGGGTTATCAGGGCATATAGAACCACGTCCTTAGACGCCCTATGTGTCTAGACTGGAATTCCTCCATTAACATTAATGGCAGATGAAAGACGACGTATCTTTCTTAAATCAAAGTTAGTTAGGACAACAGATGACCTCTACAAAATAAAATTAAAGGAGATAAAAAAGGAGGAGAGAATCCTAACCTTGAGGCGTTGGCAGGAACGCTGGGATAAAACAGAACACGGACGAAAGACATACGCTCATATCCCTATAATAACGGACTGGATAGGCTGGGGACCTCAAACTCTGGACTATCACCTGACCCAGATCCTCACTGGTCATGGCTGTTTTTCAGACTATCTAAAGAGGATAGGAAAAAGGGAAGACGACATATGCATAGCGTGCACAAATACTGCGGACAGCCCCCGGCATACCCTTCTGGAATGCCCAGCCTGGGAGGAATCCAGAAACACACTTATACACGAGATCGGCCCGTTAGAATGGAATGACCTGACGGATAATCTTAAGGATGCAAAAAAACTGCTAAAAATAAGAAGTTTTATAAACGATATTATGCTCCGCAAAGAGGAACATGAACGCAGGCTTCAACAAGAAGAAAGAAACAACAGAAGAACAAGACAAGTTAGATGAAAGATGTTATACCTTAAGGAGTACGCACTTAAATTGTATATATTTATTAACTTAACTATTTATTTATTTATTTAGATATGTATTTATGTATTTAACAAATTTCGAGAACCGGTACAATTGTATATACAGTGTATTGAGTAAGTCCGAATAGCAGGTATAAGGTAACCAGTAACTTCGTGCAGTAATGCCGATTAGGCGGTATCCGTGGAGGGAGGGGTTTCCTTATTTGTAGTCTGTAGTCTAGTAGTATTTTAGAGGAGGAGGGGTTTTTAGGGGGTAAACAACAACGGAGTCCCTCACAACGTACGCAAAGTATTTTCCCCTCCTCGTTTAAAAAAAAAAGAGGTTAGGTTAGGTTAGGTTAGGTTAGGTTAGGTTAGGTTAGGTTAGAGCGGTCTTAACTCTGGAGGGCATAGGACACCCAGTCAGAGTTACTCAGATTCGTTTGTTTTTTCGATAGGTGCGTTTAAAGAGGACTTAGTGCGAGCATTTCATAGGCATTATTAGGAATAATAAAGTAGTGGCTAGATTAGAAGTATAGGAGTGCCGAGTGTTGTGGGGCGGCGGGGGCGTACGCGGCAGCAAGGAGCTAAAAAGTGGAAAAGAAAATAACATCCAAGCATCGGTTACGTATTCTCCCACTGTTTGGTAACAAAGAGAGGGACGAGCACGATAAACGAGCTTCTTTATACTTTCCTGCCCTCCACCCGGCTTTGGTAACAAAGTCTGAGGCGTGGAAGGGCGATAGGCTGTCTCCTTGCTGGCGCGTGGGCGTCCGACGGCAAAATCCCGGGCCGTTAATTTCCGGACTCGGCAGCCGACGGCAAAAACCCGGGCCGTTAATTTCCGGACTCGGTATCCGACGGCGGGATTCGAGCTCGCGCCGTAAATTTCTGGACTCGGGTGACAGAGTGCGACGGCAAGCACCGGTGCCGTAAGTTTTCGGATTCAGCTCAATTCGACGACTTAAGTGTTACCCTCGTGGGTGGTAGTGCCGACAGGGACAGGGAAAGAGTGGACAGTTCGGCTTTTCAAGTTGCGATTTGTGGAAAAAATGTCCAAGAACTTGATGTACGCACGGTAGGGTGCGTACAGAAAATTTCTGGACAAAAATTGTGTCGTGCTATAAATTCCCTGACAGTGAGACTTGGACTAGGTTTCTTCTCGCGCCATAAATTCCTGGACGGGAAATTCTCGGGCCGTAAGTTTTCGGACGGGAGATCTTAACGTGAAAATTTATAGAAGGGGTGCTAGCGTTTAGGTTGTAGGGTGAGTACCTATAAATTCTGGAAAAAAAAAAATTTGCTCGTTCCTTAAATTCCTGAACAGCGAGACTTAGGCGAGGTTTCGTCTCCCGACGGGAAAATCGCGGGCCGTTAATTCTCGGACGGAAAATCCGGGTGCTGGGTTTTTATCTTTAGGTTAGATTTAGAATAGGCTGCACGTGCCTAGCGTTTAGCGGTTAAGCTTAGTATGTTAATATAGCGAGAGAGAGAACAGCGGTCAAGTTGTGTTGTCAGTTTCTAGTTTAAATAAAGAGAGGTAACATTTTCGAAAGGTTAGGTTAGGTTAGGTTAGGTTAGGTTGGGGACCTAGGGATATGGGGCTCTCCAATGGTGACTCTGATCCATTGGAGGGTATGACTACAGCGGTGGTGGTCCATATCCTAAATCCTCTTGCTCCACCTCCACGTGGTGGTCCCTGGGGCACACTGCGGTGTGTGCTAACGGAGCGAGGGGTCGGAACTGGGTCACAAGATGTTGGCCCAGGACCGTAGACCGCAAACCGGAAGGTTCCGGAGCGGGGGGGCTTGCCTTCACCGGCCGGCCCTGCGAGGAGGAGAAACCTCTATAAAAAAGTCCCTAACTCTAAGTTTCGGCATGCGGCGAAGGAGCACTACTCCCGGGAACGCGGAGCGCCGGAAGTGGGTCTGGTGGGTGCACCGGACCAATAGCATGCCACCTCCGGGGTACCAGCCCGCCCCTCGGAGTAATTTGGGCTTCTCTCGGCAAGGCGGCTCTGCTTGGAGTGACAGAGTATTCCGACCACTCTCGTGGGAACCTCATGGAAAATAAAGATAAATTTAAAAACAAAAACACAAAATCACAAAAAAAAAAGAATACAGAAGACGCAGGAATAATTGATATAGAGAGCAGCGTACTTGAGATTTCCGATACCACTCGGGAGGAAGAACGCATCACGGCGGATACTCAGACAGCTAAGGAGGAAAATAAGGCCTCGACCTTTTTCACCTCCACCCCCTACAAGCAGGCAGTAGAAGAAAACCCTACAAGTGTATTTACACCGAGTAAGGTTCTTTCGAGGAGCCCAACCATCGTGAGTGGCACGACAGACAGATTAGGCAGGCAACGTTCGAGCTCGGCCTCAGACGCCATTGAAGTGGTGGAAGAGATGGAGCTATTACAGTTTGACTTTGAACACGAAACAATTTCCCCAGAGCAACAGAGAAAGAAGAGGAGGAGAACCACGAATATATCGGAAGCTATACACAACACTAGCGTCAAAGCTAATGTCAAATCGCTGGCAGAGGCATTGAAAGACCTATTTGGCCTGGTTAAAGGACGAGACGGGATTAGATTGGAGGTTAAGTCTGCAATAACCAAGACCATAAAGATTTTCAATGAGATGCAGCGAACGCTAAAGAACTCGGCTTCAAGAGACCTTTCAGATAGACGGAGAACGCCTTCGGAGGAACAACAGAAAAAAATGGACATTACACCTACCCAGAGCCCTAATTTGGCCAAGAAGAACCCGGAGACTCGTACTATGGGTACGCAAACCGGAAACCCTGACGAGCTTGAAATAGACGAGATGGAAAGCTGGAAAGACAAAGAGGTAAACTACGAAAACTTCTGCGCACTCCAGGAAAGAAGATGGAGTAAGTCGGTTTATCAACGCACAAGCTTCAGTAGTACAAATATACTGAATGCAAAAGACTCCGATGTAGCATGTTTCGTACCGGCCGATTTCAATGTGGACGAAGGGTATAGTAAGGCAATCTTGGAAAAACACCAAGGACTAGAGGAGATGAGGCAACAAGACCCTAGCCCGGGGTCTGTAGTATATCTGGTCGTAGCCACCTGCCTGCCTGGTAAGAAAGGCTTACCGGGATCCAGGATACTGGGAGAAAAGTTTATATACCACCTGATCGACAGAGAGAAGAATGGAAGCCCCATACAACAGGAAAACATCTTCAAAGCCCTGAAAGAATTAAAGGATATTTCCTTAGAAAACGGAAGATCAAAGATTGCTTTAACCTATGACACGATAGATCCTCATACTTTAAGGAAAATGGTGGAGTTTTTATACATAAACACGAACATTGTAATCACCATACACAGTGAGAAGTATAAAAAAGACGTCAAAAAACCTTCCGGATATGAAACGGTGCTAATTGACACTGGCACAAAGACATTTGCTGAAACCTTAAAGACCCTTAAAAAGGAGATTAATATCGACAAGGAAGGATATACAATATCAGGAGTGAGGTCGAGTAGAAATGGACATGTGCTAGTCGACATTAAAGGGGACGCGTCAAAGGCTACAAGTTTCAGCAGACTTGTAAACTCCAAAATATCTGGGGCCAAAGCGCTGTCAGGACCTAGTAGGACGAGAAACAAGGTACTTCATCTAAAGCAACTAGAAGGCGACGCCGCAGTTGAGGAGATAAAGGAGGCAGTGGTGGCAGCCCTACCGGAGACCACCACTGAGGACATTATGGTGAAAGCTCTTCGCCCAGCCTTTGCAGGTAGGCAAAATGCCACACTCATCTTACCAACGGAAATAGCGGTAAAACTCCTGGAAAAACGCTCTCTACGCGTAGGTTGGGGATTTTGCCGAGTGGTAGAGAGAGAAGAAGTGACACAATGTTTCCGTTGCCGGGAATTTGGACACATCACTAGAAACTGCCAGGGACCAGACAGGTCGAAACTTTGCAGAAGATGCGGAGCAGAAGGACACAGTGCAATGCAATGTAGCAGCCCTGAGAAATGTGTGGTGTGCATGACAGAAGGGCATAGGGATGGTAGCCTTAAGTGTCCTGCCTACCGCAGGGCACTTGAACTACGTCGGAAAGCCACTAACAAAGACAGAGACCCGGATAATGGAAAAAATAACAAAGAAAGAAACACTGAAAAAGTAGCACAAACAGGACAAATACAACAAACAGTACAAGCACAGCAAACAGGACAAACACAACAATCCGAATAGTAAACACATATACTTACCAAGCAGAACAAACACAACAAACAGGACAAACACTACAAATCGAATACCAAATACTCACCGAACTTATTTAACTCCTACTAATGGAACAGCAAAACGAAACGGCAAACCTAGAAAGAAAACATATTAAAATACTACAAATTAATTTAAATCATTGTAGAAATGCACAGGAACTACTCACCCAGTCAGTAGAACAATACGGGATAGACATTGTATTCATCTCCGAGCCTTGGTCTCCTCCATCGTACTGGCAAAATGACGATCACAAAGCCGCATCAATATGGATACCTCAACCTGTAAATAAATTTAATAGTATAAAGAGTCTGTTCAAATCGAAAGGAATTGTCGCTGTTCAAATAGAAGACTATACATTCATTTCATGCTACATATCTCCTAATGTAAGTTTGGAGCTCTATACAGAAAAAATATCAGAACTGGAAAGATTCTTAGATACCATAAACACAGACAAATGTATAATTGCCGGCGACTTTAACGCTAAGTCAACCGCTTGGGGCTCAAGGTTACTTGACGATCACGGCACAGTGGTGATGGAAATGTGCAACACTATCGGACTGATTCCAAAAGTTAGCTCGGGCTCGCACACATTTGAAAGAAATGGTCACTTTTCCACAATTGACATTTTACTATGCGGAACAACAGCATACAACGGTATAATCTCCAGCCAAATACTCGAAGACTATACGGCCTCTGATCATCGCTACTTGAAACATATACTGACAACGAATACAGCTAACACTGCCAATTCCGAGAAAAAGAAAAAATTTAAACTCAATGTAGATAGATTTTCCAATACTTACCTCCAGATCACCAAGATTGCCGACCCCTCAAAAATCTCATCGGTAGAAGATGTAGATGCCTATATAGAAATGATTACAGATCTTTTCGAAACCACATCATACACACTGAATCTATCCATAAAACATAGAAAAGAGGTCTGGTGGTGGAATACTGAAATCGCCGCACTTAGAAGAGCATCCATCAGCTCACGTCGAGCTTTGCAGAGAGCACACGCCAAACTGAAAAAACACCCAGAAAGATCAAACGTTGAGGTACTCAGATGCTTAAACAAACACAAGGAAAACAAAAAGCTATTAAAACATGAGATAGCAAGATCAAAAAGGAAGTCGTGGTCAACACTCATAAACGATATAGATGCTGACATCTGGGGAAGACCCTACAAGTCGGTGATGGGAAGGGTGGCAGGCAAACCCCCACCTAGCATTCTAACAGAAGAGGAAACCGGAGAGGTTGTCAAATCTCTCTTTCAAACGACACCCGAACCCAACCAGGTTTCCCCCAGCTCCGGTGTGACAGACACCTCTCATGACGCTTCTGATCGTCCTTTCTCAGAAGAAGAGGTACTAAAGGCAATGAAGGCGGTGAAAAAGAAGGCACCCGGCATAGACGGTATTCCTTCAGAACTAGTACAACTCCTATCTAAAATTGCACTGCCTCATATTACACAGATTATAAACACGTGTTATAACCTGGGGTATTTCCCAACCTCCTGGAAAAGAGGGCGTCTGGTGCTTATACCGAAGAAACCCGGGCCAGATGGACGTACGGGAGTGAGACCCCTCTCCATTCTATCTAATATGGCAAAGATATTAGAATATTGCCTCAAAGCGAGACTCCTCGAAAATATAAGATATGAACCTAATCAGTACGGCTTTAAACGTGGTAAATGCACGGTCCATGCCATGCACGAAATCATAAATCGATGGGATAAGGCCAAAAGTAAAACACACTATTGCGTTTTAATTGCCCTGGATGTCAAAAACGCCTTTAACACAATAAAATGGCACAATGTCATAATGGCACTCAACAAAAGAAAGTTACCGAGTAGACTTCTTAATATACTAAAAAATTATTTACAAGACAGAATAATCACTTACGCCAAAGGGAATGGTCAAAACTCGGAAATCAGGTTTTATGCGGGAGTTCCTCAGGGCTCGGTGCTCGCACCTATGCTCTGGAACCTGCAATATGATGACTTATTAAAGATGCTACTTCCCAGAGGTGCTTACCTGTATGGCTACGCAGATGACGTCGCGCTGATTGTCACAGCCTCTACAGCAGAAGATTTATCTAGAATTGCTACAGAGTCTCTAGAAAAAATAAACAACTGGTTTAGAGTCAATCAACTCACACTCGCACACGAAAAAACGGAAATGGTCTTACTGACAGGTAGAAAAGCAAAAAGAGGTATCGATATCAGGTTCGGAAATACAACTCTCGAGTTCAAAAAATCCACTAAATACCTGGGATTAATAATGGAGGGCAACCAGAACTTTACTGGTCATTTGAAGTATGTTACAGACAGAGCATGCAAGGTTACCTGTGCATTAAACGGCATTATGCCCAACATAGGAGGCGGCTCATTCCTTTCTCGGGTATTATATTACAGAGTAGTAGAATCCATCGTACTATATGCGGCACCTATTTGGGCCAAATCTGCAAACCAAACAACCAAAGCCAAGATTGTGAACAGGATACAGAAAATATCACTATCAAGAGTAATACGGGCATATAGGACAACATCCCATGATGCATTATGCGTACTCTCGGGTCTCCCCCCTCTCACACTTCTGGCAGAGGAGAGACGCCGCATATTTGTCAGACAAGCCAAAATGAGCAATATTTCTGGGATAAATTATAAAACAGAATGTGAAAAAATTAAAGAAGAAGAAAGGGAAACTACCCTAGAACTCTGGCAGACGCGCTGGAACAATGCCACCCATGGACGCCAAACACACAATCTAATACCAAAGATAAGAGAATGGATAGACTGGGGCCCTAACACATTAGATTTTCACCTCACCCAGGTCCTAACGGGGCATGGGTGTTTCGCAGAATACCTCCAAAAAATTGGAAAGCGAGACGACCCAAAATGCATAATGTGCAAACAACTTCCTGACAGCCCCGAGCACACTGTGATGGAGTGCCCAGCATGGAACTCTGAGAGAGAAGAACTGGTAGGCGAAAATGGACAGATGAAATGGAAAGAAATAACAACGTGGTTGAAGGATCCCAACAAGATGCCGAGATTAAGACTATTCATCAACAAGATAATGACGAAGAAAGAAGAGACGGAAAAAGAAATTCAGAAAGAAGAGAGAAGAAAAGCAAGACTAACAAGAGTTAGGTAATGGCAACGTATGGACACCTACAGCAGCCCATACCCGTGTAGTAATGCTGTATATGCGGTTCCGCGGGGAAGGGGTCTTCTTTGGGGTAGTTTAGACTTAGTCTAGATAGAGGAGGAGGTGGTTTTTAGGGGGTAAACAACATCGGAGTCCCTCACGACGTACGAAAAGTATTTTCCCCTCCTCGTTAAAAAAAAAAAAAAAAAAAAAAGGTTAGGTTAGGTTAGGTTAGGTTAGGTTAGGCTAGGCTAGGTTAGGTTAGGTTAGGTTAGGTTAGGTTAGGTTAGGTTGGGGTCCGAGGGATACGGGGTTCTCCAATGATGACTCGGAATCATTGGAGGATAAGACTGCAGTGGCGGTGGTCCGTATCCTAAAATCCTCTTGCTCCACCTCCTCGTGGTGGACCCTGGGGCACGGCACTGATGTATACCAGTGTCGTGTGCTAACGGAGCGAGGGGTGAGTGGGTGCACTGACGGATCTCTGTATGGCAGTACAAAACGAACGCAGTGCACTCCAGGGACGGATTATTGTATGACGACTGAAAGGGCACGTAGGAGAGTTTATTGCAAAATGACACCGCCTAAGTTCCCTTTAGAAAAAGTTTACGGTGCAGGGGAGGGATACCCCAGTACCGGCGGTGGGGACGTTGTCGCGCGAGCGTCCCCGGCGTCGTCATCCGGCAATCGCGAGCTCGGGTTGGTGGACCACTTGGCCACCCGAGAAGTAATGGCGACAAGCGATGCCTCCGTGAGCGGAGATGCCTCCCATGCTCTGAGCGTGGGAGAGGTCCCAGAGGTGGGAGTGGCATCTGCCAGTGCCCCCCCATCTCTGGACGTGGATAAGGCAGGAGGTTCAACGGGCGCGACGGGCCGCGCAACGCGCCAATCGTCGAGAACTGCCGCGACGAAGGGAGGTCCGGTGGTGATAATCGACCACACCGATGACGACACTGCCAACCCCGGCCACGACCTACCGTGGCTGGGCGATACGTTCCAGTTGGGAGGTGGATCGGACCACACGTCCGCGTCCGGGAGGTCCCACAAGCGCCGGCGGGAACATCAGTCCGACTCGGACAACGAGCAGGCCACGGGGGGTCGGAAGGGCGAGAAGAAGTCCATCTCGAGGAAGAAGGACTCCACCCCAGCGGTGGCGGAGATGGCGAGGCAGATCAGCGGCCTCTCCACAGGCGAGATCATGCAGGAGTTCCTGCAGAAGGTCCGCCTGGTGGAGACAACCGCCCTCAAGAGTGGCAACCTTAAGGGCACTTACGTGCGCGACCTCAAGGTGTCTGCACGTTATGCCGAGGCGGCACTACTTGAGGTCGTGCAGAGGGGGGAAATAGTACCGGGCCCCCCCAACGCCGCTGATCTGCCTGTGGCAGCCTCCTTCCCTCCCCCGCAGGATACAGAAGCCCGTATACGCTCGCTGCAAAAGCAGAACGAGCACCTGCGGGGGATGGTGGCGGAACTTGAGGCCACCATCAAGGCATACAGGGAGGAGATGATGACAATGAAGAGGAGTGGAGTGGCTTCGCAGCTTCTCCCCCCTCCCGCCAAGCCGTCGTCATCATCTCCTCCCCGAGCGGAAACAACACAGCCGGGGAAGTCGGTGGTGGTCCTGTCCGACCCTCCTCCTCCGTCACCGGAGCCGGGGGCGGGCTCAAGCGGGCTCCTGGAACAGCTGGGAGCCCTGCTAGATGCCAAGCTGGCGCCCATAAAGAGGGTGCAGGCGAGGCTGAGCGAGGCGGTTTTCGGGCCCCCTCGCTCGCCCCCTGCCCCTCGAAACGGTGGCAAGGTCCCGGCGGACCCCCCCAAGCCCTCTCCTCCTCTTCCCGCCGGCACTTCTTCTTCTTCACGCCCGGGAGACGGGAAAAAGAAGAAGAAGAAGAAAACGAAGAAGAAGAAGAGTGCCCCCGCCCCCAGCTCGCAGCCGAGTAAGACGGCTCCGGCCCGCACCGTGCCAGTCAACCCCTCCTCTGAGGGGACCTGGGCGGATGTTGTGGGCCGGAAGGCTAAGAGGGCGGCCAAGAAGGCCGCGAACCCTCCCCCGCCCCCCTCTAAGGGACTCCAAGGGGCCCCTCAGGGAAAGGGAAAAGGAGGGCGAGCCCCGCCCAGGGTGGCCACCACTCCAAAGACGGCAGCGATTTCGCTGTCCATTCCGGAGGGGTGCAAGACCACCCTGGCGGAGGCGATGGCGGCGGCGAAAGCGGCCATCAAGCTCAGCGAGCTGGGGGTGGGAGAAATCCGCACCAAGCGGGCGGTGACCGGGGGTCTTCTACTGGAGATCCCCGGCCCTGAGGGAGGTGCCAAGGCCGACGCCCTGGCATCAAAAATGGCCGCGGCACTAATCGGCCTAGGGGTGCGGGTCAACAGGCCCCTGAAAACGGCGGATCTCCGCCTGAGGGGCCTGGACGACTCCGTCACCCCCGAGGAGGTGAAGGCGGCGGTAGCTGAAGCCACGGGGTGCCCACCCGACACTATTAAGGTCGGGGACATCAAGTCCCCGGCAGCAGGGTTGGGCACCACGTGGCTGAAATGCCCCGCCGCGGCCGCCCGCCTTTTGGCGGGCGCGGGAAAGTTGCGGGTGGGCTGGTCCACCGCAAAAGTAGAGGCACTGGCCGCAAGGCCGTTGCAGTGCTTCCGTTGCCTGGCGGTTGGACACGTCAGGCAGCGGTGCACTAGCACGGTCGACCGTAGCGGCCAGTGCTACAAGTGCGGTGTGACCGGCCATCGGGCTAATGTGTGCCCGGCGGCCCCCCGGTGCTCGATTTGCACCGAGCTGGGGAGACCGGCCGGGCACAAAGCGGGGAGTGGCCTGTGCCCCCCGCTCCCGAGGAAAGGTCGAAAAGTCGGTGGGAAGGGGCCCACCGACAAACCGACCATGGAGGAAGGCGGGGGGACGGAAGTCATGGAGGTGGATCCCCCGCCTTCCTCTGAGCCGGCTGGCCGTGCGGAGGCCGCACCGGGAGCGTCAACGGGACCTTAATGCCCTGGACGCTCCCGGTCGTGCAGGCCAACCTCAACCACTCCCGTCGGGCCCAGGACTTGTTTGTCCATGGCCTGGCGGAGAGGCAGGTGGGGTTGGCCGTTGTCACGGAGCCCTATAGCGTCCCCGACTCCTCCCCTTGGGCAGGGGACGTTGGGGGCTCCGTGGCAATCTGGGCCCGTAAGGGCGGGGATTTCCCCCCCCGGCTCCGTGGTCGAGCGGGGCCGAGGGGTTGTACTGTACAAATGGGGAAGGTTGCTGGTCGCGGGTTGCTACATATCGCCCAACTGCAGCCTCGCTGAGTTCGAGGGGTATCTGGACCGGCTAAGGGTGATGATTACACCCTACTTAGCCGGTCCGATGCTGGTCCTGGGGGACTTCAACTCGAAGTCCACAGCTTGGGGAAACCCCAGGACCACCCCTCGCGGCGAGGCTCTAGATGTTTGGGCGGGGGGCATGGAGCTCCGGTTAATAAACCGGGGCTCCGTACCCACGTGCGTGCGGTCGAACGGGTGGTCCATAGTCGATCTGACTTGGGCCACCCCCGCGGCCGTACGCCGTGTGTCCGCCTGGCGGGTGGCCACGGAGTGGGAGTCCCTCTCCGACCACCTCCATATCACTATGGAGGTGGAAGCCACCCAGCAGCAGGCGGACATGCCCCCCAACAGAGGTATCAGCCACGCAGCGCCCGTGAAATGGGCACTGCAGCGACTAGACGAGGACGTCTTGAGAGCCACAGCTCTCGCCTATTCCTGGGTTGAACCCAGGGAGCGCGGGGCTGACGAGGGGGTGTCATGGTTCCGGGGCGTCATGCGGTCGATATGCGACGCTTCGATGCCCCGGGCCGGTAGGCACGCTCCTAAGAAGTCAGCGTACTGGTGGTCGGGCGAAATTGCAGACGTGAGGGACGCGTGCGTCCGCGCCCGACGCCAGTACACCCGCGCACGTCGGCGCCACCCAGTTGGAGGCGTCGACGAGGCGAGAGTGGCCGCCCTTTACGCAGAATATAGGGCGGCCCGTATGGCTCTGCAGCGTGCAATAGCCGCTGCAAAGGCCGCGGCCTGGGATGAGCTCCTCGGATCCCTCCAAAGGGATCCATGGGGGCGCGCCTACAAGGCGGTGCTTAATAAGCTCCGCCCGTGGGCGCCCCCCATTACAGAGGAGCTGGACCCCGAGTTCTTGGGGCGGGTCCTCAGTACACTCTTCCCTCCTCAGGAGGGAACGAGAGAGAACCCGCCCCCGTCGGTCCATACCAACTGGACCGGAGAACTCGGGGTCACAGAGAGTGAGCTCTCCCGAGCCGTCCAGAGGATCCGGGAAGGGGGCAAGAAGGCCCCCGGTCCCGATGGAGTCCCTGGACGGGTGTTGGCCGCGGCCTTGGACGTCCTCGCCCCGGCTTTCATACAGATGATAAACTCCTGTATGAGCCGGGGAACCTTCCCCCAGGTATGGAAAACCGCCAGGCTTGTCCTCCTCCATAAGGCGGGAAAGCCCGCAGATGTTCCCTCTGCGTACCGGCCCTTGTGTCTCCTCGACGAGGCGGGCAAGATCTACGAAAAGAACATTGCCGACCGCCTCGTCGAGCACCTGTCCAACCATGGTGGTCCCGATCTGAGCGACAGCCAGTTCGGCTTCCGGAGGGGGCGCTCGACGGTCGATGCCGTCGGTCGTCTCGCCTCCCTCCGGAGGGATGCTGTCGCTCAGGGCAGGGTGTTGTTGGCGGTGAGTCTCGACATCACCAACGCCTTCAACACCCTGCCATGGGATGAGGTAGTGAGGGCTCTGGAGTATTACCAGGTGCCCTCCTACCTCAAGGAGATCATCCGGGACTACCTGAGTGACAGGTGGTTCGAGTACCCGGGCCGGGACGGCAATATCCAGAGGGAACAGATGCACCGCGGAGTGCCACAGGGGTCGATCCTCGGACCGCTCCTGTGGCTACTCGCTTATGACGCGGTGCTGCGGGCAAACCTTCCCCTCGGCGTCCACCTGATCTGCTATGCAGATGATACATTGGTGGTCGTCGAGGGGTAGACGTGGAGGAGGACGCTGAGCCTGGCGCAAGCAGCGGTGGGCTGCGTCGTCGGTGGGATCCGGAGATTGGGGCTGGAGATTTCTGCAGGCAAAACCGAGGCAATGTGGTTACACGCATTGCCTCGGAGCCAGCAGCCACCCCAACTCTGGATCCGGGTAGGTGAAGCCTCTGTCGAGGTGAAAGGCGAGATGAGTTATCTCGGCCTGACCCTCGACAGCCGCTGGTGCTTCGAAGAGCACTTCGACCTGATGGCCCCCCGAGTCGATGGGGTGGCAGCCGCCATGGGACGGCTGTTGCCCAATATCGGGGGGCCCGATGACAGGATTCGTCGCCTCTACTCGGGGGTGGTGCAGAGTAAGTTCCTGTACGGAGCCCCCGTGTGGTCCGAAGAGTTAATGGCCAGCCAGGCCAACATGCGCCACGCATGGCGCGTGCAGCGTCGGCTGGCCATTCGGACCATACGGGGATATCGCACCATCTCCGGGGAGGCGGCGTGCCTCCTCGCGGGGATGACTCCCCTTCATCTCATGGCGGTGGAGCGGGCAACCACTTACCAGATTGCCTGCTCCATCCGCCGTGGGGAGTTATCCCCCGAGGGGGAGGAGGTCGAAGTGCTGAGGCACCAGGCCCGGCGGGACACGCTGGTTCGATGGCGGGAGGAGATTGCCTCCGCCAATTCGGACCGGCCTATTGTCCGGGCGCTCCTGCCCGTTCTAGAGGAATGGGTAAGGAGCCGGGTTAGGCTCACCTACCACACGACACAGATGCTCTCCGGGCACGGATGCTTCGGGCAGTATCTGTGTCGTATCGGGAAGGAACCGACGGCGCAGTGTCACCACTGCGGGGAGGCCCAGGACTCTGCGCGGCATACGCTGGAAGAATGTCCAGCGTGGTCGGCGCCGCGCAGAGACCTAAGGGGCGTTTTGGGAATGGACCTCTCGTTGCCGGTCGTGGTCGACCACATGATCGGCAGCGAGAGGTCAAGAGCAGCGTTCGCCTCCTTCTGCGAGATTGTAATCACGCAGAAGGAGGCAGCGGAGAGGGAGAGGGAGGCCGACCCCCTCTCCGCCAGGAGGCTGGCCTCGACGGGGCGATCCCGCCGAGGCCGTCGGCGCCCTGCTAGGGGCCGCTGACGTACCGACGGCGGTGGAACTACATAGTACTCCACCGCCGCCAAGGGGGGCTGCCTTTAGGCGCCCCCGGGGTGGGCAGGTCGCGGGGGGTGAGGAGGAGCACTAATCCCCTCCCCCCCACCACAAGAGGCGGCCTGCCGGTCGATCCCCCCGTTTTATTTATTTTACTATCCACCCCTTGATTTGCCCTCCCCCTTTTGTGTTTGTTTTATTTATTTAATTTTATTTACTTAACTTTTATTTATTTTATTTATTTATATAAGTTTTTATTTATTTATTTAATATACGGGGGTCGACCAGGGGGGTGGGACAGGGGGAGGGGACAGACGCGAGCCGGAACTCGCCTCTGTCCCCTCCTTGTCGCGTGCGGAGACCTCCCTCCTCGGCCGGGCGGGAACCCTTCGGGTTCTCTTCCCCGAGCGAGGACGGGGGTCTCCGGGGGTCGCGGGTGTCTCGAGCTGGGGCTCGGGGCACCCAGCCGAGCGACCCCAGGGATGGGGGACACCGTGTGGGTGACCCGCACGGGGTCCAAATAGTGTAGGTTTTGATTGGGGGGAGCTTCACTCCCCCCCGGGATTGGCGCTTTAAGCCGGGGCTGGAGGTGGTCGGTCGCATTCGTTTTCGAGATCCCGACCACCTCCGATCTAGCTCAGGGAGGTCACCGTAGGTTTTTTAGTGGGTAGGCCTGGTCCCTTCTGGACGGGTAGCCCCACATAACCCCGTCTCTCCCCCAGGAGGGCGGGGTACGCGTAAAGCGTTTTTCCTACGTTAAAAAAAAAAAAAAAAAAAAGGTTAGGTTAGGTTAGGTTAGGTTAGGTTGGGGTCTGAGGGATACGGGGTTCTCCAATGATGACTCGAAATCATTGGAGGATATGACTGCAGTGGCGGTGGTCCGTACCCTAAAATCCTCTCGCTCCACCTCCTCGTGGTGGACCCTGGGACACACTGCGGTGTGTGCTAACGGAGCGAGTGGTCGGAACTGGGCCGCAAGATGTCGGCCCAGGTCCGTAGACCGCAAACCGGAAGGTTCCGGAGCGGGGGGGCTTGCCTTTACCGGCCGGCCCTGCGAGGAGGAGAAACCTCTTTAAAAAAGTCCTTAACTCCAAGTTTCGGCATGCGGCGAAGGAGACTACTCCCGGGAACGCGGAGCGCCGGGAGTGGGTCTGGTGGGTGCACCGGACCAATAGCATGCCACCTCCGGGGTACCAGCCCGCCCCTCGGAGTATTTTGGGCCTCACCTGGTAAGGCGGCTCTACCAGGTGCGACCGTGTTTTCCGACCACTCTCGTGGGATTCATATGGATGACTATAAAGAAAAAACTAAAAACAAAAATAATAAAAAATCACCAAAAAAAAATCTTGAAGTCGCAGGAGCAACTAATGTGGAGCACAGCGTGCTGGAGATCTCCGACACCATCATGGAAGGAGAACTCATCACGGCGGAGACTCGGACAGAGATGGAGGAAAAAAAGGCCACTTTTTTCACTTCCACCCCCTTCAAGTTGGTAGAAGAAAACCCTACGAGTGCTTTTACCCCTAGTAGAGTACTCTCGAGAAGCCCTACTAACTCCAACATTGTGAGTAGCCTAGACAGACTCAGCAGGCAACGATCGAGCTCTGCCTCGGACGTCATCGAAGGGGTAGAAGAGATGGAAATGCTGCAGTTTGAATTCGAACACGAAACCGTCTCACCTGAGCAACAGAGGAAGAGGAAAAGAACCACGAATCTTCCTGAAGCTACCAACAACACTAGCGTCAATGCAAACGTCAAATTGCTGGCAGAGGCATTGAAAGACCTATCTTGCCTGGTTAAAGGTCGGGACGGGATTAGACTGGAGGTCAAGTCTGCGATAACTAAGACGATAAAAACCTTCAATGAGATGCAGCGATCGATTAAAAGCTCGGCTTCAAGAGACCACTCGGTTAACAGACGTAGACCGCCTGCGGAGGAACCTCAAAAAAAAATGGACATAACTCCTACCCAGAGCTCTAAGCAGGACAACAAGACCCCGGAGACTCGTACTATCGGTACGCAAACCGGTAACCCAGACGAGATTGACATTGACGAATTAGAAAGATGGAAAGACAAAGATATAAATTATGAAAACTTCTGCGCACTTCAGGAAAGAAGATGGAATAAGTCAGCTTTCCAACGTACGTGCATGAGTAATGGAAACATGCTGCATGCAAAAGACACTGACGTAGCATGCTTTGTACCGGCTGACTTCGACGTGGACAAAGGATACAGTAAGGCAATTCTGGAGAAACACCAAGGACTAGAGGAAATGAGAGAACAACACCCTAGTTTGGGCTCTGTGGTATACTTAGTTGTAGCCACCTGCCTGCCCGGTAAGAAAGGAACTGCGGGCTCCAAGGTACTGGGAGAGAAGTTCTTCTACCATTTGATCGATAGAGATAAGAATGGAAGTCCCACAAACCTGGAGACCATCTTCAAAGCTCTGAAAGAGCTAAAGGATATCTCCTTAGAAAATGGTAGATCAAAGATCGCTATAACTCACGATACGACAGACCCGTATACTCTAAGGAAGATGGTAGAGATCTTGTATATAAACACGGACATCGAAATCACCATATATAGTGATAAATACAGAAAAGACGTAAAAAAACCTCCCGGATTTGGAACGGTGCTGATTGAAACTGGCTCTAAGACCTTTGCCGAAACACTGAAGACCCTTAAAAAGGAGATCAACATCGACAAAGAAGGGTATACCATATCAGGCGTGAGGTCGAGCAGAAATGGGCACGTGTTAGTCGACATCAAAGGGGACGCATCCAAGGCTACCAGTTTTAGTAGACTTGTGAACTCCAAAATTTCGGGGGCCAAAGCCACGACGGGACCCAGGGCAAGAAACAAGGTACTTCACTTGAAGCAATTAGAAGGCGACGTCACTATCGAGGAGATTAAGGAGGCTATAGTGGCAGCCCTACCGGAGACCTCCATTGAGGGTATATCGGTGAAAGCTCTTCGCCCAGCCTTCGCAGGCAGGCAAAATGCCACCCTTATCCTGCCAACGGTAACAGC
Organism: Lasioglossum baleicum; assembly: GCF_051020765.1. Taxonomy (NCBI): domain Eukaryota; kingdom Metazoa; phylum Arthropoda; class Insecta; order Hymenoptera; family Halictidae; genus Lasioglossum; species Lasioglossum baleicum. Next base: position 146,635 of record NW_027469167.1, on the reverse strand, counting down.
GGAAAAACTGTTAGAAAAACGCTCTTTACGCGTCGGCTGGGGTTTCTGCAGAGTGGTCGAGAGAGAAGAGGTCACCCTATGTTTCCGCTGCCGGGAATTTGGGCACATATCTAAAAATTGCCAGGGACCTGACAGGTCGAAACTGTGCAGAAGATGCGGAGGAGAGGGACACAATGCCACAGAATGCAGCAACCCCGAAAAGTGTATGGTGTGTTCGACAGAAGGACACAGGGACGGTAGCCTTAAATGCCCTGCCTACCGTAGGGCTCTTGAACTACGTCGGAGAGCTACAATGAGAGACAGAGATCCTGATAAAGGAAATAATAACAAAGAGAGACACACTGTGAACATACAACCAGGTCACGTACAACAAACAGGACAAGCACAACAAACAGAACAAACACAACAAACAGGACAAACACAACAAATCGAATAGTAAACTACAAACTTATATACCTACCCATCTAATACTTACCGAAATAAATGGAAATGCAAGGCGCAACTTCCACACCTGAAATAAACCATATTAAAATATTACAAATCAACCTAAATCACTGTAAGAACGCACAGGAACTACTCACCCAGTCAGCTATGCAATATGCGATAGACGTCGTACTCATCTCCGAGCCCTGGTCACCTCCATCATACTGGCATAATGATGGTCATAAATCCGCATCTATATGGTTACCACAACCTGGAAATAAACTTAATAGGGTTAAATGCCTCTACAAATCGAAAGGGATTGTCGCCGTACAAATACAAGACCATACTTTCATCTCTTGCTACATCTCTCCAAATATAAGCTTGGAATCCTATACGGAAAGAATTTCAGAGTTAGAAAGGTTTTTAGACACTATAAACATAGATAAATGCATAATTGCTGGCGATTTCAATGCCAAGTCGACCGTATGGGGCTCAAGAATACTTGATGATCACGGCACGGTGGTAATGGAAATGTGCAATAATTTCGGACTGATTCCGAAAGTCAGTACAGGCTCGCACACGTTCGAAAGAAATGGTCACTATTCCACAATAGACATCCTACTATGCGGATCAACAGCATATAATGGTATCACTTCCAGCCAAATACTTGAAGACTACACGGCCTCCGATCATCGCTACCTGAAACATGTATTGTCTACGAACACAGCTAACACTGCCAACTTCGAGAGAAAGAAAAAATTCAAACTCGATGCTGATAGATTCTCCAAAACCTACCTTCAAATCACCAAGATTGCTGATCCCCTAAAAATTACATCAATAGAAGATATCGATGCATATATAGACATGATTACAGAAGTATTTGAATCCACCTCATACACACTACACCAAACCATTAGACGAAGGAAAGAGGTCTGGTGGTGGAATGCCGAAATTGCTGCTCTGAGAAAAGCGTCCATCAGCTCACGTCGATCGTTACAGAGAGCCCGCATCAAACTGAAGAAACACCCAGAAATATCCAATGAGGAGGTAGTCAGGAGTCTTAATAAACACAATAAAAATAAGAAGGCATTAAAACATGAGATAGCAAGAGCAAAAAGGAAATCGTGGACAACACTCATTGACGAAATAGATACTGACATCTGGGGAAGACCATACAAGGCCGTAATGGGAAGGGTGGCAGGTAAACCCCCGCCTAGTATTCCATCAGAAGAGGAGACCGAAGAGGTAATAAAAACCCTCTTTCAAACGTCACCCGAGCCAAACCAGACCAACCCTAACTCCGACGGGACAGACACTGCCTATGACGCTTCTGACCGTCCTTTCGCGGAAGCAGAGGTACTAAAGGCGATGAAGTCGGTGAAGAAGAAAGCGCCCGGCATAGACGACATTCCTTCTGAACTGGTGCAACTTCTCTCTAAAATAGCACTGCCTCACGTCACGCAGGTAATAAACACGTGTACAACCTGGGATATTTCCCAACACCCTGGAAGAAAGGACGTCTGGTTCTTATACCGAAGAAACCCGGGCCAGATGGACGTACGGGAGTGAGACCACTCTCGATTCTTTCTAATATGGCTAAGATATTAGAACATTGTCTCAAAGCAAGACTCCTTGAAACCATAAGTTACGAACCGAACCAGTATGGTTTTAAACGCGGCAAATGCATGGTCCACGCCATGCACGAGATCATAAAACGGTGGGACATGGCCAAAAATAAAACACACTACTGCGTACTAATTACCCTGGATGTTAAGAACGCATTTAACACAATAAAGTGGCACAATGTCATAAGGGCACTTAAAAAAAGAAAGCTACCGAGTAGACTCCTTAACATTCTGAAGAGCTATTTAGAAGACAGAAGAATTATTTACACTAAAGGTAACGGGCAAAACTGTGAAATCAGTTTTTATGCGGGAGTACCTCAGGGCTCGGTGCTTGCACCTATGCTCTGGAACCTGCAATACGACGATCTATTAAAAATGTTGCTCCCCAGAGGTGCTTATCTGTACGGTTATGCAGACGATGTCGCGCTGACTGTCACTGCCTCCACAGCAGAAGACCTATCCAGAATTGCTACGGAGGCTCTAGCAAAGATTAATAACTGGTTCCGAGTCAACCAACTTACACTTGCGCATGAAAAAACAGAAACGGTCTTATTGACAGGCAGAAAAGTGAGAAGAGGTATCGACATCAGACTCGGGAACTCAACTCTCGAGCTCAAAAAATCCACAAAATATCTGGGATTAATAATGGAGGGTAATCAGAACTTCACGGGTCACCTGAACTATGTCACAGAGAAGGCATCCAAGGTTGCAGGTGCATTAAACGGAATTATGCCCAATATCGGAAGTGGCTCATTCCTCTCACGGGTACTATATTACAGGGTAATAGAGTCCATCGTTCTATATGCGGCACCTATCTGGGCTAAATCAGCGAACAAAACTACCAAAGCCAAGACTCTGAACAGGATTCAGAAAATGTCACTGTCCAGAGTGATACGGGCATACAGGACGACTTCCCTGGATGCGTTGTGCGTACTGTCGGGTCTCCCCCCTCTCACATTGCTGGCAGAAGAGAGACGCCGCATTTTTGCTAGACAAGCTGAGATGGGCAATATCTCAGGGATAAACAATAAGAAAGAATGTGATAAAATCAAGGAAGAGGAAAGGGATACCACCCTGGAACTTTGGCAGACGCGCTGGAACGATGCCACACATGGACGACAAACATACAGCTTAATCCCGAAGATAGGGGAATGGATTAACTGGGGCCCTAATATCTTAGACTTCCACCTCACCCAGGTCCTAACAGGGCATGGGTGTTTCGCGGACTATCTCCATAAAATCGGAAAACGAAACGATTCAAATTGCATAATGTGCAAACAGAACCCTGACAGCCCCGAGCACACTGTGACGGAATGCCCAGCATGGAACTCCGAGAGGGAAGAACTGGTAGGCGAAAATGGTCAGTTGGAATGGAAAGAGATAGCTACGTGGCTAAAGGATCCCAGCAAGATGTCGAAATTGAGATTCTACATCAACAAGATAATGACGAAGAAAGAAGAGACGGAAAGAGAATTGCAGAACGAAGAGAGAAGAATAGCTAGACTAACGAGAGCTAGATAATGGCAACGATTGGACACCTACAGCAGCCCATACCCGTGTAGTAATGCTGTATAAGCGGTTCCGCGGGGAAGGGGTCTTTCCGTAGGGTTGTTAGACTGTGATTAGATAGAGGAGGAGGGGTTTTTAGGGGGTACACAACATCGGAGTCCCTCACTACGTACGCAAAGTATTTTCCCCTCCTCGTTAATAAAAAAAAAAAAAAAAAAAAAAGGTTAGGTTAGGTTAGGTTAGGTTAGGTTAGGTTAGGTTAGGTTAGGTTAGGTTAGGTTAGCCAGAGCGGTTTTAGCAGTTGAGGTAGAACAGCAATTGCGAAAATAGCGACCTTGAGTTATTCCGTTAGGATAGCTGGAGTATAGTGAGAATCGGGCGAACAGCGTTCGGTTTATTAGTGCAAGGTGTTAATTCCGAAGCTGGAGAGCGGCGAGTGGCGGACGGACGAGCGGGCACGCGACAACGAGGAGCCAATAAGGGATAGAAAAGGGATTTAACATCTGAGCATAGCTCGTCGGGTTCACCCTCCCTTTGGGAACAAAGCAAGGGTTGAGAACGTCGAGCAGGCTCCTCTTTTTTTTTTAAACTTACCTGCTCTCCACCCAGCTTTGGACACAAAGCTTGGGGTTGTGGAAGGGTTTCGGTGAGCTCCTCGGTGGCGCGTGGGCGTACGGCGGCGGTCTAGGGTGCTGTTGCTCTCGGGCTGCGGAAGAAGCCTGCAGTAGGATCCTAGGATAAAGAGTTAATTAGTGCGTTACTGTGATAGTGAGTGAACACTCAAACAGGGTAACAGAGTGTACGCAGCCTCACGCTCCGACCAGAAGCCAGGGTCACGCACGGACACAAACCGTGTAGGGAGGCGCTGGGAGGCGCGAAGGGTGAGCCTGCGTGCACACTGGTGTTAGAAAAACCGCCCGGGACTGTTCTAGTGTGTTCTAGTGTATTTTTGAAGAGCTAGGGTTGAGCCAGGACAGTAATAATAAATAGAATTACTCGATTGGCCGAGATAGGCGTGATAGTGCAGTGCGAAACAAACTTTGGAAAACTTCGCGAAAAATTCAAATCTAAAGTCCGTGTAAAGTCTGCGACGTTGTCCCTTTTTCGAACGGTTTTATGGCCGACGAAAAACGGTCAACCCCGAGATTTTATAGGCTCTGAGACCGGGCCGTGCGCGGCCGTGCGGACACGGTCCTCTCGGTGCAAAGGCGGAACTCGGTGGAGGCTTGAACGAACAACGCGACGATAGTTCGGGCGCCAGGTATTTAGAAAATACCACGCGAAACACGATGGTGACCTCGAACTCGGGGAAGCCGAGTCCGAGAGTCAAGCCTCCACGAAACGCGGTCTGAAATAATGACGCGAACGGCCAGATGATTCGAGCGCAGGAGATAACGGGGACAGCCCTCACGGCAGGACGGATCTCGCAGGTGAAGAATCAACAAACGGAATTGGCTCTTAATCTTTAATGGTCACGAAAGTAAAAGATACAGGTGAGCGGCCACGAGGCCGCGAACCGGGAGCCCGCGCTCCTTGTACACTTTAGCGGAAGATGATCGTTCGCTGAGCGCGTTAGTCTATCGTGATTCTATCGCGGACGTACGATGCTACGGTACAATATTCGATTTGTTCGTCGATACAAGATTCCGCGAGGCGCGGATGAACGGCGCAATTCCTACGACTGTCGCGAGAGTCCGAGACGAAGCGAAATTGCCGACGTGCGATGGATAATCCACGGCCGTACGCGGGATTCGAGGCGCGTAGACCGCCGCGGTTCACGCGTAATTCCGCCTACGCTTCTACCGTCGCCGACTATCCGAACCGAAGACTATTCGAGACTTATTCGATACCGACACAACTCCCGAGGAAGACTTCCGATTTACGAAATTAAGGGGAATTCTTGTCGCGAAGGCTCACAGCGTCCTTGAGGAGGACGCGAGCGAAGGCTCGAGGCGCCCTGCGCCTCGGCTCTTACGAAATCTCCGAGGACGAGACGAACACGTGTCGTCCTCGCGCGAATAACACGAGCCACCACGATTAACGAATCGAGGAATCACAGAATCGGCTTACCGTTGACGATATTTACGCTGGCCGCTACCGATGGACGTCGTAGGCCTCGCTGAAGGTTGCCCCTCGACCGAAATTCCGAGCTGGATCCGGAAAAGCCACCCGCGACGCGAAACTAAGCGGTATTCGGTAGTTGCAAGGACGAGATTATTTGAAGCGAAACGCGACTATACTCGATGAGCCTCTGTGCGACAGTGGTTCCTCGATCCGCATCGACGGAACGCATCGATCCTGGTTCCCCCCACTCCGAGCGTATTGCCGAATTTTCCGATAGGTGCCGTACGCAACGCAACTAGGTTGTCGCAGGATCGCAACTACGAAAAAGTCCTAGGGCCCCAGACTTTACGCGACCACTTAATTTACCGCGACCTTTGAATTCCCGCTCGCCCTCGGCGAGCGGTTCGCATAATCCTCGGCAGCCAATTCGACACACCACCCACGCTGAGATCCTAGTTGAGCGGGATGAGACGGCGGCGGGACTCGGGCATGCTGTTGTTCGCTATAGGATCTCTTCGTCCCACGACGGCGCCTCCGGGTTTGTTCGCCCGTGTGTGGTGACTTGTTTTGCTGCTTCCGGCGCCGGATTTGTTCGTTGGCCATCCTTTTATTCGGTATTTGATCCTTCGGCACCTTTTCGGACTCGTACGCTTTCTTTATGATCGATAATTGCCTGAAACGTCGTACTCCGTACGCACAACAGATGGCATTAGTACGGTGCACGAAATCGGAAGATTTTCCTCTCGGAGTGCTCTTATGGCCTGCGGGTGGCTTACGTAACCGAAAAAGGTCGGTCCGGTCCACACGTAATTCGGCTGTTTGACCGAGTTCAAACGGCGAAGTGACGTCGCACGCTTGCAACGTCACAACTCCCCCCCCCTTAAAAATGGACCGGACTGCCCCGTGGCTTGTCGACTCTGTGACTTTATGGCTCGCCAAATAAGAGCATTCCCTTCGGAAGTCAACCTTTACAGTAGAGCCTCCACCAGTGGACAAACACGTACCCAATTCTTACCCTTCGATAACCGCTATCTTCTTCATGCTTTTTCCTTCTACTTCGGACGAGACCTGTTCACTACACAAAAACGGAGGGAGAAGGTTCGCAAACTCGCAATGAATGTTACTACCTGTTACATACGAAAATATAAAGTTTTATTTATTCCCGCCTAACGGTCGGGACTGTCAACTTTCCGCTGCTGCGGATTTACACTTAGCGATATCTCCTCGGAACTAACAATCTGGACGGTCCAACAAAAAACAACAATTCGCCGACGCGTGGAACTAACAAAAAAAAAATGTCCTTGAGGAAAATAATCGTGCTCGCTCTTTTTGGCGGTATTATAACGAAATCTTTAGGAGACCGAAGTGGTTCCGGGAGTCGGTAGTGTTCCTCCCGATTTTATATTTCGCGGTATTCCCTTTTTGGAGCCCCGATTTTCGCGCGGTATTCTTCGTTCATTATGCGCCAAGCAGGCCCGCACGTCGGACACGTGCGCACCGACTTGCCGGGCTGGCCGCATTTAAAACAGTGTTCCTCCACTTTCTTCTTGCACTGGCTGCGGACGTGGCCATATTCACCGCAGTTCCAGCAAGCGTCCGGATCTTTGGCCCTGCTGGCGCTCGTCCCTTCCATTTTTGCTTCGAACTGCTTCCAGTTCGGAAGCTGGCGGCGGGGTTTGTGGTACTCCGGTACCTCCGCGGCCGCTTGCTGGGGTCGATCCGGTGTCGGTGGTCGCGCCGACGGTGCGGGGGCCGAGACTGGCAATTCCTCCCTTCTTGGGGCTGTTCCCGTGAGTCCGTACGGGGCTGCTCGTCTGGCCTCACAAACGGGGCATTTAGGCTCCGTTTTTGGAGGTTGGCGGAAGTATGCCCTCAAGGCCCTCAGGTGTTGTAGAGCCTTGCCAAAGTCGGTTGCCACCGCCTGGTAGCAACTATCCAGTTCCGGCCGAATTATCAAGGCCTCTTCTTCGGGTCCGTCGCGTGGTACTTCCGTCATGGTACCCTTTTCCACCGTGACCGGTTCGGGAGTGAGGAGTAACGCCAAGTTACTTTCCGCTTCGACTAGTGGTCCTAGTAAGTCGTCGACCGGAACTTCTGCGCCGGCCTTGGTTGGCGGTCGGAGAGCCAACTCGAGACCTTCGAGAGTTTTCTCTATCGACTCGATGTCGGAGTCGATTTGGCGGTACTGATTCCGCATCTCCGGATTCACCTCGAGATTCTGCATCTGTAATTGATTCCGTTGTCGTATCGAGTTGTTCTTCCTCGCTCTGCTTCGGCGGGGTGTACGTCTTAAGGTCTGACACGTGTGCTTTTCCTACGTCTTTGCCTTCCATTGTGGTCAGGCCGTAAACTACCGTCGAAAGTTTTTTCGCAATTCGCAACGGTCCGGCGTATTTCGGACATAATTTCGCAGCTATGTTCTGCGCTGCGGATGACAATACGCGATTTCGTCGCAGCACTAAGTCCCCTACCTCAAAACGCGTGTCCCTATGCCGTAGATTGTAATACCGCGATTGCGTTTCGTACGCCCTATCCAGATTTTCGGTTACCCAATGTCGTAGGGTCGCGAGGTGAGTCATGCGATTCCTCCACTCTCCTGTGAACGATACTTCAAGATCTACCGGCGGTTCCTGTTCCGCTCGACAACATTTTGCAGGTCTGGGCTCTCGTCCGAAGTTTAGGAACGCTGGCGATGTTTGCAGTACTGTGTGGTGTGCGGTATTGTATGCGAATCGAAATTTCGAGATATTCGCATCCCAATCGCGATGGTCTTTTCCGATATACGCGACGATCATTGTTTTCAATATCCTATTAACCCGTTCGACGGGATTTGCTTGGGGATGGTACGGCGGAGTTGTCGCGATTGTTATCCCGTAATCTTCTGCCAATTCGTGAATGGCCTTATTGACAAATTCGGTGCCGTTGTCTGTTAGTAATACGTCGGGGGTTCCCCATCGCGAAAATATTTGATCTTCTAATACTTCGGAAATTTTCGGTCCCGTGGCTCTACGGAGGGGGCAACATTCAACCCATTTCGTGAATAAATCTTGCATTACTAATAGATACGAGAATCCAGCACGACTGGGTGGAAGCGGGCCCATTATATCAGTGGCTACGACCATCCATGGTGCTGCGATGCGACGCCTTCCCATGAGCCCGGAGGGGAGGGATTGTTCCACCTTCGTAGCTTGGCACGTAGGGCAGCGTCGCACGTATTCCACGGCGGTTCGAAACATCCCCGGCCAATAATACTTGGTCGCGATGCGATGATATGTTTTCTCTACCCCTAGGTGCGCCGCTTGCACTTCGTCGTGTGCCTCTCTTAGTATCTCGGTTCTTTCGGCTAACGGGACTACGAGTTTCCACTCATTTAAATCTCCCCCAAGAATTTCCGAAATCAATGGGTCGGTACGACGGTGATATAGCCTACCCTCGCGAATTGACCAGTCGGGGTATTTTTCCGGATTCGATTCTACTACTTTGAATCTCTCGTCATGCCAGTCTAACTGTGTCGCGGCTACTATCGGAATCTGTTCCCCTTCTCCTTCTGTTCCTTCGAACATTCGCGAAAGTGCGTCTGGTACGTGATTTAACGCTCCTTGTCGGTATGTAATGTCGAAATCATACTCTAGCAGTTGTAATGCCCACCGCGCGAGCCTTCCCGAAGGGTTTTTCAATTGCCGTAACCAACGCAAACTACTATGATCCGTAATGATCGTAAAATGATACCCTTCGAGGTATGCTCGAAATTTTTCCACGGCCCACACGATAGCGAGACACTCTAATTCCGTCGCGGAGTACTTTCGTTCGGCGGAATTCAACGAGCGGCTCGCGAACGCGACTACCCTTTCCTCCCCCTCGATTTCTTGAACCAGTACTGCACCGAGCCCTACCGTGCTTGCGTCGGTCTGCAGGACGAATGGGATGTCAAAATGTGGACAAGCGAGAGTTGGCGCGGTTGCCACTAACGATCTTAATTTTTCGAAGGCGGTTTGTTGTCCGTCCTCCCATTTCCACGTCTTGCCTTTCCGTAGTAAGATATTTAAGGGCTCCGCTACAGTCGCGAAATCCGGAATAAATCTTCGATACCACGAAGCCATTCCGAGAAATCGTCGTAACTGTTTTAAATTCTTTGGAGCTGGGAAAGACAAGACGGGTTCAATTTTATCCGCGTCAACTTTTAACCCTTCGCGACTCACTACAAATCCCAGGTACCGAACTTCTTCCCTGCAGAACTCGCATTTTTCGGGATTTATAATTAATCCAGCTGATTTTATTTTATTTAATACCCGACGCAGCCACTCGAGGTGCTTTTCGAAAGTTGTTGTTGCGATAATTATATCGTCCAGATACGCAAAAACATGTGGCTCCATTTCTGGACCGATCAATCGATCTAACAGTCTCTGAAATGTTGCCGGTGCTCCTGTGAGTCCGTACGGCATTCGCTTAAATTGAAATAGCCCTTTTCCGGGGACTGTAAACGCGGTAATCTCACGGCTGTCTTTCTCTAGCGGTATTTGGAAGTAAGCCTGGCTCAGATCGAGAGTGGAAATGTAGCGCGCGGCGCGTAATTTATCGAGAATGCTCGTCATTATCGGTAGCGGGTACGCGTCCTTCTTGGAAACCGCATTGACTTTGCGAAAATCTAGACAAAATCGGTATTTGCCGTTGGGTTTTTTCACCATTACTACCGGACTGGACCATTCACTTTCAGATGGTTCAATAATATCGTTGGCCAGTAACGAATCTACCTCCTTGTAAATCGCTTCCTGTACCATAGGTGAGACAGGATAGTACCTTTGTTTAATAGGCCTATTCTCTCCCACATCAATTCTGTGAGTAGTCAAAGTGGTTAATCCCGGTACTTTGGCAAAGTCACTGAGTTCCTTTTCCAAGAATTCGCATAATTGTTCTTTTTCGCCGCCCGATAATATTTGCAGGCCGCAGCAAAGTTGCTCGTTCGAAATTGAACCGAAAGGGAATTCGATTCTCGGTCGCGACGCGAAGTACCAGCTTCCCCGGTGGTATTCGACAACGATACCGAATTGCGCTATTACGTCAATCCCTAGCAACAATGGATTCACAAGGTTATCGAGAACGCGAACGAAAATTTTTCGAGTTTCGTTCCGTATTGTTATATTTAATTCTGCCTGTTCCGAAGCTCTATCTACGGCCCCGGTGGCTAACAGAAAGTAGCAAGGTCTCTCCGAGATTGTTAACTTCGCGTGATTTCCGACAGCTTTTATTAACGCTCGATTAGCAAACGAAATGGATGATCCGGAATCTATTAACGCTCGTGCCCTGTACGTACCGATTTGCGCGTCGATAATTAATAAAGACGGTCGAGACTTGGAATCGTTCTCCGCGTTAGTTTCCGAAATTCGGGCCGAGATTATCATTTGGGAAACCGTTCCGACCCCTACGAGCGGTTCCGTCGGTAGTTTTCCGACTTCCGATCGCATTTACGACAGTCGCGAGTTGTTACGTCCGGTTCTCCGCAGCGATAGCAATGAATACGCGGTTTTTCCTTGCAATTCCTGGATCGATGACCAGGCTTAGTGCAATTCCAACAAAGCTCGTTGCTTCTCGGTTTGAATTCCGAGGAGCAGATAGCGCAGATGGTTTCGTATTCGACGCGTTTGCTATTCGGCTGATTTCGGGCGTTACCGCGCCTACTCGGATTTTCTCTCTGGCACGCGTGTCGTGTTACCGGACGGGACTGTTCGCGGGGACGGGGATTCCGTCCTCGGCAACCTCCCTTACATTCGGTCTCGGCGATGGCGTTTACCGATTCGTAACGCGGATTTCGATAAAATCTACCGCGACCAGATTCCTTCGACTGATTACTATCCTTCGGCGGTTGATATGCATAAATTTTATTGGCGATCTGCTGCGATCGATAATTATCTGCTCTACCGGGCGACACGTTGCTTTCCGCTTCGCGTAGTTTCTTTTCTACCTCTTTCATCGTTTTGATGTTATCGATCCCTAATACATTTCGAAGCTTTTCCCTCGCGTTCCAGATTATTCTCTTTACGCATTTTTCCTCCGACCACGGTTTATCTAATCGGCTCATCATAATTTCCATGCAAGCAAGATAATCTCGTACCGGTTCTTCTTCGCCCTGTTTCCGTACTCGTAAATCGTGTTCTAATAATTCCTGATAATCGGGATCGAAAAAATTTTGTCGCCACTCGGAGACGAATTCGGCCCACGAGGTTAATCTTCCGCGAGTCTTATACCAGAAGGCCGCGTTTCCCGAAAAACAAATTGGTAGACAGTCGAGGAGGTCTTCGTCCTCGATTTTCGAACTCGATCTCAAATCCTCTAGAGTGGAGAGAAACGTTTCCGCGTCCTCGTCCGCTCTCCCGGCAAAATTCAAACGCCACTTTCTAATGGTGTCGAATGCTGCTGAGGATTTATCTCGCTCATCGTCTGATGATTCGGAACTATCATCTGTCCTTCCTCCTCGAATCTCCGGTACTTTACGCGATCCGTATTGACGTGGGGACGGGCGTGGTGGCCGAAGTCTCGTATTATCGCTAGCTTTCGTTTCGTTTACGGTCTCTTCCTGTAGGAATGGACCGTGCGAGGGAGGATCGCGAGACGTCCCTTCTCCCGGATCATAATCGCTATCGCTGTAAGCGGAGCGATAGTCTCTGTCCATTTTCGAGTCACCCGATATATTCGGTACGAAATTCGGATGTTTATTTTCCCTACGATAGCTAGCGCGCGGTCCTTCGTCGCCAAGGCCTTCGGTCGCTCGCGTTGTTTACCTTCCGCGTCCGGACGCTCTATCTCCCCGTACGAGATCTCTTGTTACGCTCTGTCGCCACGCGGCTCGAAATTGTCTCTCGAAAGTCTCTTTGTTCTCGATAACCCTGACTCTCGAATTTGAAACCGTTGCCACACAGTACGCCTATTGTTCCTATTACCTTGAAGCGTTCTTGCTTCAACAAGGTCGCGAAGAAAAAAAAATTTAACCGATCGCGTAAATATTCTGTTCACGAACAAAGACGTGTACGACGAAATTCTAGGCTACGAAATTCTGGCCCAGCACCGTAAGACGTACACTCCCGTAATACAATTTATTACAATTTCACAATTATTACACGAAAATCAGTAAATCATGGCAATAAAATTGCTCGTCAATTTTGTACACAGAATATTTCGTGCTGGCTCTCCGGAATCTTCCTCGCCAGACTCGCAACGAATCGAAATCAAAATTTTTCGCTTTCGAATTGAGTGTGTTTCTCGTGTCTCACTGGGTCGGATCGAACAGTCTCTTTCGAACGTTCGCGATTTCACGATTCTACGAGAATACGACCTCGAGATTCCCGTAATTTACCACGATCAGGTAGTACCGTACGCTACCTGCGAGAGTCACCCGTTATTTTCCTGTGTCTCTCTCCGTTGTCGGGAAAAACCCTGGCGAGAGAGAGGTCCCTGTTCGGGCGCCAATTTGCGACGTTGTCCCTTTTTCGAACGGTTTTATGGCCGACGAAAAACGGTCAACCCCGAGATTTTATAGGCTCTGAGACCGGGCCGTGCGCGGCCGTGCGGACACGGTCCTCTCGGTGCAAAGGCGGAACTCGGTGGAGGCTTGAACGAACAACGCGACGATAGTTCGGGCGCCAGGTATTTAGAAAATACCACGCGAAACACGATGGTGACCTCGAACTCGGGGAAGCCGAGTCCGAGAGTCAAGCCTCCACGAAACGCGGTCTGAAATAATGACGCGAACGGCCAGATGATTCGAGCGCAGGAGATAACGGGGACAGCCCTCACGGCAGGACGGATCTCGCAGGTGAAGAATCAACAAACGGAATTGGCTCTTAATCTTTAATGGTCACGAAAGTAAAAGATACAGGTGAGCGGCCACGAGGCCGCGAACCGGGAGCCCGCGCTCCTTGTACACTTTAGCGGAAGATGATCGTTCGCTGAGCGCGTTAGTCTATCGTGATTCTATCGCGGACGTACGATGCTACGGTACAATATTCGATTTGTTCGTCGATACAAGATTCCGCGAGGCGCGGATGAACGGCGCAATTCCTACGACTGTCGCGAGAGTCCGAGACGAAGCGAAATTGCCGACGTGCGATGGATAATCCACGGCCGTACGCGGGATTCGAGGCGCGTAGACCGCCGCGGTTCACGCGTAATTCCGCCTACGCTTCTACCGTCGCCGACTATCCGAACCGAAGACTATTCGAGACTTATTCGATACCGACACAACTCCCGAGGAAGACTTCCGATTTACGAAATTAAGGGGAATTCTTGTCGCGAAGGCTCACAGCGTCCTTGAGGAGGACGCGAGCGAAGGCTCGAGGCGCCCTGCGCCTCGGCTCTTACGAAATCTCCGAGGACGAGACGAACACGTGTCGTCCTCGCGCGAATAACACGAGCCACCACGATTAACGAATCGAGGAATCACAGAATCGGCTTACCGTTGACGATATTTACGCTGGCCGCTACCGATGGACGTCGTAGGCCTCGCTGAAGGTTGCCCCTCGACCGAAATTCCGAGCTGGATCCGGAAAAGCCACCCGCGACGCGAAACTAAGCGGTATTCGGTAGTTGCAAGGACGAGATTATTTGAAGCGAAACGCGACTATACTCGATGAGCCTCTGTGCGACAGTGGTTCCTCGATCCGCATCGACGGAACGCATCGATCCTGGTTCCCCCCACTCCGAGCGTATTGCCGAATTTTCCGATAGGTGCCGTACGCAACGCAACTAGGTTGTCGCAGGATCGCAACTACGAAAAAGTCCTAGGGCCCCAGACTTTACGCGACCACTTAATTTACCGCGACCTTTGAATTCCCGCTCGCCCTCGGCGAGCGGTTCGCATAATCCTCGGCAGCCAATTCGACACACCACCCACGTTGAGATCCTAGTTGAGCGGGATGAGACGGCGGCGGGACTCGGGCATGCTGTTGTTCGCTATAGGATCTCTTCGTCCCACGACGGCGCCTCCGGGTTTGTTCGCCCGTGTGTGGTGACTTGTTTTGCTGCTTCCGGCGCCGGATTTGTTCGTTGGCCATCCTTTTATTCGGTATTTGATCCTTCGGCACCTTTTCGGACTCGTACGCTTTCTTTATGATCGATAATTGCCTGAAACGTCGTACTCCGTACGCACAACAGATGGCATTAGTACGGTGCACGAAATCGGAAGATTTTCCTCTCGGAGTGCTCTTATGGCCTGCGGGTGGCTTACGTAACCGAAAAAGGTCGGTCCGGTCCACACGTAATTCGGCTGTTTGACCGAGTTCAAACGGCGAAGTGACGTCGCACGCTTGCAACGTCACAAGTCTTACAATGATAGGTATAAGAATTTCTGGATAAATCTTTGACTTGAATCAAATCGGAAGTCTGTATAGACAAAAAATAAGAGATTTCGATACCAAACTTAAGGGGCTGTTCCAGAATTGTAAGGGTCAACTAACGCCAGTAAAGATTTGGCGAAATTTCAAAGTTTTAAATTTGGAAGAACTTTTGGGACAGCCGCTAGCGGTAGTCCCATAAATTCGACGTAAATTTAAAAAACACACAAACGGAGGTGTACTAGCCTAGGAAAACCGAGCCGTCTAGAATTTAGGTATTTTTTCAATTTTATCGCAAAATTCAGGTGAATTAGGGTGTTAAAATAGAAAACTGCGGAAAAGAGAGTAGGAGAATATTGTAAGGCAAGAGAGAGCTAAATTGTGGTATAAGTTATAGGACATAAATTATGAAATTTGAATTTTGAATTTAATAAATAAGTACAACTTTTCGAAAGGTTAGGTTAGGTTAGGTCAGGTCAGGTTAGGTTGGGGACCTAGGGATATGGGGCTCTCCAATGGTGACTCTGATCTATTGGAGGGTATGACTACAGGGGTGGTGTTCCATATCCTAAACCCTCTTGCTCCACCTCCACGTGGTGGTCCCTGGGGCACACTGCGGTGTGTGCTAACGGAGCGAGGGGTTACACAGGCACTCCCCGCTCTTTACTGCGTGCTTCTCACGCAGAAGGGCAGTGCCGGTGTACTGAGTGAATGTGTATGTATACATGTGTGTGTGTGTGGGCTGTGGCCGACTCACGGTGGATATTCCTCGTAGACTAAACAAGGGAGGAGTAGTAGCCTCCCGACCGGGGCTGAGGGATATGTCTGTACCTGACCTCTGTGCGTGGTAACACGTGCATGTTCAATGTGGGAAAACCGCTACCCTCAGCTGTCTGGAGCCTATGCGGGGGTTGAAGTCGTGAGATCGGGCGCAGGGATGGAGGATTACCTGGCCAGTATTTTCTCATACCCTGAGCGCTGGGGGGGTAAACCAGCGCACCGTCTAGCCTGAGGTTGGGGGAAAATCCGGTTCGGGCCCGGTGCCTCCCTTCGATAGGGGTGACGATAAACCTTTAACATAAGAATGGCGCGGGCCTATCCCGTTTAACCTTCAATTAGAGTCATTAAAAACACATTGATAGGCTTGGCCAGCTGACAAGTCGCCTCTCGACTTCGATGTGATTAACTAGGGCAAAACTCCGGCGGGGATAGTATCCCTACTGCGGTAGGGATCCCATGATGGGCGAACCGTCGTCAACTTTATAACTTACTAGCCATGGCAGGCATTTCTGAAAAAAATAAAATTATAAATGATCAAAAAACCCCAAAAAAAAATGAAGATGAAGAGATAGAAGAAGCAAGCTCTATGGACAAAATATACGAAATATCGGACACGACCTACATTGATACAACCGATATAGGCATAGACACTGGCATAAGACCGATCTCGTCTATGCCTACCACGTCCACCCCCTACAAGCAAACAACAGAAGACTGTTTCACACCTTTCACTCCTAAAAAGGCGCTTGCTAGGAGCCCAATAAGCTCCACAATTATGGCTGTTCCTGAGGTCAGAGAAATTGGACACAACACACAACCTACCAATATAGGTAGACAACGATCACGCTCTGATTCAGATCTTATTGAAGTGGTAGATGAGATGGAGCTTCTTGACTTCGATTTCGAGCACGAATCTCAATCCCCAGAGCAGCAAAGGAAAAGAAAAAGGACTACTAACAGAACTGAGACTACGACTAACAGCAATATTAATGCAAATGTTAAGACTCTAGCAGAAGCTTTAAAAGACCTTTCAGGCCTGGTCAAAGGACGAGAAGGTATTAAACTAGAAGTCAAATCAGCAATAACTAGGACAATAAAAATCTTTAATGGGATGCAACGAGCTATAAAAAATTCGTACTCTAGAGACCACTCTGTCAATAGACGAAACTTTCCCTCCGAGGATACACATAGTGGCAGAAAACCTAATAAGACTGATGATGCACTTAGAACACAGTTAAACCCTGCAGAACCACTTAAGAAGATCACTGAGACACGGACAATCGGAACACAGACGGGAAACCCCGATGAGCTGGATCCAGATGAGATGGAGACCTGGAAAGGCAAAGAAATTACATACGATAATTTCTGCACCTTACAAGACAGAAGTTGGAGTAACTTAATCTACCAGAGAACCTCAATTAGTAATGCTAATATACTTAGCATAAGAGAGTCTGATATAGCTTGCTTTGTCCCTGTTGACTTCGCGGTCGACAAAGGCCCCAGCAAGGCTATCCTAGATAAATATCAAGGACAGGAAGATATGAAGGAACAAGACCTTTCCCTAGGCTCGGTCTCATATCTGGTTGTAGCTACATGCCTGTCTGGCAGGAAAGGCAGGACTGGTCCAAAGATCCTGGACGAAAAATACGTTTATCATTTGATTGACAGAGAGCACGACGAGAGTCCTAGTAATCTGGAGACAATATATAACGCTATAAAAGAATTAAAAAACATCACACAAGAAAATGCCAGACAAAGAGTAGCAATTAGTCACGATCGAATAGACCCTATTATACTGAGAAAGATGGTGGAGGCCATCTTTTTCAATACAAATATTGAAATCAGCATCCATAGTAACCACTATAGAGGAGAGTACAAAAAATCTCAAACTGGTACCGAAACGGTCCTGGTCAACAATGGCACGAGATCTTATGCCGAGACCCTAAAGGCCCTTAAGAACAATATAAATATCGACAAGGAGGGTTTCTCCATTGCCGGAGTGAAATCAAATAAAAAAGGCGAAGTAATGGTCTCAATCAAAGGTGACACGGCTAAAGCCTCCATCTTTAGCTCGCTCATAAACACAAGAATTGCGGGAGCTAAATCTACGGTGTTTGGCACCTCTAAGAAAGTCCTACACCTTAAACAGCTGGACGGAGACGCCACAGCCGACGATATTAATAAGGCTATTATAAAACACTTACCTGGAACATCAGCTGATAGCATCTTAGTCAAGGCACTGCGACCTGCATACGCAGGTAGACAAAATGCAACGGTCATCGCACCCGCTGCAGTGGCTGACCAACTCCTATCCAGTCGGTCCCTTCGAGTGGGCTGGGGGATATGTAGAATAGTAGAACGCGAAGACATTTTACAATGTTTTAAATGTAGAGAGTATGGCCATACTACCAAGTCATGTCAGGGGGTCGACAGATCAAAGCTGTGTCGCCGTTGCGGCAGTGACGAACACCAGGTCTCCCAGTGTAACAACGCGGAGAAATGCATCTTATGTCAGGACGATGGCCATCGAGACGGTAGCCTGAAGTGCCCGATATACAGGAAGGCTCTGGAGACAGCTAGAATGAACAAAAAAACCAGAGAATCAATGGCTAGGAAAATCCTTCCGTCGGACAACAACTTACCTGCAGATAAACGACCTAACATATAATCACTATTATTTATACGAATCTATTTACTGTTTACTTCTGGTCTATTATACTTACCTGTCTATTTAATTTAGTTAGTTATCTATTGATACTTACCTACCTTTATTTATTGATATTCTATACTTACCTGTACCTATCGTCTTTACTTACCTGGATTTCTGTGTTATACCTGTTCCTATACTCACCTGTACCTATACTTACCAGTATTTATACCTATTTACTGATATTCTATACTTACCAGTACCTATTGTCCATACTTACCTTTCCTATACATACTTATTTATACCTACATCTACATACCTGTTTCTATCGATATTATTTATCGATTTCATTTTTTACCTGATTTTACCGATATTTTATACCTACCTTTATCCACTGATATTTATTTATACTTACCTGTATTTACTGATTATCTCCTTAATAGAAATTTTACACGTATAGCAAATGATGCCACCTTTAACAAACAATAAGGACAGCAAGAAATTTAAGATCCTACAGATTAATTTAAACCATTGCAGGATGGCTCAGGACCTGATCGCACATGCCGCAACTCAATACGAAGCCGACATCGTTATTATTGCCGAACCATGGTCACCTCTCTCCAGCTGGTTTAACGACGGGCACAAAAATTCTTCAATCTGGATCCCTCAAGGCACTCAAGGCGTGTTTAATAATATTAGAAGTATATACAC
This sequence comes from Lasioglossum baleicum, assembly GCF_051020765.1. NCBI lineage: Eukaryota > Metazoa > Arthropoda > Insecta > Hymenoptera > Halictidae > Lasioglossum > Lasioglossum baleicum. The sequence continues at coordinate 127,553 of NW_027469167.1, read as the reverse complement.
CGGTAAGGGCATTGTGGCAGTTCAACTGGACACCTACATCGTCACGGCCTGCTACTTTTCTCCAAATATAACAACAGAGGCCTACGAGGATAGAATCTCAGAGCTGGAAAGATTCCTGGGAACAGTTGACGTAAGTAGATGCATCATCGCTGGTGATTTTAATGCAAAATCCCCTGCATGGGGCTCTGTGTCACTGGACACTCATGGAGGTATAATCATGGAGCTTTGCAATAGCTCAGAACTGATCCCTACCATCAGCCAAGGTACTTTCACATTTGAACGAAATGGCAGTAAGTCTCTGATCGATTTTATGATGTGCGGCAAGTACATGTCGGAATGCATAAACACTAGCCATATTCTGGACGAATTTACAGCTTCCGACCACCGTTACCTACTACACGAATTCTGTATGCAGGAACCTAAAAAGGCTAAACACTATACAGCGAAAAGGAAACTAAATACAAAGGAGTTCACCGAGATGTATAACCACATATCTGAAATAGCAGACCCGCTAAACATTGCCACCATTGATGACGTTGATGCATATATTCTACTTCTAGAAGAAATCTTCGAATCTACCAGCTATGACCCACACACATCTACGGGGAAAAGAAAAGAAGTATGGTGGTGGAATAAGGATATATACTCGCTTAGAAAGGCCGCTATTGCCTCACGACGAACTGTACAGAGAGCTCGAGCCAAAGACAAACCAACGGAAGAAATAGAGGAATGTCTTATCAAGCACAAAGAAGACAAGAAACAATTAAAACACGCAATCGCGAAATCGAAGAAAGATGCCTGGACTACCCTCATCGATGGAATCGAATCTGATATCTGGGGGAAACCTTATAAATGGGTAATGGGTACGGTGAAAGGTAGGCCCCCGCCTACAGTGCTATCCGACGAAGAAATGAAAAACACCATAGACTCTCTGTTTCAAACGTTCCCTGACCCGAGTACGCCGAACGCTATCGTTATAAACAACGCAACCGATGACCCGTTTACGGATACAGAAATACTAGAGGCTATAAAGTCGGTCAAGAAGAAGGCTCCTGGACTGGACGGCTTACCATCAGACCTGGCTAACCTATTAGGAAATATTGCAGCACCGCACTTAACTCATTTGGTCAACGTGTGTTACAATCTAGGCTACTTTCCCAAACCCTGGAAAAAAGGTAGATTGGTATTGATTCCAAAAAAACCGGGTCCGGATGGCCAGGTCGGGTGGAGGCCTTTGACCATCTTGTCGAACATAGCGAAAATACTCGAGCACTGCCTTAAAAACAGACTGTCTGACAAGATCAAATTCGAACACAATCAATACGGCTTTAGCCGTGGCAAAAGTACCATCCACGCGATCGCGGAGGTGGTTAAACGATGGGATGCGGCAAAACGAAGGCTACATCACTGCGCCATGGTTGCGCTCGATGTGCGTAACGCATTTAATACCATCAAATGGCAAAAACTAATTGAGGCACTGGCAGGCCGTAACCTTCCTGGAAAACTGTATAACATCCTAAAGAACTATCTTGAAGATAGATATGTGGTATATACGGATAGCCTGGGCCACGTAAATGAAATAAATATTTACGCAGGAGTTCCCCAGGGATCTGTCCTAGCCCCGATTTTATGGAACATTTTCTATGATGGTCTATTAAAATTAGCCCTCCCCAGAGGAGCATACTTATATGGTTTCGCCGACGATGTGGCGCTGATTATTACAGCCAAGGAGGCTGAAGATCTATCAAGGACAGCTACTGATGCCCTATCGATAATCTGTCGATGGTTCGAGTCGAACCACCTGACCCTGGCTCAGGAAAAAACGGAGCTGCTCCTACTTACGGGAAGGAAATCCACACGAGGAATAAACATAAGAATCAATAACACTACCCTTACTCCACAGAAAGAAATTAGATATCTTGGACTTACTCTAGAGGGTAATCAATTCTATACGAGTCATTTAAATTACACAACCACCAAAGCAGCTAAAGTGGCAGGAGCCCTAATAAGAATTATGCCGAATATCGGTGGAAGCTCTTATCACTCCCGGTTATTATACTACAGAGTAGTTGAATCGGTAGTATTATACGCCGCCCCCATCTGGGCAATAGTTGCAAGTCGGGTGACCAAGGCAAGAATTATTAACCGGATACAGAAAATGGCTTTGACGAGAGTTATAAGAGCCTATAGAACTACGTCCCTAGAAGCCCTTTGTGTGCTTTCGGGCATACCCCCTCTTACCCTTCTGGCAGAGGAGAGGCGACGCATTCTCTACAGAACACTCAACATAGATAGAACCTATGAAGACCAATATAGGATCAAACTAAACGAGATCAAACAAGAGGAAAGACTTCTTACTCTTAGGCTGTGGCAAGAACGGTGGGACAATGCATGCCATGGTCGGAAAACTTACGCCCTCATCCCCCACATAGACACTTGGCTAGGTTGGGGACCACAAGTTTTAGATTTCCACCTAACGCAGTTTCTGACAGGGCATGGCTGCTTCTCCGACTACCTCATGAGGATAGGCAAACGAAGAAACAATATATGTATAGCCTGTATGAATATGGTGGACAGCCCTATCCACACACTATTGGAGTGCCCATCCTGGGACGAACTAAGATCAACACTCATAAGTGAGATAGGCCCCTTAAGTTGGAATGATCTGATAACCGATCTAAATAACCCTAGCAAGATGCCCAAAATAAGAGGATTTATAAAGGCTATAATGGTAAATAAGGAAGAAAAGGAACGCCTAGCAGAACAGGAAGAACGTATACTCAGACGTGCACAAGTGAATACAAGAGCAACACTTTCCATTTAATTTGTAAATAATTTGTTTTTAAACCTTTTTTTTTATTATTATTGTTTTAATAATGTCCGTGTTATACAGTCTGTATGTACAGAGTAAAATAGTGAAATTAGAGTAATATCTGACGAAGGGCTTCATCATTCCGTGCAGTAATGCCGAACAGGCGGTTTCCGCGTTATGATGGACCCCTTTTTTTTCCCAGGTTAAGCTAGTAGGATTAGAGGGGGAGGGGTTTTTAGGGGGTATAAGAACTGAGTCCCTCACGACGTGCGTAAGGCATTTTCCCCTCCTCGTTAAAAAAAAAAAAAAAAAAAAAAGGTCAGGTTAGGTTAGGTTAGGTTAGGTTAGGTTAGGTTAGGTTGGGGTCTGAGGGATACGGGGTTCTCCAATGATGACTCGAAATCATTGGAGGATATGACTGCAGTGGCGGTGGTCCGTACCCTAAAATCCTCTCGCTCCACCTCCTCGTGGTGGACCCTGGGACACACTGCGGTGTGTGCTAACGGAGCGAGTGGTCGGAACTGGGCCGCAAGATGTCGGCCCAGGTCCGTAGACCGCAAACCGGAAGGTTCCGGAGCGGGGGGGCTTGCCTTTACCGGCCGGCCCTGCGAGGAGGAGAAACCTCTTTAAAAAAGTCCTTAACTCCAAGTTTCGGCATGCGGCGAAGGAGACTACTCCCGGGAACGCGGAGCGCCGGGAGTGGGTCTGGTGGGTGCACCGGACCAATAGCATGCCACCTCCGGGGTACCAGCCCGCCCCTCGGAGTATTTTGGGCCTCACCTGGTAAGGCGGCTCTACCAGGTGCGACCGTGTTTTCCGACCACTCTCGTGGGATTCATATGGATGACTATAAAGAAAAAACTAAAAACAAAAATAATAAAAAATCACCAAAAAAAAATCTTGAAGTCGCAGGAGCAACTAATGTGGAGCACAGCGTGCTGGAGATCTCCGACACCATCCAGGAAGGAGAACTCATCACGGCGGAGACTCGGACAGAGATGGAGGAAAAAAAGGCCACTTTTTTCACTTCCACCCCCTTCAAGTTGGTAGAAGAAAACCCTACGAGTGCTTTTACCCCTAGTAGAGTACTCTCGAGAAGCCCTACTAACTCCAACATTGTGAGTAGCCTAGACAGACTCAGCAGGCAACGATCGAGCTCTGCCTCGGACGTCATCGAAGGGGTAGAAGAGATGGAAATGCTGCAGTTTGAATTCGAACACGAAACCGTCTCACCTGAGCAACAGAGGAAGAGGAAAAGAACCACGAATCTTCCTGAAGCTACCAACAACACTAGCGTCAATGCAAACGTCAAATTGCTGGCAGAGGCATTGAAAGACCTATCTTGCCTGGTTAAAGGTCGGGACGGGATTAGACTGGAGGTCAAGTCTGCGATAACTAAGACGATAAAAACCTTCAATGAGATGCAGCGATCGATTAAAAGCTCGGCTTCAAGAGACCACTCGGTTAACAGACGTAGACCGCCTGCGGAGGAACCTCAAAAAAAAATGGACATAACTCCTACCCAGAGCTCTAAGCAGGACAACAAGACCCCGGAGACTCGTACTATCGGTACGCAAACCGGTAACCCAGACGAGATTGACATTGACGAATTAGAAAGATGGAAAGACAAAGATATAAATTATGAAAACTTCTGCGCACTTCAGGAAAGAAGATGGAATAAGTCAGCTTTCCAACGTACGTGCATGAGTAATGGAAACATGCTGCATGCAAAAGACACTGACGTAGCATGCTTTGTACCGGCTGACTTCGACGTGGACAAAGGATACAGTAAGGCAATTCTGGAGAAACACCAAGGACTAGAGGAAATGAGAGAACAACACCCTAGTTTGGGCTCTGTGGTATACTTAGTTGTAGCCGCCTGCCTGCCCGGTAAGAAAGGAACTGCGGGCTCCAAGGTACTGGGAGAGAAGTTCTTCTACCATTTGATCGATAGAGATAAGAATGGAAGTCCCACAAACCTGGAGACCATCTTCAAAGCTCTGAAAGAGCTAAAGGATATCTCCTTAGAAAATGGTAGATCAAAGATCGCTATAACTCACGATACGACAGACCCGTATACTCTAAGGAAGATGGTAGAGATCTTGTATATAAACACGGACATCGAAATCACCATATATAGTGATAAATACAGAAAAGACGTAAAAAAACCTCCCGGATTTGGAACGGTGCTGATTGAAACTGGCTCTAAGACCTTTGCCGAAACACTGAAGACCCTTAAAAAGGAGATCAACATCGACAAAGAAGGGTATACCATATCAGGCGTGAGGTCGAGCAGAAATGGGCACGTGTTAGTCGACATCAAAGGGGACGCATCCAAGGCTACCAGTTTTAGTAGACTTGTGAACTCCAAAATTTCGGGGGCCAAAGCCACGACGGGACCCAGGGCAAGAAACAAGGTACTTCACTTGAAGCAATTAGAAGGCGACGTCACTATCGAGGAGATTAAGGAGGCTATAGTGGCAGCCCTACCGGAGACCTCCATTGAGGGTATATCGGTGAAAGCTCTTCGCCCAGCCTTCGCAGGCAGGCAAAATGCCACCCTTATCCTGCCAACGGTAACAGCGGAAAAACTGTTAGAAAAACGCTCTTTACGCGTCGGCTGGGGTTTCTGCAGAGTGGTCGAGAGAGAAGAGGTCACCCTATGTTTCCGCTGCCGGGAATTTGGGCACATATCTAAAAATTGCCAGGGACCTGACAGGTCGAAACTGTGCAGAAGATGCGGAGGAGAGGGACACAATGCCACAGAATGCAGCAACCCCGAAAAGTGTATGGTGTGTTCGACAGAAGGACACAGGGACGGTAGCCTTAAATGCCCTGCCTACCGTAGGGCTCTTGAACTACGTCGGAGAGCTACAATGAGAGACAGAGATCCTGATAAAGGAAATAATAACAAAGAGAGACACACTGTGAACATACAACCAGGTCACGTACAACAAACAGGACAAGCACAACAAACAGAACAAACACAACAAACAGGACAAACACAACAAATCGAATAGTAAACTACAAACTTATATACCTACCCATCTAATACTTACCGAAATAAATGGAAATGCAAGGCGCAACTTCCACACCTGAAATAAACCATATTAAAATATTACAAATCAACCTAAATCACTGTAAGAACGCACAGGAACTACTCACCCAGTCAGCTATGCAATATGCGATAGACGTCGTACTCATCTCCGAGCCCTGGTCACCTCCATCATACTGGCATAATGATGGTCATAAATCCGCATCTATATGGTTACCACAACCTGGAAATAAACTTAATAGGGTTAAATGCCTCTTCAAATCGAAAGGGATTGTCGCCGTACAAATACAAGACCATACTTTCATCTCTTGCTACATCTCTCCAAATATAAGCTTGGTATCCTATACGGAAAGAATTTCAGAGTTAGAAAGGTTTTTAGACACTATAAACATAGATAAATGCATAATTGCTGGCGATTTCAATGCCAAGTCGACCGTATGGGGCTCAAGAATACTTGATGATCACGGCACGGTGGTAATGGAAATGTGCAATAATTTCGGACTGATTCCGAAAGTCAGTACAGGCTCGCACACGTTCGAAAGAAATGGTCACTATTCCACAATAGACATCCTACTATGCGGATCAACAGCATATAATGGTATCACTTCCAGCCAAATACTTGAAGACTACACGGCCTCCGATCATCGCTACCTGAAACATGTATTGTCTACGAACACAGCTAACACTGCCAACTTCGAGAGAAAGAAAAAATTCAAACTCGATGCTGATAGATTCTCCAAAACCTACCTTCAAATCACCAAGATTGCTGATCCCCTAAAAATTACATCAATAGAAGATATCGATGCATATATAGACATGATTACAGAAGTATTTGAATCCACCTCATACACACTACACCAAACCATTAGACGAAGGAAAGAGGTCTGGTGGTGGAATGCCGAAATTGCTGCTCTGAGAAAAGCGTCCATCAGCTCACGTCGATCGTTACAGAGAGCCCGCATCAAACTGAAGAAACACCCAGAAATATCCAATGAGGAGGTAGTCAGGAGTCTTAATAAACACAATAAAAATAAGAAGGCATTAAAACATGAGATAGCAAGAGCAAAAAGGAAATCGTGGACAACACTCATTGACGAAATAGATACTGACATCTGGGGAAGACCATACAAGGCCGTAATGGGAAGGGTGGCAGGTAAACCCCCGCCTAGTATTCCATCAGAAGAGGAGACCGAAGAGGTAATAAAAACCCTCTTTCAAACGTCACCCGAGCCAAACCAGACCAACCCTAACTCCGACGGGACAGACACTGCCTATGACGCTTCTGACCGTCCTTTCGCGGAAGCAGAGGTACTAAAGGCGATGAAGTCGGTGAAGAAGAAAGCGCCCGGCATAGACGACATTCCTTCTGAACTGGTGCAACTTCTCTCTAAAATAGCACTGCCTCACGTCACGCAGGTAATAAACACGTGTACAACCTGGGATATTTCCCAACACCCTGGAAGAAAGGACGTCTGGTTCTTATACCGAAGAAACCCGGGCCAGATGGACGTACGGGAGTGAGACCACTCTCGATTCTTTCTAATATGGCTAAGATATTAGAACATTGTCTCAAAGCAAGACTCCTTGAAACCATAAGTTACGAACCGAACCAGTATGGTTTTAAACGCGGCAAATGCATGGTCCACGCCATGCACGAGATCATAAAACGGTGGGACATGGCCAAAAATAAAACACACTACTGCGTACTAATTACCCTGGATGTTAAGAACGCATTTAACACAATAAAGTGGCACAATGTCATAAGGGCACTTAAAAAAAGAAAGCTACCGAGTAGACTCCTTAACATTCTGAAGAGCTATTTAGAAGACAGAAGAATTATTTACACTAAAGGTAACGGGCAAAACTGTGAAATCAGTTTTTATGCGGGAGTACCTCAGGGCTCGGTGCTTGCACCTATGCTCTGGAACCTGCAATACGACGATCTATTAAAAATGTTGCTCCCCAGAGGTGCTTATCTGTACGGTTATGCAGACGATGTCGCGCTGACTGTCACTGCCTCCACAGCAGAAGACCTATCCAGAATTGCTACGGAGGCTCTAGCAAAGATTAATAACTGGTTCCGAGTCAACCAACTTACACTTGCGCATGAAAAAACAGAAACGGTCTTATTGACAGGCAGAAAAGTGAGAAGAGGTATCGACATCAGACTCGGGAACTCAACTCTCGAGCTCAAAAAATCCACAAAATATCTGGGATTAATAATGGAGGGTAATCAGAACTTCACGGGTCACCTGAACTATGTCACAGAGAAGGCATCCAAGGTTGCAGGTGCATTAAACGGAATTATGCCCAATATCGGAAGTGGCTCATTCCTCTCACGGGTACTATATTACAGGGTAATAGAGTCCATCGTTCTATATGCGGCACCTATCTGGGCTAAATCAGCGAACAAAACTACCAAAGCCAAGACTCTGAACAGGATTCAGAAAATGTCACTGTCCAGAGTGATACGGGCATACAGGACGACTTCCCTGGATGCGTTGTGCGTACTGTCGGGTCTCCCCCCTCTCACATTGCTGGCAGAAGAGAGACGCCGCATTTTTGCTAGACAAGCTGAGATGGGCAATATCTCAGGGATAAACAATAAGAAAGAATGTGATAAAATCAAGGAAGAGGAAAGGGATACCACCCTGGAACTTTGGCAGACGCGCTGGAACGATGCCACACATGGACGACAAACATACAGCTTAATCCCGAAGATAGGGGAATGGATTAACTGGGGCCCTAATATCTTAGACTTCCACCTCACCCAGGTCCTAACAGGGCATGGGTGTTTCGCGGACTATCTCCATAAAATCGGAAAACGAAACGATTCAAATTGCATAATGTGCAAACAGAACCCTGACAGCCCCGAGCACACTGTGACGGAATGCCCAGCATGGAACTCCGAGAGGGAAGAACTGGTAGGCGAAAATGGTCAGTTGGAATGGAAAGAGATAGCTACGTGGCTAAAGGATCCCAGCAAGATGTCGAAATTGAGATTCTACATCAACAAGATAATGACGAAGAAAGAAGAGACGGAAAGAGAATTGCAGAACGAAGAGAGAAGAATAGCTAGACTAACGAGAGCTAGATAATGGCAACGATTGGACACCTACAGCAGCCCATACCCGTGTAGTAATGCTGTATAAGCGGTTCCGCGGGGAAGGGGTCTTTCCGTAGGGTTGTTAGACTGTGATTAGATAGAGGAGGAGGGGTTTTTAGGGGGTACACAACATCGGAGTCCCTCACTACGTACGCAAAGTATTTTCCCCTCCTCGTTAATAAAAAAAAAAAAAAAAAAAAAGGTTAGGTTAGGTTAGGTTAGGTTAGGTTAGGTTAGGTTAGGTTAGGTTAGGTTAGGTTAGGTTAGCCAGAGCGGTTTTAGCAGTTGAGGTAGAACAGCAATTGCGAAAATAGCGACCTTGAGTTATTCCGTTAGGATAGCTGGAGTATAGTGAGAATCGGGCGAACAGCGTTCGGTTTATTAGTGCAAGGTGTTAATTCCGAAGCTGGAGAGCGGCGAGTGGCGGACGGACGAGCGGGCACGCGACAACGAGGAGCCAATAAGGGATAGAAAAGGGATTTAACATCTGAGCATAGCTCGTCGGGTTCACCCTCCCTTTGGGAACAAAGCAAGGGTTGAGAACGTCGAGCAGGCTCCTCTTTTTTTTTTAAACTTACCTGCTCTCCACCCAGCTTTGGACACAAAGCTTGGTGTTGTGGAAGGGTTTCGGTGAGCTCCTCGGTGGCGCGTGGGCGTACGGCGGCGGTCTAGGGTGCTGTTGCTCTCGGGCTGCGGAAGAAGCCTGCAGTAGGATCCTAGGATAAAGAGTTAATTAGTGCGTTACTGTGATAGTGAGTGAACACTCAAACAGGGTAACAGAGTGTACGCAGCCTCACGCTCTGACCAGAAGCCAGGGTCACGCACGGACACAAACCGTGTAGGGAGGCGCTGGGAGGCGCGAAGGGTGAGCCTGCGTGCACACTGGTGTTAGAAAAACCGCCCGGGACTGTTCTAGTGTGTTCTAGTGTATTTTTGAAGAGCTAGGGTTGAGCCAGGACAGTAATAATAAATAGAATTACTCGATTGGCCGAGATAGGCGTGATAGTGCAGTGCGAAACAAACTTTGGAAAACTTCGCGAAAAATTCAAATCTAAAGTCCGTGTAAAGTCTGCGACGTTGTCCCTTTTTCGAACGGTTTTATGGCCGACGAAAAACGGTCAACCCCGAGATTTTATAGGCTCTGAGACCGGGCCGTGCGCGGCCGTGCGGACACGGTCCTCTCGGTGCAAAGGCGGAACTCGGTGGAGGCTTGAACGAACAACGCGACGATAGTTCGGGCGCCAGGTATTTAGAAAATACCACGCGAAACACGATGGTGACCTCGAACTCGGGGAAGCCGAGTCCGAGAGTCAAGCCTCCACGAAACGCGGTCTGAAATAATGACGCGAACGGCCAGATGATTCGAGCGCAGGAGATAACGGGGACAGCCCTCACGGCAGGACGGATCTCGCAGGTGAAGAATCAACAAACGGAATTGGCTCTTAATCTTTAATGGTCACGAAAGTAAAAGATACAGGTGAGCGGCCACGAGGCCGCGAACCGGGAGCCCGCGCTCCTTGTACACTTTAGCGGAAGATGATCGTTCGCTGAGCGCGTTAGTCTATCGTGATTCTATCGCGGACGTACGATGCTACGGTACAATATTCGATTTGTTCGTCGATACAAGATTCCGCGAGGCGCGGATGAACGGCGCAATTCCTACGACTGTCGCGAGAGTCCGAGACGAAGCGAAATTGCCGACGTGCGATGGATAATCCACGGCCGTACGCGGGATTCGAGGCGCGTAGACCGCCGCGGTTCACGCGTAATTCCGCCTACGCTTCTACCGTCGCCGACTATCCGAACCGAAGACTATTCGAGACTTATTCGATACCGACACAACTCCCGAGGAAGACTTCCGATTTACGAAATTAAGGGGAATTCTTGTCGCGAAGGCTCACAGCGTCCTTGAGGAGGACGCGAGCGAAGGCTCGAGGCGCCCTGCGCCTCGGCTCTTACGAAATCTCCGAGGACGAGACGAACACGTGTCGTCCTCGCGCGAATAACACGAGCCACCACGATTAACGAATCGAGGAATCACAGAATCGGCTTACCGTTGACGATATTTACGCTGGCCGCTACCGATGGACGTCGTAGGCCTCGCTGAAGGTTGCCCCTCGACCGAAATTCCGAGCTGGATCCGGAAAAGCCACCCGCGACGCGAAACTAAGCGGTATTCGGTAGTTGCAAGGACGAGATTATTTGAAGCGAAACGCGACTATACTCGATGAGCCTCTGTGCGACAGTGGTTCCTCGATCCGCATCGACGGAACGCATCGATCCTGGTTCCCCCCACTCCGAGCGTATTGCCGAATTTTCCGATAGGTGCCGTACGCAACGCAACTAGGTTGTCGCAGGATCGCAACTACGAAAAAGTCCTAGGGCCCCAGACTTTACGCGACCACTTAATTTACCGCGACCTTTGAATTCCCGCTCGCCCTCGGCGAGCGGTTCGCATAATCCTCGGCAGCCAATTCGACACACCACCCACGCTGAGATCCTAGTTGAGCGGGATGAGACGGCGGCGGGACTCGGGCATGCTGTTGTTCGCTATAGGATCTCTTCGTCCCACGACGGCGCCTCCGGGTTTGTTCGCCCGTGTGTGGTGACTTGTTTTGCTGCTTCCGGCGCCGGATTTGTTCGTTGGCCATCCTTTTATTCGGTATTTGATCCTTCGGCACCTTTTCGGACTCGTACGCTTTCTTTATGATCGATAATTGCCTGAAACGTCGTACTCCGTACGCACAACAGATGGCATTAGTACGGTGCACGAAATCGGAAGATTTTCCTCTCGGAGTGCTCTTATGGCCTGCGGGTGGCTTACGTAACCGAAAAAGGTCGGTCCGGTCCACACGTAATTCGGCTGTTTGACCGAGTTCAAACGGCGAAGTGACGTCGCACGCTTGCAACGTCACAACTCCCCCCCCCTTAAAAATGGACCGGACTGCCCCGTGGCTTGTCGACTCTGTGACTTTATGGCTCGCCAAATAAGAGCATTCCCTTCGGAAGTCAACCTTTACAGTAGAGCCTCCACCAGTGGACAAACACGTACCCAATTCTTACCCTTCGATAACCGCTATCTTCTTCATGCTTTTTCCTTCTACTTCGGACGAGACCTGTTCACTACACAAAAACGGAGGGAGAAGGTTCGCAAACTCGCAATGAATGTTACTACCTGTTACATACGAAAATATAAAGTTTTATTTATTCCCGCCTAACGGTCGGGACTGTCAACTTTCCGCTGCTGCGGATTTACACTTAGCGATATCTCCTCGGAACTAACAATCTGGACGGTCCAACAAAAAACAACAATTCGCCGACGCGTGGAACTAACAAAAAAAAAATGTCCTTGAGGAAAATAATCGTGCTCGCTCTTTTTGGCGGTATTATAACGAAATCTTTAGGAGACCGAAGTGGTTCCGGGAGTCGGTAGTGTTCCTCCCGATTTTATATTTCGCGGTATTCCCTTTTTGGAGCCCCGATTTTCGCGCGGTATTCTTCGTTCATTATGCGCCAAGCAGGCCCGCACGTCGGACACGTGCGCACCGACTTGCCGGGCTGGCCGCATTTAAAACAGTGTTCCTCCACTTTCTTCTTGCACTGGCTGCGGACGTGGCCATATTCACCGCAGTTCCAGCAAGCGTCCGGATCTTTGGCCCTGCTGGCGCTCGTCCCTTCCATTTTTGCTTCGAACTGCTTCCAGTTCGGAAGCTGGCGGCGGGGTTTGTGGTACTCCGGTACCTCCGCGGCCGCTTGCTGGGGTCGATCCGGTGTCGGTGGTCGCGCCGACGGTGCGGGGGCCGAGACTGGCAATTCCTCCCTTCTTGGGGCTGTTCCCGTGAGTCCGTACGGGGCTGCTCGTCTGGCCTCACAAACGGGGCATTTAGGCTCCGTTTTTGGAGGTTGGCGGAAGTATGCCCTCAAGGCCCTCAGGTGTTGTAGAGCCTTGCCAAAGTCGGTTGCCACCGCCTGGTAGCAACTATCCAGTTCCGGCCGAATTATCAAGGCCTCTTCTTCGGGTCCGTCGCGTGGTACTTCCGTCATGGTACCCTTTTCCACCGTGACCGGTTCGGGAGTGAGGAGTAACGCCAAGTTACTTTCCGCTTCGACTAGTGGTCCTAGTAAGTCGTCGACCGGGACTTCTGCGCCGGCCTTGGTTGGCGGTCGGAGAGCCAACTCGAGACCTTCGAGAGTTTTCTCTATCGACTCGATGTCGGAGTCGATTTGGCGGTACTGATTCCGCATCTCCGGATTCACCTCGAGATTCTGCATCTGTAATTGATTCCGTTGTCGTATCGAGTTGTTCTTCCTCGCTCTGCTTCGGCGGGGTGTACGTCTTAAGGTCTGACACGTGTGCTTTTCCTACGTCTTTGCCTTCCATTGTGGTCAGGCCGTAAACTACCGTCGAAAGTTTTTTCGCAATTCGCAACGGTCCGGCGTATTTCGGACATAATTTCGCAGCTATGTTCTGCGCTGCGGATGACAATACGCGATTTCGTCGCAGCACTAAGTCCCCTACCTCAAAACGCGTGTCCCTATGCCGTAGATTGTAATACCGCGATTGCGTTTCGTACGCCCTATCCAGATTTTCGGTTACCCAATGTCGTAGGGTCGCGAGGTGAGTCATGCGATTCCTCCACTCTCCTGTGAACGATACTTCAAGATCTACCGGCGGTTCCTGTTCCGCTCGACAACATTTTGCAGGTCTGGGCTCTCGTCCGAAGTTTAGGAACGCTGGCGATGTTTGCAGTACTGTGTGGTGTGCGGTATTGTATGCGAATCGAAATTTCGAGATATTCGCATCCCAATCGCGATGGTCTTTTCCGATATACGCGACGATCATTGTTTTCAATATCCTATTAACCCGTTCGACGGGATTTGCTTGGGGATGGTACGGCGGAGTTGTCGCGATTGTTATCCCGTAATCTTCTGCCAATTCGTGAATGGCCTTATTGACAAATTCGGTGCCGTTGTCTGTTAGTAATACGTCGGGGGTTCCCCATCGCGAAAATATTTGATCTTCTAATACTTCGGAAATTTTCGGTCCCGTGGCTCTACGGAGGGGGCAACATTCAACCCATTTCGTGAATAAATCTTGCATTACTAATAGATACGAGAATCCAGCACGACTGGGTGGAAGCGGGCCCATTATATCAGTGGCTACGACCATCCATGGTGCTGCGATGCGACGCCTTCCCATGAGCCCGGAGGGGAGGGATTGTTCCACCTTCGTAGCTTGGCACGTAGGGCAGCGTCGCACGTATTCCACGGCGGTTCGAAACATCCCCGGCCAATAATACTTGGTCGCGATGCGATGATATGTTTTCTCTACCCCTAGGTGCGCCGCTTGCACTTCGTCGTGTGCCTCTCTTAGTATCTCGGTTCTTTCGGCTAACGGGACTACGAGTTTCCACTCATTTAAATCTCCCCCAAGAATTTCCGAAATCAATGGGTCGGTACGACGGTGATATAGCCTACCCTCGCGAATTGACCAGTCGGGGTATTTTTCCGGATTCGATTCTACTACTTTGAATCTCTCGTCATGCCAGTCTAACTGTGTCGCGGCTACTATCGGAATCTGTTCCCCTTCTCCTTCTGTTCCTTCGAACATTCGCGAAAGTGCGTCTGGTACGTGATTTAACGCTCCTTGTCGGTATGTAATGTCGAAATCATACTCTAGCAGTTGTAATGCCCACCGCGCGAGCCTTCCCGAAGGGTTTTTCAATTGCCGTAACCAACGCAAACTACTATGATCCGTAATGATCGTAAAATGATACCCTTCGAGGTATGCTCGAAATTTTTCCACGGCCCACACGATAGCGAGACACTCTAATTCCGTCGCGGAGTACTTTCGTTCGGCGGAATTCAACGAGCGGCTCGCGAACGCGACTACCCTTTCCTCCCCCTCGATTTCTTGAACCAGTACTGCACCGAGCCCTACCGTGCTTGCGTCGGTCTGCAGGACGAATGGGATGTCAAAATGTGGACAAGCGAGAGTTGGCGCGGTTGCCACTAACGATCTTAATTTTTCGAAGGCGGTTTGTTGTCCGTCCTCCCATTTCCACGTCTTGCCTTTCCGTAGTAAGATATTTAAGGGCTCCGCTACAGTCGCGAAATCCGGAATAAATCTTCGATACCACGAAGCCATTCCGAGAAATCGTCGTAACTGTTTTAAATTCTTTGGAGCTGGGAAAGACAAGACGGGTTCAATTTTATCCGCGTCAACTTTTAACCCTTCGCGACTCACTACAAATCCCAGGTACCGAACTTCTTCCCTGCAGAACTCGCATTTTTCGGGATTTATAATTAATCCAGCTGATTTTATTTTATTTAATACCCGACGCAGCCACTCGAGGTGCTTTTCGAAAGTTGTTGTTGCGATAATTATATCGTCCAGATACGCAAAAACATGTGGCTCCATTTCTGGACCGATCAATCGATCTAACAGTCTCTGAAATGTTGCCGGTGCTCCTGTGAGTCCGTACGGCATTCGCTTAAATTGAAATAGCCCTTTTCCGGGGACTGTAAACGCGGTAATCTCACGGCTGTCTTTCTCTAGCGGTATTTGGAAGTAAGCCTGGCTCAGATCGAGAGTGGAAATGTAGCGCGCGGCGCGTAATTTATCGAGAATGCTCGTCATTATCGGTAGCGGGTACGCGTCCTTCTTGGAAACCGCATTGACTTTGCGAAAATCTAGACAAAATCGGTATTTGCCGTTGGGTTTTTTCACCATTACTACCGGACTGGACCATTCACTTTCAGATGGTTCAATAATATCGTTGGCCAGTAACGAATCTACCTCCTTGTAAATCGCTTCCTGTACCATAGGTGAGACAGGATAGTACCTTTGTTTAATAGGCCTATTCTCTCCCACATCAATTCTGTGAGTAGTCAAAGTGGTTAATCCCGGTACTTTGGCAAAGTCACTGAGTTCCTTTTCCAAGAATTCGCATAATTGTTCTTTTTCGCCGCCCGATAATATTTGCAGGCCGCAGCAAAGTTGCTCGTTCGAAATTGAACCGAAAGGGAATTCGATTCTCGGTCGCGACGCGAAGTACCAGCTTCCCCGGTGGTATTCGACAACGATACCGAATTGCGCTATTACGTCAATCCCTAGCAACAATGGATTCACAAGGTTATCGAGAACGCGAACGAAAATTTTTCGAGTTTCGTTCCGTATTGTTATATTTAATTCTGCCTGTTCCGAAGCTCTATCTACGGCCCCGGTGGCTAACAGAAAGTAGCAAGGTCTCTCCGAGATTGTTAACTTCGCGTGATTTCCGACAGCTTTTATTAACGCTCGATTAGCAAACGAAATGGATGATCCGGAATCTATTAACGCTCGTGCCCTGTACGTACCGATTTGCGCGTCGATAATTAATAAAGACGGTCGAGACTTGGAATCGTTCTCCGCGTTAGTTTCCGAAATTCGGGCCGAGATTATCATTTGGGAAACCGTTCCGACCCCTACGAGCGGTTCCGTCGGTAGTTTTCCGACTTCCGATCGCATTTACGACAGTCGCGAGTTGTTACGTCCGGTTCTCCGCAGCGATAGCAATGAATACGCGGTTTTTCCTTGCAATTCCTGGATCGATGACCAGGCTTAGTGCAATTCCAACAAAGCTCGTTGCTTCTCGGTTTGAATTCCGAGGAGCAGATAGCGCAGATGGTTTCGTATTCGACGCGTTTGCTATTCGGCTGATTTCGGGCGTTACCGCGCCTACTCGGATTTTCTCTCTGGCACGCGTGTCGTGTTACCGGACGGGACTGTTCGCGGGGACGGGGATTCCGTCCTCGGCAACCTCCCTTACATTCGGTCTCGGCGATGGCGTTTACCGATTCGTAACGCGGATTTCGATAAAATCTACCGCGACCAGATTCCTTCGACTGATTACTATCCTTCGGCGGTTGATATGCATAAATTTTATTGGCGATCTGCTGCGATCGATAATTATCTGCTCTACCGGGCGACACGTTGCTTTCCGCTTCGCGTAGTTTCTTTTCTACCTCTTTCATCGTTTTGATGTTATCGATCCCTAATACATTTCGAAGCTTTTCCCTCGCGTTCCAGATTATTCTCTTTACGCATTTTTCCTCCGACCACGGTTTATCTAATCGGCTCATCATAATTTCCATGCAAGCAAGATAATCTCGTACCGGTTCTTCTTCGCCCTGTTTCCGTACTCGTAAATCGTGTTCTAATAATTCCTGATAATCGGGATCGAAAAAATTTTGTCGCCACTCGGAGACGAATTCGGCCCACGAGGTTAATCTTCCGCGAGTCTTATACCAGAAGGCCGCGTTTCCCGAAAAACAAATTGGTAGACAGTCGAGGAGGTCTTCGTCCTCGATTTTCGAACTCGATCTCAAATCCTCTAGAGTGGAGAGAAACGTTTCCGCGTCCTCGTCCGCTCTCCCGGCAAAATTCAAACGCCACTTTCTAATGGTGTCGAATGCTGCTGAGGATTTATCTCGCTCATCGTCTGATGATTCGGAACTATCATCTGTCCTTCCTCCTCGAATCTCCGGTACTTTACGCGATCCGTATTGACGTGGGGACGGGCGTGGTGGCCGAAGTCTCGTATTATCGCTAGCTTTCGTTTCGTTTACGGTCTCTTCCTGTAGGAATGGACCGTGCGAGGGAGGATCGCGAGACGTCCCTTCTCCCGGATCATAATCGCTATCGCTGTAAGCGGAGCGATAGTCTCTGTCCATTTTCGAGTCACCCGATATATTCGGTACGAAATTCGGATGTTTATTTTCCCTACGATAGCTAGCGCGCGGTCCTTCGTCGCCAAGGCCTTCGGTCGCTCGCGTTGTTTACCTTCCGCGTCCGGACGCTCTATCTCCCCGTACGAGATCTCTTGTTACGCTCTGTCGCCACGCGGCTCGAAATTGTCTCTCGAAAGTCTCTTTGTTCTCGATAACCCTGACTCTCGAATTTGAAACCGTTGCCACACAGTACGCCTATTGTTCCTATTACCTTGAAGCGTTCTTGCTTCAACAAGGTCGCGAAGAAAAAAAAATTTAACCGATCGCGTAAATATTCTGTTCACGAACAAAGACGTGTACGACGAAATTCTAGGCTACGAAATTCTGGCCCAGCACCGTAAGACGTACACTCCCGTAATACAATTTATTACAATTTCACAATTATTACACGAAAATCAGTAAATCATGGCAATAAAATTGCTCGTCAATTTTGTACACAGAATATTTCGTGCTGGCTCTCCGGAATCTTCCTCGCCAGACTCGCAACGAATCGAAATCAAAATTTTTCGCTTTCGAATTGAGTGTGTTTCTCGTGTCTCACTGGGTCGGATCGAACAGTCTCTTTCGAACGTTCGCGATTTCACGATTCTACGAGAATACGACCTCGAGATTCCCGTAATTTACCACGATCAGGTAGTACCGTACGCTACCTGCGAGAGTCACCCGTTATTTTCCTGTGTCTCTCTCCGTTGTCGGGAAAAACCCTGGCGAGAGAGAGGTCCCTGTTCGGGCGCCAATTTGCGACGTTGTCCCTTTTTCGAACGGTTTTATGGCCGACGAAAAACGGTCAACCCCGAGATTTTATAGGCTCTGAGACCGGGCCGTGCGCGGCCGTGCGGACACGGTCCTCTCGGTGCAAAGGCGGAACTCGGTGGAGGCTTGAACGAACAACGCGACGATAGTTCGGGCGCCAGGTATTTAGAAAATACCACGCGAAACACGATGGTGACCTCGAACTCGGGGAAGCCGAGTCCGAGAGTCAAGCCTCCACGAAACGCGGTCTGAAATAATGACGCGAACGGCCAGATGATTCGAGCGCAGGAGATAACGGGGACAGCCCTCACGGCAGGACGGATCTCGCAGGTGAAGAATCAACAAACGGAATTGGCTCTTAATCTTTAATGGTCACGAAAGTAAAAGATACAGGTGAGCGGCCACGAGGCCGCGAACCGGGAGCCCGCGCTCCTTGTACACTTTAGCGGAAGATGATCGTTCGCTGAGCGCGTTAGTCTATCGTGATTCTATCGCGGACGTACGATGCTACGGTACAATATTCGATTTGTTCGTCGATACAAGATTCCGCGAGGCGCGGATGAACGGCGCAATTCCTACGACTGTCGCGAGAGTCCGAGACGAAGCGAAATTGCCGACGTGCGATGGATAATCCACGGCCGTACGCGGGATTCGAGGCGCGTAGACCGCCGCGGTTCACGCGTAATTCCGCCTACGCTTCTACCGTCGCCGACTATCCGAACCGAAGACTATTCGAGACTTATTCGATACCGACACAACTCCCGAGGAAGACTTCCGATTTACGAAATTAAGGGGAATTCTTGTCGCGAAGGCTCACAGCGTCCTTGAGGAGGACGCGAGCGAAGGCTCGAGGCGCCCTGCGCCTCGGCTCTTACGAAATCTCCGAGGACGAGACGAACACGTGTCGTCCTCGCGCGAATAACACGAGCCACCACGATTAACGAATCGAGGAATCACAGAATCGGCTTACCGTTGACGATATTTACGCTGGCCGCTACCGATGGACGTCGTAGGCCTCGCTGAAGGTTGCCCCTCGACCGAAATTCCGAGCTGGATCCGGAAAAGCCACCCGCGACGCGAAACTAAGCGGTATTCGGTAGTTGCAAGGACGAGATTATTTGAAGCGAAACGCGACTATACTCGATGAGCCTCTGTGCGACAGTGGTTCCTCGATCCGCATCGACGGAACGCATCGATCCTGGTTCCCCCCACTCCGAGCGTATTGCCGAATTTTCCGATAGGTGCCGTACGCAACGCAACTAGGTTGTCGCAGGATCGCAACTACGAAAAAGTCCTAGGGCCCCAGACTTTACGCGACCACTTAATTTACCGCGACCTTTGAATTCCCGCTCGCCCTCGGCGAGCGGTTCGCATAATCCTCGGCAGCCAATTCGACACACCACCCACGTTGAGATCCTAGTTGAGCGGGATGAGACGGCGGCGGGACTCGGGCATGCTGTTGTTCGCTATAGGATCTCTTCGTCCCACGACGGCGCCTCCGGGTTTGTTCGCCCGTGTGTGGTGACTTGTTTTGCTGCTTCCGGCGCCGGATTTGTTCGTTGGCCATCCTTTTATTCGGTATTTGATCCTTCGGCACCTTTTCGGACTCGTACGCTTTCTTTATGATCGATAATTGCCTGAAACGTCGTACTCCGTACGCACAACAGATGGCATTAGTACGGTGCACGAAATCGGAAGATTTTCCTCTCGGAGTGCTCTTATGGCCTGCGGGTGGCTTACGTAACCGAAAAAGGTCGGTCCGGTCCACACGTAATTCGGCTGTTTGACCGAGTTCAAACGGCGAAGTGACGTCGCACGCTTGCAACGTCACAAGTCTTACAATGATAGGTATAAGAATTTCTGGATAAATCTTTGACTTGAATCAAATCGGAAGTCTGTATAGACAAAAAATAAGAGATTTCGATACCAAACTTAAGGGGCTGTTCCAGAATTGTAAGGGTCAACTAACGCCAGTAAAGATTTGGCGAAATTTCAAAGTTTTAAATTTGGAAGAACTTTTGGGACAGCCGCTAGCGGTAGTCCCATAAATTCGACGTAAATTTAAAAAACACACAAACGGAGGTGTACTAGCCTAGGAAAACCGAGCCGTCTAGAATTTAGGTATTTTTTCAATTTTATCGCAAAATTCAGGTGAATTAGGGTGTTAAAATAGAAAACTGCGGAAAAGAGAGTAGGAGAATATTGTAAGGCAAGAGAGAGCTAAATTGTGGTATAAGTTATAGGACATAAATTATGAAATTTGAATTTTGAATTTAATAAATAAGTACAACTTTTCGAAAGGTTAGGTTAGGTTAGGTCAGGTCAGGTTAGGTTGGGGACCTAGGGATATGGGGCTCTCCAATGGTGACTCTGATCTATTGGAGGGTATGACTACAGGGGTGGTGTTCCATATCCTAAACCCTCTTGCTCCACCTCCACGTGGTGGTCCCTGGGGCACACTGCGGTGTGTGCTAACGGAGCGAGGGGTTACACAGGCACTCCCCGCTCTTTACTGCGTGCTTCTCACGCAGAAGGGCAGTGCCGGTGTACTGAGTGAATGTGTATGTATACATGTGTGTGTGTGTGGGCTGTGGCCGACTCACGGTGGATATTCCTCGTAGACTAAACAAGGGAGGAGTAGTAGCCTCCCGACCGGGGCTGAGGGATATGTCTGTACCTGACCTCTGTGCGTGGTAACACGTGCATGTTCAATGTGGGAAAACCGCTACCCTCAGCTGTCTGGAGCCTATGCGGGGGTTGAAGTCGTGAGATCGGGCGCAGGGATGGAGGATTACCTGGCCAGTATTTTCTCATACCCTGAGCGCTGGGGGGGTAAACCAGCGCACCGTCTAGCCTGAGGTTGGGGGAAAATCCGGTTCGGGCCCGGTGCCTCCCTTCGATAGGGGTGACGATAAACCTTTAACATAAGAATGGCGCGGGCCTATCCCGTTTAACCTTCAATTAGAGTCATTAAAAACACATTGATAGGCTTGGCCAGCTGACAAGTCGCCTCTCGACTTCGATGTGATTAACTAGGGCAAAACTCCGGCGGGGATAGTATCCCTACTGCGGTAGGGATCCCATGATGGGCGAACCGTCGTCAACTTTATAACTTACTAGCCATGGCAGGCATTTCTGAAAAAAATAAAATTATAAATGATCAAAAAACCCCAAAAAAAAATGAAGATGAAGAGATAGAAGAAGCAAGCTCTATGGACAAAATATACGAAATATCGGACACGACCTACATTGATACAACCGATATAGGCATAGACACTGGCATAAGACCGATCTCGTCTATGCCTACCACGTCCACCCCCTACAAGCAAACAACAGAAGACTGTTTCACACCTTTCACTCCTAAAAAGGCGCTTGCTAGGAGCCCAATAAGCTCCACAATTATGGCTGTTCCTGAGGTCAGAGAAATTGGACACAACACACAACCTACCAATATAGGTAGACAACGATCACGCTCTGATTCAGATCTTATTGAAGTGGTAGATGAGATGGAGCTTCTTGACTTCGATTTCGAGCACGAATCTCAATCCCCAGAGCAGCAAAGGAAAAGAAAAAGGACTACTAACAGAACTGAGACTACGACTAACAGCAATATTAATGCAAATGTTAAGACTCTAGCAGAAGCTTTAAAAGACCTTTCAGGCCTGGTCAAAGGACGAGAAGGTATTAAACTAGAAGTCAAATCAGCAATAACTAGGACAATAAAAATCTTTAATGGGATGCAACGAGCTATAAAAAATTCGTACTCTAGAGACCACTCTGTCAATAGACGAAACTTTCCCTCCGAGGATACACATAGTGGCAGAAAACCTAATAAGACTGATGATGCACTTAGAACACAGTTAAACCCTGCAGAACCACTTAAGAAGATCACTGAGACACGGACAATCGGAACACAGACGGGAAACCCCGATGAGCTGGATCCAGATGAGATGGAGACCTGGAAAGGCAAAGAAATTACATACGATAATTTCTGCACCTTACAAGACAGAAGTTGGAGTAACTTAATCTACCAGAGAACCTCAATTAGTAATGCTAATATACTTAGCATAAGAGAGTCTGATATAGCTTGCTTTGTCCCTGTTGACTTCGCGGTCGACAAAGGCCCCAGCAAGGCTATCCTAGATAAATATCAAGGACAGGAAGATATGAAGGAACAAGACCTTTCCCTAGGCTCGGTCTCATATCTGGTTGTAGCTACATGCCTGTCTGGCAGGAAAGGCAGGACTGGTCCAAAGATCCTGGACGAAAAATACGTTTATCATTTGATTGACAGAGAGCACGACGAGAGTCCTAGTAATCTGGAGACAATATATAACGCTATAAAAGAATTAAAAAACATCACACAAGAAAATGCCAGACAAAGAGTAGCAATTAGTCACGATCGAATAGACCCTATTATACTGAGAAAGATGGTGGAGGCCATCTTTTTCAATACAAATATTGAAATCAGCATCCATAGTAACCACTATAGAGGAGAGTACAAAAAATCTCAAACTGGTACCGAAACGGTCCTGGTCAACAATGGCACGAGATCTTATGCCGAGACCCTAAAGGCCCTTAAGAACAATATAAATATCGACAAGGAGGGTTTCTCCATTGCCGGAGTGAAATCAAATAAAAAAGGCGAAGTAATGGTCTCAATCAAAGGTGACACGGCTAAAGCCTCCATCTTTAGCTCGCTCATAAACACAAGAATTGCGGGAGCTAAATCTACGGTGTTTGGCACCTCTAAGAAAGTCCTACACCTTAAACAGCTGGACGGAGACGCCACAGCCGACGATATTAATAAGGCTATTATAAAACACTTACCTGGAACATCAGCTGATAGCATCTTAGTCAAGGCACTGCGACCTGCATACGCAGGTAGACAAAATGCAACGGTCATCGCACCCGCTGCAGTGGCTGACCAACTCCTATCCAGTCGGTCCCTTCGAGTGGGCTGGGGGATATGTAGAATAGTAGAACGCGAAGACATTTTACAATGTTTTAAATGTAGAGAGTATGGCCATACTACCAAGTCATGTCAGGGGGTCGACAGATCAAAGCTGTGTCGCCGTTGCGGCAGTGACGAACACCAGGTCTCCCAGTGTAACAACGCGGAGAAATGCATCTTATGTCAGGACGATGGCCATCGAGACGGTAGCCTGAAGTGCCCGATATACAGGAAGGCTCTGGAGACAGCTAGAATGAACAAAAAAACCAGAGAATCAATGGCTAGGAAAATCCTTCCGTCGGACAACAACTTACCTGCAGATAAACGACCTAACATATAATCACTATTATTTATACGAATCTATTTACTGTTTACTTCTGGTCTATTATACTTACCTGTCTATTTAATTTAGTTAGTTATCTATTGATACTTACCTACCTTTATTTATTGATATTCTATACTTACCTGTACCTATCGTCTTTACTTACCTGGATTTCTGTGTTATACCTGTTCCTATACTCACCTGTACCTATACTTACCAGTATTTATACCTATTTACTGATATTCTATACTTACCAGTACCTATTGTCCATACTTACCTTTCCTATACATACTTATTTATACCTACATCTACATACCTGTTTCTATCGATATTATTTATCGATTTCATTTTTTACCTGATTTTACCGATATTTTATACCTACCTTTATCCACTGATATTTATTTATACTTACCTGTATTTACTGATTATCTCCTTAATAGAAATTTTACACGTATAGCAAATGATGCCACCTTTAACAAACAATAAGGACAGCAAGAAATTTAAGATCCTACAGATTAATTTAAACCATTGCAGGATGGCTCAGGACCTGATCGCACATGCCGCAACTCAATACGAAGCCGACATCGTTATTATTGCCGAACCATGGTCACCTCTCTCCAGCTGGTTTAACGACGGGCACAAAAATTCTTCAATCTGGATCCCTCAAGGCACTCAAGGCGTGTTTAATAATATTAGAAGTATATACACCGGTAAGGGCATTGTGGCAGTTCAACTGGACACCTACATCGTCACGGCCTGCTACTTTTCTCCAAATATAACAACAGAGGCCTACGAGGATAGAATCTCAGAGCTGGAAAGATTCCTGGGAACAGTTGACGTAAGTAGATGCATCATCGCTGGTGATTTTAATGCAAAATCCCCTGCATGGGGCTCTGTGTCACTGGACACTCATGGAGGTATAATCATGGAGCTTTGCAATAGCTCAGAACTGATCCCTACCATCAGCCAAGGTACTTTCACATTTGAACGAAATGGCAGTAAGTCTCTGATCGATTTTATGATGTGCGGCAAGTACATGTCGGAATGCATAAACACTAGCCATATTCTGGACGAATTTACAGCTTCCGACCACCGTTACCTACTACACGAATTCTGTATGCAGGAACCTAAAAAGGCTAAACACTATACAGCGAAAAGGAAACTAAATACAAAGGAGTTCACCGAGATGTATAACCACATATCTGAAATAGCAGACCCGCTAAACATTGCCACCATTGATGACGTTGATGCATATATTCTACTTCTAGAAGAAATCTTCGAATCTACCAGCTATGACCCACACACATCTACGGGGAAAAGAAAAGAAGTATGGTGGTGGAATAAGGATATATACTCGCTTAGAAAGGCCGCTATTGCCTCACGACGAACTGTACAGAGAGCTCGAGCCAAAGACAAACCAACGGAAGAAATAGAGGAATGTCTTATCAAGCACAAAGAAGACAAGAAACAATTAAAACACGCAATCGCGAAATCGAAGAAAGATGCCTGGACTACCCTCATCGATGGAATCGAATCTGATATCTGGGGGAAACCTTATAAATGGGTAATGGGTACGGTGAAAGGTAGGCCCCCGCCTACAGTGCTATCCGACGAAGAAATGAAAAACACCATAGACTCTCTGTTTCAAACGTTCCCTGACCCGAGTACGCCGAACGCTATCGTTATAAACAACGCAACCGATGACCCGTTTACGGATACAGAAATACTAGAGGCTATAAAGTCGGTCAAGAAGAAGGCTCCTGGACTGGACGGCTTACCATCAGACCTGGCTAACCTATTAGGAAATATTGCAGCACCGCACTTAACTCATTTGGTCAACGTGTGTTACAATCTAGGCTACTTTCCCAAACCCTGGAAAAAAGGTAGATTGGTATTGATTCCAAAAAAACCGGGTCCGGATGGCCAGGTCGGGTGGAGGCCTTTGACCATCTTGTCGAACATAGCGAAAATACTCGAGCACTGCCTTAAAAACAGACTGTCTGACAAGATCAAATTCGAACACAATCAATACGGCTTTAGCCGTGGCAAAAGTACCATCCACGCGATCGCGGAGGTGGTTAAACGATGGGATGCGGCAAAACGAAGGCTACATCACTGCGCCATGGTTGCGCTCGATGTGCGTAACGCATTTAATACCATCAAATGGCAAAAACTAATTGAGGCACTGGCAGGCCGTAACCTTCCTGGAAAACTGTATAACATCCTAAAGAACTATCTTGAAGATAGATATGTGGTATATACGGATAGCCTGGGCCACGTAAATGAAATAAATATTTACGCAGGAGTTCCCCAGGGATCTGTCCTAGCCCCGATTTTATGGAACATTTTCTATGATGGTCTATTAAAATTAGCCCTCCCCAGAGGAGCATACTTATATGGTTTCGCCGACGATGTGGCGCTGATTATTACAGCCAAGGAGGCTGAAGATCTATCAAGGACAGCTACTGATGCCCTATCGATAATCTGTCGATGGTTCGAGTCGAACCACCTGACCCTGGCTCAGGAAAAAACGGAGCTGCTCCTACTTACGGGAAGGAAATCCACACGAGGAATAAACATAAGAATCAATAACACTACCCTTACTCCACAGAAAGAAATTAGATATCTTGGACTTACTCTAGAGGGTAATCAATTCTATACGAGTCATTTAAATTACACAACCACCAAAGCAGCTAAAGTGGCAGGAGCCCTAATAAGAATTATGCCGAATATCGGTGGAAGCTCTTATCACTCCCGGTTATTATACTACAGAGTAGTTGAATCGGTAGTATTATACGCCGCCCCCATCTGGGCAATAGTTGCAAGTCGGGTGACCAAGGCAAGAATTATTAACCGGATACAGAAAATGGCTTTGACGAGAGTTATAAGAGCCTATAGAACTACGTCCCTAGAAGCCCTTTGTGTGCTTTCGGGCATACCCCCTCTTACCCTTCTGGCAGAGGAGAGGCGACGCATTCTCTACAGAACACTCAACATAGATAGAACCTATGAAGACCAATATAGGATCAAACTAAACGAGATCAAACAAGAGGAAAGACTTCTTACTCTTAGGCTGTGGCAAGAACGGTGGGACAATGCATGCCATGGTCGGAAAACTTACGCCCTCATCCCCCACATAGACACTTGGCTAGGTTGGGGACCACAAGTTTTAGATTTCCACCTAACGCAGTTTCTGACAGGGCATGGCTGCTTCTCCGACTACCTCATGAGGATAGGCAAACGAAGAAACAATATATGTATAGCCTGTATGAATATGGTGGACAGCCCTATCCACACACTATTGGAGTGCCCATCCTGGGACGAACTAAGATCAACACTCATAAGTGAGATAGGCCCCTTAAGTTGGAATGATCTGATAACCGATCTAAATAACCCTAGCAAGATGCCCAAAATAAGAGGATTTATAAAGGCTATAATGGTAAATAAGGAAGAAAAGGAACGCCTAGCAGAACAGGAAGAACGTATACTCAGACGTGCACAAGTGAATACAAGAGCAACACTTTCCATTTAATTTGTAAATAATTTGTTTTTAAACCTTTTTTTTTATTATTATTGTTTTAATAATGTCCGTGTTATACAGTCTGTATGTACAGAGTAAAATAGTGAAATTAGAGTAATATCTGACGAAGGGCTTCATCATTCCGTGCAGTAATGCCGAACAGGCGGTTTCCGCGTTATGATGGACCCCTTTTTTTCCCAGGTTAAGCTAGTAGGATTAGAGGGGGAGGGGTTTTTAGGGGGTATAAGAACTGAGTCCCTCACGACGTGCGTAAGGCATTTTCCCCTCCTCGTTAAAAAAAAAAAAAAAAAAAAAAGGTCAGGTTAGGTTAGGTTAGGTTAGGTTAGGTTAGGTTAGGTTGGGGTCTGAGGGATACGGGGTTCTCCAATGATGACTCGAAATCATTGGAGGATATGACTGCAGTGGCGGTGGTCCGTACCCTAAAATCCTCTCGCTCCACCTCCTCGTGGTGGACCCTGGGACACACTGCGGTGTGTGCTAACGGAGCGAGTGGTCGGAACTGGGCCGCAAGATGTCGGCCCAGGTCCGTAGACCGCAAACCGGAAGGTTCCGGAGCGGGGGGGCTTGCCTTTACCGGCCGGCCCTGCGAGGAGGAGAAACCTCTTTAAAAAAGTCCTTAACTCCAAGTTTCGGCATGCGGCGAAGGAGACTACTCCCGGGAACGCGGAGCGCCGGGAGTGGGTCTGGTGGGTGCACCGGACCAATAGCATGCCACCTCCGGGGTACCAGCCCGCCCCTCGGAGTATTTTGGGCCTCACCTGGTAAGGCGGCTCTACCAGGTGCGACCGTGTTTTCCGACCACTCTCGTGGGATTCATATGGATGACTATAAAGAAAAAACTAAAAACAAAAATAATAAAAAATCACCAAAAAAAAATCTTGAAGTCGCAGGAGCAACTAATGTGGAGCACAGCGTGCTGGAGATCTCCGACACCATCCAGGAAGGAGAACTCATCACGGCGGAGACTCGGACAGAGATGGAGGAAAAAAAGGCCACTTTTTTCACTTCCACCCCCTTCAAGTTGGTAGAAGAAAACCCTACGAGTGCTTTTACCCCTAGTAGAGTACTCTCGAGAAGCCCTACTAACTCCAACATTGTGAGTAGCCTAGACAGACTCAGCAGGCAACGATCGAGCTCTGCCTCGGACGTCATCGAAGGGGTAGAAGAGATGGAAATGCTGCAGTTTGAATTCGAACACGAAACCGTCTCACCTGAGCAACAGAGGAAGAGGAAAAGAACCACGAATCTTCCTGAAGCTACCAACAACACTAGCGTCAATGCAAACGTCAAATTGCTGGCAGAGGCATTGAAAGACCTATCTTGCCTGGTTAAAGGTCGGGACGGGATTAGACTGGAGGTCAAGTCTGCGATAACTAAGACGATAAAAACCTTCAATGAGATGCAGCGATCGATTAAAAGCTCGGCTTCAAGAGACCACTCGGTTAACAGACGTAGACCGCCTGCGGAGGAACCTCAAAAAAAAATGGACATAACTCCTACCCAGAGCTCTAAGCAGGACAACAAGACCCCGGAGACTCGTACTATCGGTACGCAAACCGGTAACCCAGACGAGATTGACATTGACGAATTAGAAAGATGGAAAGACAAAGATATAAATTATGAAAACTTCTGCGCACTTCAGGAAAGAAGATGGAATAAGTCAGCTTTCCAACGTACGTGCATGAGTAATGGAAACATGCTGCATGCAAAAGACACTGACGTAGCATGCTTTGTACCGGCTGACTTCGACGTGGACAAAGGATACAGTAAGGCAATTCTGGAGAAACACCAAGGACTAGAGGAAATGAGAGAACAACACCCTAGTTTGGGCTCTGTGGTATACTTAGTTGTAGCCACCTGCCTGCCCGGTAAGAAAGGAACTGCGGGCTCCAAGGTACTGGGAGAGAAGCTCTTCTACCATTTGATCGATAGAGATAAGAATGGAAGTCCCACAAACCTGGAGACCATCTTCAAAGCTCTGAAAGAGCTAAAGGATATCTCCTTAGAAAATGGTAGATCAAAGATCGCTATAACTCACGATACGACAGACCCGTATACTCTAAGGAAGATGGTAGAGATCTTGTATATAAACACGGACATCGAAATCACCATATATAGTGATAAATACAGAAAAGACGTAAAAAAACCTCCCGGATTTGGAACGGTGCTGATTGAAACTGGCTCTAAGACCTTTGCCGAAACACTGAAGACCCTTAAAAAGGAGATCAACATCGACAAAGAAGGGTATACCATATCAGGCGTGAGGTCGAGCAGAAATGGGCACGTGTTAGTCGACATCAAAGGGGACGCATCCAAGGCTACCAGTTTTAGTAGACTTGTGAACTCCAAAATTTCGGGGGCCAAAGCCACGACGGGACCCAGGGCAAGAAACAAGGTACTTCACTTGAAGCAATTAGAAGGCGACGTCACTATCGAGGAGATTAAGGAGGCTATAGTGGCAGCCCTACCGGAGACCTCCATTGAGGGTATATCGGTGAAAGCTCTTCGCCCAGCCTTCGCAGGCAGGCAAAATGCCACCCTTATCCTGCCAACGGTAACAGCGGAAAAACTGTTAGAAAAACGCTCTTTACGCGTCGGCTGGGGTTTCTGCAGAGTGGTCGAGAGAGAAGAGGTCACCCTATGTTTCCGCTGCCGGGAATTTGGGCACATATCTAAAAATTGCCAGGGACCTGACAGGTCGAAACTGTGCAGAAGATGCGGAGGAGAGGGACACAATGCCACAGAATGCAGCAACCCCGAAAAGTGTATGGTGTGTTCGACAGAAGGACACAGGGACGGTAGCCTTAAATGCCCTGCCTACCGTAGGGCTCTTGAACTACGTCGGAGAGCTACAATGAGAGACAGAGATCCTGATAAAGGAAATAATAACAAAGAGAGACACACTGTGAACATACAACCAGGTCACGTACAACAAACAGGACAAGCACAACAAACAGAACAAACACAACAAACAGGACAAACACAACAAATCGAATAGTAAACTACAAACTTATATACCTACCCATCTAATACTTACCGAAATAAATGGAAATGCAAGGCGCAACTTCCACACCTGAAATAAACCATATTAAAATATTACAAATCAACCTAAATCACTGTAAGAACGCACAGGAACTACTCACCCAGTCAGCTATGCAATATGCGATAGACGTCGTACTCATCTCCGAGCCCTGGTCACCTCCATCATACTGGCATAATGATGGTCATAAATCCGCATCTATATGGTTACCACAACCTGGAAATAAACTTAATAGGGTTAAATGCCTCTTCAAATCGAAAGGGATTGTCGCCGTACAAATACAAGACCATACTTTCATCTCTTGCTACATCTCTCCAAATATAAGCTTGGTATCCTATACGGAAAGAATTTCAGAGTTAGAAAGGTTTTTAGACACTATAAACATAGATAAATGCATAATTGCTGGCGATTTCAATGCCAAGTCGACCGTATGGGGCTCAAGAATACTTGATGATCACGGCACGGTGGTAATGGAAATGTGCAATAATTTCGGACTGATTCCGAAAGTCAGTACAGGCTCGCACACGTTCGAAAGAAATGGTCACTATTCCACAATAGACATCCTACTATGCGGATCAACAGCATATAATGGTATCACTTCCAGCCAAATACTTGAAGACTACACGGCCTCCGATCATCGCTACCTGAAACATGTATTGTCTACGAACACAGCTAACACTGCCAACTTCGAGAGAAAGAAAAAATTCAAACTCGATGCTGATAGATTCTCCAAAACCTACCTTCAAATCACCAAGATTGCTGATCCCCTAAAAATTACATCAATAGAAGATATCGATGCATATATAGACATGATTACAGAAGTATTTGAATCCACCTCATACACACTACACCAAACCATTAGACGAAGGAAAGAGGTCTGGTGGTGGAATGCCGAAATTGCTGCTCTGAGAAAAGCGTCCATCAGCTCACGTCGATCGTTACAGAGAGCCCGCATCAAACTGAAGAAACACCCAGAAATATCCAATGAGGAGGTAGTCAGGAGTCTTAATAAACACAATAAAAATAAGAAGGCATTAAAACATGAGATAGCAAGAGCAAAAAGGAAATCGTGGACAACACTCATTGACGAAATAGATACTGACATCTGGGGAAGACCATACAAGGCCGTAATGGGAAGGGTGGCAGGTAAACCCCCGCCTAGTATTCCATCAGAAGAGGAGACCGAAGAGGTAATAAAAACCCTCTTTCAAACGTCACCCGAGCCAAACCAGACCAACCCTAACTCCGACGGGACAGACACTGCCTATGACGCTTCTGACCGTCCTTTCGCGGAAGCAGAGGTACTAAAGGCGATGAAGTCGGTGAAGAAGAAAGCGCCCGGCATAGACGACATTCCTTCTGAACTGGTGCAACTTCTCTCTAAAATAGCACTGCCTCACGTCACGCAGGTAATAAACACGTGTACAACCTGGGATATTTCCCAACACCCTGGAAGAAAGGACGTCTGGTTCTTATACCGAAGAAACCCGGGCCAGATGGACGTACGGGAGTGAGACCACTCTCGATTCTTTCTAATATGGCTAAGATATTAGAACATTGTCTCAAAGCAAGACTCCTTGAAACCATAAGTTACGAACCGAACCAGTATGGTTTTAAACGCGGCAAATGCATGGTCCACGCCATGCACGAGATCATAAAACGGTGGGACATGGCCAAAAATAAAACACACTACTGCGTACTAATTACCCTGGATGTTAAGAACGCATTTAACACAATAAAGTGGCACAATGTCATAAGGGCACTTAAAAAAAGAAAGCTACCGAGTAGACTCCTTAACATTCTGAAGAGCTATTTAGAAGACAGAAGAATTATTTACACTAAAGGTAACGGGCAAAACTGTGAAATCAGTTTTTATGCGGGAGTACCTCAGGGCTCGGTGCTTGCACCTATGCTCTGGAACCTGCAATACGACGATCTATTAAAAATGTTGCTCCCCAGAGGTGCTTATCTGTACGGTTATGCAGACGATGTCGCGCTGACTGTCACTGCCTCCACAGCAGAAGACCTATCCAGAATTGCTACGGAGGCTCTAGCAAAGATTAATAACTGGTTCCGAGTCAACCAACTTACACTTGCGCATGAAAAAACAGAAACGGTCTTATTGACAGGCAGAAAAGTGAGAAGAGGTATCGACATCAGACTCGGGAACTCAACTCTCGAGCTCAAAAAATCCACAAAATATCTGGGATTAATAATGGAGGGTAATCAGAACTTCACGGGTCACCTGAACTATGTCACAGAGAAGGCATCCAAGGTTGCAGGTGCATTAAACGGAATTATGCCCAATATCGGAAGTGGCTCATTCCTCTCACGGGTACTATATTACAGGGTAATAGAGTCCATCGTTCTATATGCGGCACCTATCTGGGCTAAATCAGCGAACAAAACTACCAAAGCCAAGACTCTGAACAGGATTCAGAAAATGTCACTGTCCAGAGTGATACGGGCATACAGGACGACTTCCCTGGATGCGTTGTGCGTACTGTCGGGTCTCCCCCCTCTCACATTGCTGGCAGAAGAGAGACGCCGCATTTTTGCTAGACAAGCTGAGATGGGCAATATCTCAGGGATAAACAATAAGAAAGAATGTGATAAAATCAAGGAAGAGGAAAGGGATACCACCCTGGAACTTTGGCAGACGCGCTGGAACGATGCCACACATGGACGACAAACATACAGCTTAATCCCGAAGATAGGGGAATGGATTAACTGGGGCCCTAATATCTTAGACTTCCACCTCACCCAGGTCCTAACAGGGCATGGGTGTTTCGCGGACTATCTCCATAAAATCGGAAAACGAAACGATTCAAATTGCATAATGTGCAAACAGAACCCTGACAGCCCCGAGCACACTGTGACGGAATGCCCAGCATGGAACTCCGAGAGGGAAGAACTGGTAGGCGAAAATGGTCAGTTGGAATGGAAAGAGATAGCTACGTGGCTAAAGGATCCCAGCAAGATGTCGAAATTGAGATTCTACATCAACAAGATAATGACGAAGAAAGAAGAGACGGAAAGAGAATTGCAGAACGAAGAGAGAAGAATAGCTAGACTAACGAGAGCTAGATAATGGCAACGATTGGACACCTACAGCAGCCCATACCCGTGTAGTAATGCTGTATAAGCGGTTCCGCGGGGAAGGGGTCTTTCCGTAGGGTTGTTAGACTGTGATTAGATAGAGGAGGAGGGGTTTTTAGGGGGTACACAACATCGGAGTCCCTCACTACGTACGCAAAGTATTTTCCCCTCCTCGTTAATAAAAAAAAAAAAAAAAAAAAAAGGTTAGGTTAGGTTAGGTTAGGTTAGGTTAGGTTAGGTTAGGTTAGGTTAGGTTAGGTTAGGTTAGCCAGAGCGGTTTTAGCAGTTGAGGTAGAACAGCAATTGCGAAAATAGCGACCTTGAGTTATTCCGTTAGGATAGCTGGAGTATAGTGAGAATCGGGCGAACAGCGTTCGGTTTATTAGTGCAAGGTGTTAATTCCGAAGCTGGAGAGCGGCGAGTGGCGGACGGACGAGCGGGCACGCGACAACGAGGAGCCAATAAGGGATAGAAAAGGGATTTAACATCTGAGCATAGCTCGTCGGGTTCACCCTCCCTTTGGGAACAAAGCAAGGGTTGAGAACGTCGAGCAGGCTCCTCTTTTTTTTTTAAACTTACCTGCTCTCCACCCAGCTTTGGACACAAAGCTTGGGGTTGTGGAAGGGTTTCGGTGAGCTCCTCGGTGGCGCGTGGGCGTACGGCGGCGGTCTAGGGTGCTGTTGCTCTCGGGCTGCGGAAGAAGCCTGCAGTAGGATCCTAGGATAAAGAGTTAATTAGTGCGTTACTGTGATAGTGAGTGAACACTCAAACAGGGTAACAGAGTGTACGCAGCCTCACGCTCTGACCAGAAGCCAGGGTCACGCACGGACACAAACCGTGTAGGGAGGCGCTGGGAGGCGCGAAGGGTGAGCCTGCGTGCACACTGGTGTTAGAAAAACCGCCCGGGACTGTTCTAGTGTGTTCTAGTGTATTTTTGAAGAGCTAGGGTTGAGCCAGGACAGTAATAATAAATAGAATTACTCGATTGGCCGAGATAGGCGTGATAGTGCAGTGCGAAACAAACTTTGGAAAACTTCGCGAAAAATTCAAATCTAAAGTCCGTGTAAAGTCTGCGACGTTGTCCCTTTTTCGAACGGTTTTATGGCCGACGAAAAACGGTCAACCCCGAGATTTTATAGGCTCTGAGACCGGGCCGTGCGCGGCCGTGCGGACACGGTCCTCTCGGTGCAAAGGCGGAACTCGGTGGAGGCTTGAACGAACAACGCGACGATAGTTCGGGCGCCAGGTATTTAGAAAATACCACGCGAAACACGATGGTGACCTCGAACTCGGGGAAGCCGAGTCCGAGAGTCAAGCCTCCACGAAACGCGGTCTGAAATAATGACGCGAACGGCCAGATGATTCGAGCGCAGGAGATAACGGGGACAGCCCTCACGGCAGGACGGATCTCGCAGGTGAAGAATCAACAAACGGAATTGGCTCTTAATCTTTAATGGTCACGAAAGTAAAAGATACAGGTGAGCGGCCACGAGGCCGCGAACCGGGAGCCCGCGCTCCTTGTACACTTTAGCGGAAGATGATCGTTCGCTGAGCGCGTTAGTCTATCGTGATTCTATCGCGGACGTACGATGCTACGGTACAATATTCGATTTGTTCGTCGATACAAGATTCCGCGAGGCGCGGATGAACGGCGCAATTCCTACGACTGTCGCGAGAGTCCGAGACGAAGCGAAATTGCCGACGTGCGATGGATAATCCACGGCCGTACGCGGGATTCGAGGCGCGTAGACCGCCGCGGTTCACGCGTAATTCCGCCTACGCTTCTACCGTCGCCGACTATCCGAACCGAAGACTATTCGAGACTTATTCGATACCGACACAACTCCCGAGGAAGACTTCCGATTTACGAAATTAAGGGGAATTCTTGTCGCGAAGGCTCACAGCGTCCTTGAGGAGGACGCGAGCGAAGGCTCGAGGCGCCCTGCGCCTCGGCTCTTACGAAATCTCCGAGGACGAGACGAACACGTGTCGTCCTCGCGCGAATAACACGAGCCACCACGATTAACGAATCGAGGAATCACAGAATCGGCTTACCGTTGACGATATTTACGCTGGCCGCTACCGATGGACGTCGTAGGCCTCGCTGAAGGTTGCCCCTCGACCGAAATTCCGAGCTGGATCCGGAAAAGCCACCCGCGACGCGAAACTAAGCGGTATTCGGTAGTTGCAAGGACGAGATTATTTGAAGCGAAACGCGACTATACTCGATGAGCCTCTGTGCGACAGTGGTTCCTCGATCCGCATCGACGGAACGCATCGATCCTGGTTCCCCCCACTCCGAGCGTATTGCCGAATTTTCCGATAGGTGCCGTACGCAACGCAACTAGGTTGTCGCAGGATCGCAACTACGAAAAAGTCCTAGGGCCCCAGACTTTACGCGACCACTTAATTTACCGCGACCTTTGAATTCCCGCTCGCCCTCGGCGAGCGGTTCGCATAATCCTCGGCAGCCAATTCGACACACCACCCACGCTGAGATCCTAGTTGAGCGGGATGAGACGGCGGCGGGACTCGGGCATGCTGTTGTTCGCTATAGGATCTCTTCGTCCCACGACGGCGCCTCCGGGTTTGTTCGCCCGTGTGTGGTGACTTGTTTTGCTGCTTCCGGCGCCGGATTTGTTCGTTGGCCATCCTTTTATTCGGTATTTGATCCTTCGGCACCTTTTCGGACTCGTACGCTTTCTTTATGATCGATAATTGCCTGAAACGTCGTACTCCGTACGCACAACAGATGGCATTAGTACGGTGCACGAAATCGGAAGATTTTCCTCTCGGAGTGCTCTTATGGCCTGCGGGTGGCTTACGTAACCGAAAAAGGTCGGTCCGGTCCACACGTAATTCGGCTGTTTGACCGAGTTCAAACGGCGAAGTGACGTCGCACGCTTGCAACGTCACAACTCCCCCCCCCTTAAAAATGGACCGGACTGCCCCGTGGCTTGTCGACTCTGTGACTTTATGGCTCGCCAAATAAGAGCATTCCCTTCGGAAGTCAACCTTTACAGTAGAGCCTCCACCAGTGGACAAACACGTACCCAATTCTTACCCTTCGATAACCGCTATCTTCTTCATGCTTTTTCCTTCTACTTCGGACGAGACCTGTTCACTACACAAAAACGGAGGGAGAAGGTTCGCAAACTCGCAATGAATGTTACTACCTGTTACATACGAAAATATAAAGTTTTATTTATTCCCGCCTAACGGTCGGGACTGTCAACTTTCCGCTGCTGCGGATTTACACTTAGCGATATCTCCTCGGAACTAACAATCTGGACGGTCCAACAAAAAACAACAATTCGCCGACGCGTGGAACTAACAAAAAAAAAATGTCCTTGAGGAAAATAATCGTGCTCGCTCTTTTTGGCGGTATTATAACGAAATCTTTAGGAGACCGAAGTGGTTCCGGGAGTCGGTAGTGTTCCTCCCGATTTTATATTTCGCGGTATTCCCTTTTTGGAGCCCCGATTTTCGCGCGGTATTCTTCGTTCATTATGCGCCAAGCAGGCCCGCACGTCGGACACGTGCGCACCGACTTGCCGGGCTGGCCGCATTTAAAACAGTGTTCCTCCACTTTCTTCTTGCACTGGCTGCGGACGTGGCCATATTCACCGCAGTTCCAGCAAGCGTCCGGATCTTTGGCCCTGCTGGCGCTCGTCCCTTCCATTTTTGCTTCGAACTGCTTCCAGTTCGGAAGCTGGCGGCGGGGTTTGTGGTACTCCGGTACCTCCGCGGCCGCTTGCTGGGGTCGATCCGGTGTCGGTGGTCGCGCCGACGGTGCGGGGGCCGAGACTGGCAATTCCTCCCTTCTTGGGGCTGTTCCCGTGAGTCCGTACGGGGCTGCTCGTCTGGCCTCACAAACGGGGCATTTAGGCTCCGTTTTTGGAGGTTGGCGGAAGTATGCCCTCAAGGCCCTCAGGTGTTGTAGAGCCTTGCCAAAGTCGGTTGCCACCGCCTGGTAGCAACTATCCAGTTCCGGCCGAATTATCAAGGCCTCTTCTTCGGGTCCGTCGCGTGGTACTTCCGTCATGGTACCCTTTTCCACCGTGACCGGTTCGGGAGTGAGGAGTAACGCCAAGTTACTTTCCGCTTCGACTAGTGGTCCTAGTAAGTCGTCGACCGGGACTTCTGCGCCGGCCTTGGTTGGCGGTCGGAGAGCCAACTCGAGACCTTCGAGAGTTTTCTCTATCGACTCGATGTCGGAGTCGATTTGGCGGTACTGATTCCGCATCTCCGGATTCACCTCGAGATTCTGCATCTGTAATTGATTCCGTTGTCGTATCGAGTTGTTCTTCCTCGCTCTGCTTCGGCGGGGTGTACGTCTTAAGGTCTGACACGTGTGCTTTTCCTACGTCTTTGCCTTCCATTGTGGTCAGGCCGTAAACTACCGTCGAAAGTTTTTTCGCAATTCGCAACGGTCCGGCGTATTTCGGACATAATTTCGCAGCTATGTTCTGCGCTGCGGATGACAATACGCGATTTCGTCGCAGCACTAAGTCCCCTACCTCAAAACGCGTGTCCCTATGCCGTAGATTGTAATACCGCGATTGCGTTTCGTACGCCCTATCCAGATTTTCGGTTACCCAATGTCGTAGGGTCGCGAGGTGAGTCATGCGATTCCTCCACTCTCCTGTGAACGATACTTCAAGATCTACCGGCGGTTCCTGTTCCGCTCGACAACATTTTGCAGGTCTGGGCTCTCGTCCGAAGTTTAGGAACGCTGGCGATGTTTGCAGTACTGTGTGGTGTGCGGTATTGTATGCGAATCGAAATTTCGAGATATTCGCATCCCAATCGCGATGGTCTTTTCCGATATACGCGACGATCATTGTTTTCAATATCCTATTAACCCGTTCGACGGGATTTGCTTGGGGATGGTACGGCGGAGTTGTCGCGATTGTTATCCCGTAATCTTCTGCCAATTCGTGAATGGCCTTATTGACAAATTCGGTGCCGTTGTCTGTTAGTAATACGTCGGGGGTTCCCCATCGCGAAAATATTTGATCTTCTAATACTTCGGAAATTTTCGGTCCCGTGGCTCTACGGAGGGGGCAACATTCAACCCATTTCGTGAATAAATCTTGCATTACTAATAGATACGAGAATCCAGCACGACTGGGTGGAAGCGGGCCCATTATATCAGTGGCTACGACCATCCATGGTGCTGCGATGCGACGCCTTCCCATGAGCCCGGAGGGGAGGGATTGTTCCACCTTCGTAGCTTGGCACGTAGGGCAGCGTCGCACGTATTCCACGGCGGTTCGAAACATCCCCGGCCAATAATACTTGGTCGCGATGCGATGATATGTTTTCTCTACCCCTAGGTGCGCCGCTTGCACTTCGTCGTGTGCCTCTCTTAGTATCTCGGTTCTTTCGGCTAACGGGACTACGAGTTTCCACTCATTTAAATCTCCCCCAAGAATTTCCGAAATCAATGGGTCGGTACGACGGTGATATAGCCTACCCTCGCGAATTGACCAGTCGGGGTATTTTTCCGGATTCGATTCTACTACTTTGAATCTCTCGTCATGCCAGTCTAACTGTGTCGCGGCTACTATCGGAATCTGTTCCCCTTCTCCTTCTGTTCCTTCGAACATTCGCGAAAGTGCGTCTGGTACGTGATTTAACGCTCCTTGTCGGTATGTAATGTCGAAATCATACTCTAGCAGTTGTAATGCCCACCGCGCGAGCCTTCCCGAAGGGTTTTTCAATTGCCGTAACCAACGCAAA
Organism: Lasioglossum baleicum; assembly: GCF_051020765.1. Taxonomy (NCBI): domain Eukaryota; kingdom Metazoa; phylum Arthropoda; class Insecta; order Hymenoptera; family Halictidae; genus Lasioglossum; species Lasioglossum baleicum. The sequence continues at coordinate 88,354 of NW_027469167.1, read as the reverse complement.
CTACTATGATCCGTAATGATCGTAAAATGATACCCTTCGAGGTATGCTCGAAATTTTTCCACGGCCCACACGATAGCGAGACACTCTAATTCCGTCGCGGAGTACTTTCGTTCGGCGGAATTCAACGAGCGGCTCGCGAACGCGACTACCCTTTCCTCCCCCTCGATTTCTTGAACCAGTACTGCACCGAGCCCTACCGTGCTTGCGTCGGTCTGCAGGACGAATGGGATGTCAAAATGTGGACAAGCGAGAGTTGGCGCGGTTGCCACTAACGATCTTAATTTTTCGAAGGCGGTTTGTTGTCCGTCCTCCCATTTCCACGTCTTGCCTTTCCGTAGTAAGATATTTAAGGGCTCCGCTACAGTCGCGAAATCCGGAATAAATCTTCGATACCACGAAGCCATTCCGAGAAATCGTCGTAACTGTTTTAAATTCTTTGGAGCTGGGAAAGACAAGACGGGTTCAATTTTATCCGCGTCAACTTTTAACCCTTCGCGACTCACTACAAATCCCAGGTACCGAACTTCTTCCCTGCAGAACTCGCATTTTTCGGGATTTATAATTAATCCAGCTGATTTTATTTTATTTAATACCCGACGCAGCCACTCGAGGTGCTTTTCGAAAGTTGTTGTTGCGATAATTATATCGTCCAGATACGCAAAAACATGTGGCTCCATTTCTGGACCGATCAATCGATCTAACAGTCTCTGAAATGTTGCCGGTGCTCCTGTGAGTCCGTACGGCATTCGCTTAAATTGAAATAGCCCTTTTCCGGGGACTGTAAACGCGGTAATCTCACGGCTGTCTTTCTCTAGCGGTATTTGGAAGTAAGCCTGGCTCAGATCGAGAGTGGAAATGTAGCGCGCGGCGCGTAATTTATCGAGAATGCTCGTCATTATCGGTAGCGGGTACGCGTCCTTCTTGGAAACCGCATTGACTTTGCGAAAATCTAGACAAAATCGGTATTTGCCGTTGGGTTTTTTCACCATTACTACCGGACTGGACCATTCACTTTCAGATGGTTCAATAATATCGTTGGCCAGTAACGAATCTACCTCCTTGTAAATCGCTTCCTGTACCATAGGTGAGACAGGATAGTACCTTTGTTTAATAGGCCTATTCTCTCCCACATCAATTCTGTGAGTAGTCAAAGTGGTTAATCCCGGTACTTTGGCAAAGTCACTGAGTTCCTTTTCCAAGAATTCGCATAATTGTTCTTTTTCGCCGCCCGATAATATTTGCAGGCCGCAGCAAAGTTGCTCGTTCGAAATTGAACCGAAAGGGAATTCGATTCTCGGTCGCGACGCGAAGTACCAGCTTCCCCGGTGGTATTCGACAACGATACCGAATTGCGCTATTACGTCAATCCCTAGCAACAATGGATTCACAAGGTTATCGAGAACGCGAACGAAAATTTTTCGAGTTTCGTTCCGTATTGTTATATTTAATTCTGCCTGTTCCGAAGCTCTATCTACGGCCCCGGTGGCTAACAGAAAGTAGCAAGGTCTCTCCGAGATTGTTAACTTCGCGTGATTTCCGACAGCTTTTATTAACGCTCGATTAGCAAACGAAATGGATGATCCGGAATCTATTAACGCTCGTGCCCTGTACGTACCGATTTGCGCGTCGATAATTAATAAAGACGGTCGAGACTTGGAATCGTTCTCCGCGTTAGTTTCCGAAATTCGGGCCGAGATTATCATTTGGGAAACCGTTCCGACCCCTACGAGCGGTTCCGTCGGTAGTTTTCCGACTTCCGATCGCATTTACGACAGTCGCGAGTTGTTACGTCCGGTTCTCCGCAGCGATAGCAATGAATACGCGGTTTTTCCTTGCAATTCCTGGATCGATGACCAGGCTTAGTGCAATTCCAACAAAGCTCGTTGCTTCTCGGTTTGAATTCCGAGGAGCAGATAGCGCAGATGGTTTCGTATTCGACGCGTTTGCTATTCGGCTGATTTCGGGCGTTACCGCGCCTACTCGGATTTTCTCTCTGGCACGCGTGTCGTGTTACCGGACGGGACTGTTCGCGGGGACGGGGATTCCGTCCTCGGCAACCTCCCTTACATTCGGTCTCGGCGATGGCGTTTACCGATTCGTAACGCGGATTTCGATAAAATCTACCGCGACCAGATTCCTTCGACTGATTACTATCCTTCGGCGGTTGATATGCATAAATTTTATTGGCGATCTGCTGCGATCGATAATTATCTGCTCTACCGGGCGACACGTTGCTTTCCGCTTCGCGTAGTTTCTTTTCTACCTCTTTCATCGTTTTGATGTTATCGATCCCTAATACATTTCGAAGCTTTTCCCTCGCGTTCCAGATTATTCTCTTTACGCATTTTTCCTCCGACCACGGTTTATCTAATCGGCTCATCATAATTTCCATGCAAGCAAGATAATCTCGTACCGGTTCTTCTTCGCCCTGTTTCCGTACTCGTAAATCGTGTTCTAATAATTCCTGATAATCGGGATCGAAAAAATTTTGTCGCCACTCGGAGACGAATTCGGCCCACGAGGTTAATCTTCCGCGAGTCTTATACCAGAAGGCCGCGTTTCCCGAAAAACAAATTGGTAGACAGTCGAGGAGGTCTTCGTCCTCGATTTTCGAACTCGATCTCAAATCCTCTAGAGTGGAGAGAAACGTTTCCGCGTCCTCGTCCGCTCTCCCGGCAAAATTCAAACGCCACTTTCTAATGGTGTCGAATGCTGCTGAGGATTTATCTCGCTCATCGTCTGATGATTCGGAACTATCATCTGTCCTTCCTCCTCGAATCTCCGGTACTTTACGCGATCCGTATTGACGTGGGGACGGGCGTGGTGGCCGAAGTCTCGTATTATCGCTAGCTTTCGTTTCGTTTACGGTCTCTTCCTGTAGGAATGGACCGTGCGAGGGAGGATCGCGAGACGTCCCTTCTCCCGGATCATAATCGCTATCGCTGTAAGCGGAGCGATAGTCTCTGTCCATTTTCGAGTCACCCGATATATTCGGTACGAAATTCGGATGTTTATTTTCCCTACGATAGCTAGCGCGCGGTCCTTCGTCGCCAAGGCCTTCGGTCGCTCGCGTTGTTTACCTTCCGCGTCCGGACGCTCTATCTCCCCGTACGAGATCTCTTGTTACGCTCTGTCGCCACGCGGCTCGAAATTGTCTCTCGAAAGTCTCTTTGTTCTCGATAACCCTGACTCTCGAATTTGAAACCGTTGCCACACAGTACGCCTATTGTTCCTATTACCTTGAAGCGTTCTTGCTTCAACAAGGTCGCGAAGAAAAAAAAATTTAACCGATCGCGTAAATATTCTGTTCACGAACAAAGACGTGTACGACGAAATTCTAGGCTACGAAATTCTGGCCCAGCACCGTAAGACGTACACTCCCGTAATACAATTTATTACAATTTCACAATTATTACACGAAAATCAGTAAATCATGGCAATAAAATTGCTCGTCAATTTTGTACACAGAATATTTCGTGCTGGCTCTCCGGAATCTTCCTCGCCAGACTCGCAACGAATCGAAATCAAAATTTTTCGCTTTCGAATTGAGTGTGTTTCTCGTGTCTCACTGGGTCGGATCGAACAGTCTCTTTCGAACGTTCGCGATTTCACGATTCTACGAGAATACGACCTCGAGATTCCCGTAATTTACCACGATCAGGTAGTACCGTACGCTACCTGCGAGAGTCACCCGTTATTTTCCTGTGTCTCTCTCCGTTGTCGGGAAAAACCCTGGCGAGAGAGAGGTCCCTGTTCGGGCGCCAATTTGCGACGTTGTCCCTTTTTCGAACGGTTTTATGGCCGACGAAAAACGGTCAACCCCGAGATTTTATAGGCTCTGAGACCGGGCCGTGCGCGGCCGTGCGGACACGGTCCTCTCGGTGCAAAGGCGGAACTCGGTGGAGGCTTGAACGAACAACGCGACGATAGTTCGGGCGCCAGGTATTTAGAAAATACCACGCGAAACACGATGGTGACCTCGAACTCGGGGAAGCCGAGTCCGAGAGTCAAGCCTCCACGAAACGCGGTCTGAAATAATGACGCGAACGGCCAGATGATTCGAGCGCAGGAGATAACGGGGACAGCCCTCACGGCAGGACGGATCTCGCAGGTGAAGAATCAACAAACGGAATTGGCTCTTAATCTTTAATGGTCACGAAAGTAAAAGATACAGGTGAGCGGCCACGAGGCCGCGAACCGGGAGCCCGCGCTCCTTGTACACTTTAGCGGAAGATGATCGTTCGCTGAGCGCGTTAGTCTATCGTGATTCTATCGCGGACGTACGATGCTACGGTACAATATTCGATTTGTTCGTCGATACAAGATTCCGCGAGGCGCGGATGAACGGCGCAATTCCTACGACTGTCGCGAGAGTCCGAGACGAAGCGAAATTGCCGACGTGCGATGGATAATCCACGGCCGTACGCGGGATTCGAGGCGCGTAGACCGCCGCGGTTCACGCGTAATTCCGCCTACGCTTCTACCGTCGCCGACTATCCGAACCGAAGACTATTCGAGACTTATTCGATACCGACACAACTCCCGAGGAAGACTTCCGATTTACGAAATTAAGGGGAATTCTTGTCGCGAAGGCTCACAGCGTCCTTGAGGAGGACGCGAGCGAAGGCTCGAGGCGCCCTGCGCCTCGGCTCTTACGAAATCTCCGAGGACGAGACGAACACGTGTCGTCCTCGCGCGAATAACACGAGCCACCACGATTAACGAATCGAGGAATCACAGAATCGGCTTACCGTTGACGATATTTACGCTGGCCGCTACCGATGGACGTCGTAGGCCTCGCTGAAGGTTGCCCCTCGACCGAAATTCCGAGCTGGATCCGGAAAAGCCACCCGCGACGCGAAACTAAGCGGTATTCGGTAGTTGCAAGGACGAGATTATTTGAAGCGAAACGCGACTATACTCGATGAGCCTCTGTGCGACAGTGGTTCCTCGATCCGCATCGACGGAACGCATCGATCCTGGTTCCCCCCACTCCGAGCGTATTGCCGAATTTTCCGATAGGTGCCGTACGCAACGCAACTAGGTTGTCGCAGGATCGCAACTACGAAAAAGTCCTAGGGCCCCAGACTTTACGCGACCACTTAATTTACCGCGACCTTTGAATTCCCGCTCGCCCTCGGCGAGCGGTTCGCATAATCCTCGGCAGCCAATTCGACACACCACCCACGCTGAGATCCTAGTTGAGCGGGATGAGACGGCGGCGGGACTCGGGCATGCTGTTGTTCGCTATAGGATCTCTTCGTCCCACGACGGCGCCTCCGGGTTTGTTCGCCCGTGTGTGGTGACTTGTTTTGCTGCTTCCGGCGCCGGATTTGTTCGTTGGCCATCCTTTTATTCGGTATTTGATCCTTCGGCACCTTTTCGGACTCGTACGCTTTCTTTATGATCGATAATTGCCTGAAACGTCGTACTCCGTACGCACAACAGATGGCATTAGTACGGTGCACGAAATCGGAAGATTTTCCTCTCGGAGTGCTCTTATGGCCTGCGGGTGGCTTACGTAACCGAAAAAGGTCGGTCCGGTCCACACGTAATTCGGCTGTTTGACCGAGTTCAAACGGCGAAGTGACGTCGCACGCTTGCAACGTCACAAGTCTTACAATGATAGGTATAAGAATTTCTGGATAAATCTTTGACTTGAATCAAATCGGAAGTCTGTATAGACAAAAAATAAGAGATTTCGATACCAAACTTAAGGGGCTGTTCCAGAATTGTAAGGGTCAACTAACGCCAGTAAAGATTTGGCGAAATTTCAAAGTTTTAAATTTGGAAGAACTTTTGGGACAGCCGCTAGCGGTAGTCCCATAAATTCGACGTAAATTTAAAAAACACACAAACGGAGGTGTACTAGCCTAGGAAAACCGAGCCGTCTAGAATTTAGGTATTTTTTCAATTTTATCGCAAAATTCAGGTGAATTAGGGTGTTAAAATAGAAAACTGCGGAAAAGAGAGTAGGAGAATATTGTAAGGCAAGAGAGAGCTAAATTGTGGTATAAGTTATAGGACATAAATTATGAAATTTGAATTTTGAATTTAATAAATAAGTACAACTTTTCGAAAGGTTAGGTTAGGTTAGGTCAGGTCAGGTTAGGTTGGGGACCTAGGGATATGGGGCTCTCCAATGGTGACTCTGATCTATTGGAGGGTATGACTACAGGGGTGGTGTTCCATATCCTAAACCCTCTTGCTCCACCTCCACGTGGTGGTCCCTGGGGCACACTGCGGTGTGTGCTAACGGAGCGAGGGGTTACACAGGCACTCCCCGCTCTTTACTGCGTGCTTCTCACGCAGAAGGGCAGTGCCGGTGTACTGAGTGAATGTGTATGTATACATGTGTGTGTGTGTGGGCTGTGGCCGACTCACGGTGGATATTCCTCGTAGACTAAACAAGGGAGGAGTAGTAGCCTCCCGACCGGGGCTGAGGGATATGTCTGTACCTGACCTCTGTGCGTGGTAACACGTGCATGTTCAATGTGGGAAAACCGCTACCCTCAGCTGTCTGGAGCCTATGCGGGGGTTGAAGTCGTGAGATCGGGCGCAGGGATGGAGGATTACCTGGCCAGTATTTTCTCATACCCTGAGCGCTGGGGGGGTAAACCAGCGCACCGTCTAGCCTGAGGTTGGGGGAAAATCCGGTTCGGGCCCGGTGCCTCCCTTCGATAGGGGTGACGATAAACCTTTAACATAAGAATGGCGCGGGCCTATCCCGTTTAACCTTCAATTAGAGTCATTAAAAACACATTGATAGGCTTGGCCAGCTGACAAGTCGCCTCTCGACTTCGATGTGATTAACTAGGGCAAAACTCCGGCGGGGATAGTATCCCTACTGCGGTAGGGATCCCATGATGGGCGAACCGTCGTCAACTTTATAACTTACTAGCCATGGCAGGCATTTCTGAAAAAAATAAAATTATAAATGATCAAAAAACCCCAAAAAAAAATGAAGATGAAGAGATAGAAGAAGCAAGCTCTATGGACAAAATATACGAAATATCGGACACGACCTACATTGATACAACCGATATAGGCATAGACACTGGCATAAGACCGATCTCGTCTATGCCTACCACGTCCACCCCCTACAAGCAAACAACAGAAGACTGTTTCACACCTTTCACTCCTAAAAAGGCGCTTGCTAGGAGCCCAATAAGCTCCACAATTATGGCTGTTCCTGAGGTCAGAGAAATTGGACACAACACACAACCTACCAATATAGGTAGACAACGATCACGCTCTGATTCAGATCTTATTGAAGTGGTAGATGAGATGGAGCTTCTTGACTTCGATTTCGAGCACGAATCTCAATCCCCAGAGCAGCAAAGGAAAAGAAAAAGGACTACTAACAGAACTGAGACTACGACTAACAGCAATATTAATGCAAATGTTAAGACTCTAGCAGAAGCTTTAAAAGACCTTTCAGGCCTGGTCAAAGGACGAGAAGGTATTAAACTAGAAGTCAAATCAGCAATAACTAGGACAATAAAAATCTTTAATGGGATGCAACGAGCTATAAAAAATTCGTACTCTAGAGACCACTCTGTCAATAGACGAAACTTTCCCTCCGAGGATACACATAGTGGCAGAAAACCTAATAAGACTGATGATGCACTTAGAACACAGTTAAACCCTGCAGAACCACTTAAGAAGATCACTGAGACACGGACAATCGGAACACAGACGGGAAACCCCGATGAGCTGGATCCAGATGAGATGGAGACCTGGAAAGGCAAAGAAATTACATACGATAATTTCTGCACCTTACAAGACAGAAGTTGGAGTAACTTAATCTACCAGAGAACCTCAATTAGTAATGCTAATATACTTAGCATAAGAGAGTCTGATATAGCTTGCTTTGTCCCTGTTGACTTCGCGGTCGACAAAGGCCCCAGCAAGGCTATCCTAGATAAATATCAAGGACAGGAAGATATGAAGGAACAAGACCTTTCCCTAGGCTCGGTCTCATATCTGGTTGTAGCTACATGCCTGTCTGGCAGGAAAGGCAGGACTGGTCCAAAGATCCTGGACGAAAAATACGTTTATCATTTGATTGACAGAGAGCACGACGAGAGTCCTAGTAATCTGGAGACAATATATAACGCTATAAAAGAATTAAAAAACATCACACAAGAAAATGCCAGACAAAGAGTAGCAATTAGTCACGATCGAATAGACCCTATTATACTGAGAAAGATGGTGGAGGCCATCTTTTTCAATACAAATATTGAAATCAGCATCCATAGTAACCACTATAGAGGAGAGTACAAAAAATCTCAAACTGGTACCGAAACGGTCCTGGTCAACAATGGCACGAGATCTTATGCCGAGACCCTAAAGGCCCTTAAGAACAATATAAATATCGACAAGGAGGGTTTCTCCATTGCCGGAGTGAAATCAAATAAAAAAGGCGAAGTAATGGTCTCAATCAAAGGTGACACGGCTAAAGCCTCCATCTTTAGCTCGCTCATAAACACAAGAATTGCGGGAGCTAAATCTACGGTGTTTGGCACCTCTAAGAAAGTCCTACACCTTAAACAGCTGGACGGAGACGCCACAGCCGACGATATTAATAAGGCTATTATAAAACACTTACCTGGAACATCAGCTGATAGCATCTTAGTCAAGGCACTGCGACCTGCATACGCAGGTAGACAAAATGCAACGGTCATCGCACCCGCTGCAGTGGCTGACCAACTCCTATCCAGTCGGTCCCTTCGAGTGGGCTGGGGGATATGTAGAATAGTAGAACGCGAAGACATTTTACAATGTTTTAAATGTAGAGAGTATGGCCATACTACCAAGTCATGTCAGGGGGTCGACAGATCAAAGCTGTGTCGCCGTTGCGGCAGTGACGAACACCAGGTCTCCCAGTGTAACAACGCGGAGAAATGCATCTTATGTCAGGACGATGGCCATCGAGACGGTAGCCTGAAGTGCCCGATATACAGGAAGGCTCTGGAGACAGCTAGAATGAACAAAAAAACCAGAGAATCAATGGCTAGGAAAATCCTTCCGTCGGACAACAACTTACCTGCAGATAAACGACCTAACATATAATCACTATTATTTATACGAATCTATTTACTGTTTACTTCTGGTCTATTATACTTACCTGTCTATTTAATTTAGTTAGTTATCTATTGATACTTACCTACCTTTATTTATTGATATTCTATACTTACCTGTACCTATCGTCTTTACTTACCTGGATTTCTGTGTTATACCTGTTCCTATACTCACCTGTACCTATACTTACCAGTATTTATACCTATTTACTGATATTCTATACTTACCAGTACCTATTGTCCATACTTACCTTTCCTATACATACTTATTTATACCTACATCTACATACCTGTTTCTATCGATATTATTTATCGATTTCATTTTTTACCTGATTTTACCGATATTTTATACCTACCTTTATCCACTGATATTTATTTATACTTACCTGTATTTACTGATTATCTCCTTAATAGAAATTTTACACGTATAGCAAATGATGCCACCTTTAACAAACAATAAGGACAGCAAGAAATTTAAGATCCTACAGATTAATTTAAACCATTGCAGGATGGCTCAGGACCTGATCGCACATGCCGCAACTCAATACGAAGCCGACATCGTTATTATTGCCGAACCATGGTCACCTCTCTCCAGCTGGTTTAACGACGGGCACAAAAATTCTTCAATCTGGATCCCTCAAGGCACTCAAGGCGTGTTTAATAATATTAGAAGTATATACACCGGTAAGGGCATTGTGGCAGTTCAACTGGACACCTACATCGTCACGGCCTGCTACTTTTCTCCAAATATAACAACAGAGGCCTACGAGGATAGAATCTCAGAGCTGGAAAGATTCCTGGGAACAGTTGACGTAAGTAGATGCATCATCGCTGGTGATTTTAATGCAAAATCCCCTGCATGGGGCTCTGTGTCACTGGACACTCATGGAGGTATAATCATGGAGCTTTGCAATAGCTCAGAACTGATCCCTACCATCAGCCAAGGTACTTTCACATTTGAACGAAATGGCAGTAAGTCTCTGATCGATTTTATGATGTGCGGCAAGTACATGTCGGAATGCATAAACACTAGCCATATTCTGGACGAATTTACAGCTTCCGACCACCGTTACCTACTACACGAATTCTGTATGCAGGAACCTAAAAAGGCTAAACACTATACAGCGAAAAGGAAACTAAATACAAAGGAGTTCACCGAGATGTATAACCACATATCTGAAATAGCAGACCCGCTAAACATTGCCACCATTGATGACGTTGATGCATATATTCTACTTCTAGAAGAAATCTTCGAATCTACCAGCTATGACCCACACACATCTACGGGGAAAAGAAAAGAAGTATGGTGGTGGAATAAGGATATATACTCGCTTAGAAAGGCCGCTATTGCCTCACGACGAACTGTACAGAGAGCTCGAGCCAAAGACAAACCAACGGAAGAAATAGAGGAATGTCTTATCAAGCACAAAGAAGACAAGAAACAATTAAAACACGCAATCGCGAAATCGAAGAAAGATGCCTGGACTACCCTCATCGATGGAATCGAATCTGATATCTGGGGGAAACCTTATAAATGGGTAATGGGTACGGTGAAAGGTAGGCCCCCGCCTACAGTGCTATCCGACGAAGAAATGAAAAACACCATAGACTCTCTGTTTCAAACGTTCCCTGACCCGAGTACGCCGAACGCTATCGTTATAAACAACGCAACCGATGACCCGTTTACGGATACAGAAATACTAGAGGCTATAAAGTCGGTCAAGAAGAAGGCTCCTGGACTGGACGGCTTACCATCAGACCTGGCTAACCTATTAGGAAATATTGCAGCACCGCACTTAACTCATTTGGTCAACGTGTGTTACAATCTAGGCTACTTTCCCAAACCCTGGAAAAAAGGTAGATTGGTATTGATTCCAAAAAAACCGGGTCCGGATGGCCAGGTCGGGTGGAGGCCTTTGACCATCTTGTCGAACATAGCGAAAATACTCGAGCACTGCCTTAAAAACAGACTGTCTGACAAGATCAAATTCGAACACAATCAATACGGCTTTAGCCGTGGCAAAAGTACCATCCACGCGATCGCGGAGGTGGTTAAACGATGGGATGCGGCAAAACGAAGGCTACATCACTGCGCCATGGTTGCGCTCGATGTGCGTAACGCATTTAATACCATCAAATGGCAAAAACTAATTGAGGCACTGGCAGGCCGTAACCTTCCTGGAAAACTGTATAACATCCTAAAGAACTATCTTGAAGATAGATATGTGGTATATACGGATAGCCTGGGCCACGTAAATGAAATAAATATTTACGCAGGAGTTCCCCAGGGATCTGTCCTAGCCCCGATTTTATGGAACATTTTCTATGATGGTCTATTAAAATTAGCCCTCCCCAGAGGAGCATACTTATATGGTTTCGCCGACGATGTGGCGCTGATTATTACAGCCAAGGAGGCTGAAGATCTATCAAGGACAGCTACTGATGCCCTATCGATAATCTGTCGATGGTTCGAGTCGAACCACCTGACCCTGGCTCAGGAAAAAACGGAGCTGCTCCTACTTACGGGAAGGAAATCCACACGAGGAATAAACATAAGAATCAATAACACTACCCTTACTCCACAGAAAGAAATTAGATATCTTGGACTTACTCTAGAGGGTAATCAATTCTATACGAGTCATTTAAATTACACAACCACCAAAGCAGCTAAAGTGGCAGGAGCCCTAATAAGAATTATGCCGAATATCGGTGGAAGCTCTTATCACTCCCGGTTATTATACTACAGAGTAGTTGAATCGGTAGTATTATACGCCGCCCCCATCTGGGCAATAGTTGCAAGTCGGGTGACCAAGGCAAGAATTATTAACCGGATACAGAAAATGGCTTTGACGAGAGTTATAAGAGCCTATAGAACTACGTCCCTAGAAGCCCTTTGTGTGCTTTCGGGCATACCCCCTCTTACCCTTCTGGCAGAGGAGAGGCGACGCATTCTCTACAGAACACTCAACATAGATAGAACCTATGAAGACCAATATAGGATCAAACTAAACGAGATCAAACAAGAGGAAAGACTTCTTACTCTTAGGCTGTGGCAAGAACGGTGGGACAATGCATGCCATGGTCGGAAAACTTACGCCCTCATCCCCCACATAGACACTTGGCTAGGTTGGGGACCACAAGTTTTAGATTTCCACCTAACGCAGTTTCTGACAGGGCATGGCTGCTTCTCCGACTACCTCATGAGGATAGGCAAACGAAGAAACAATATATGTATAGCCTGTATGAATATGGTGGACAGCCCTATCCACACACTATTGGAGTGCCCATCCTGGGACGAACTAAGATCAACACTCATAAGTGAGATAGGCCCCTTAAGTTGGAATGATCTGATAACCGATCTAAATAACCCTAGCAAGATGCCCAAAATAAGAGGATTTATAAAGGCTATAATGGTAAATAAGGAAGAAAAGGAACGCCTAGCAGAACAGGAAGAACGTATACTCAGACGTGCACAAGTGAATACAAGAGCAACACTTTCCATTTAATTTGTAAATAATTTGTTTTTAAACCTTTTTTTTTATTATTATTGTTTTAATAATGTCCGTGTTATACAGTCTGTATGTACAGAGTAAAATAGTGAAATTAGAGTAATATCTGACGAAGGGCTTCATCATTCCGTGCAGTAATGCCGAACAGGCGGTTTCCGCGTTATGATGGACCCCTTTTTTTTCCCAGGTTAAGCTAGTAGGATTAGAGGGGGAGGGGTTTTTAGGGGGTATAAGAACTGAGTCCCTCACGACGTGCGTAAGGCATTTTCCCCTCCTCGTTAAAAAAAAAAAAAAAAAAAAAAGGTCAGGTTAGGTTAGGTTAGGTTAGGTTAGGTTAGGTTAGGTTGGGGTCTGAGGGATACGGGGTTCTCCAATGATGACTCGAAATCATTGGAGGATATGACTGCAGTGGCGGTGGTCCGTACCCTAAAATCCTCTCGCTCCACCTCCTCGTGGTGGACCCTGGGACACACTGCGGTGTGTGCTAACGGAGCGAGTGGTCGGAACTGGGCCGCAAGATGTCGGCCCAGGTCCGTAGACCGCAAACCGGAAGGTTCCGGAGCGGGGGGGCTTGCCTTTACCGGCCGGCCCTGCGAGGAGGAGAAACCTCTTTAAAAAAGTCCTTAACTCCAAGTTTCGGCATGCGGCGAAGGAGACTACTCCCGGGAACGCGGAGCGCCGGGAGTGGGTCTGGTGGGTGCACCGGACCAATAGCATGCCACCTCCGGGGTACCAGCCCGCCCCTCGGAGTATTTTGGGCCTCACCTGGTAAGGCGGCTCTACCAGGTGCGACCGTGTTTTCCGACCACTCTCGTGGGATTCATATGGATGACTATAAAGAAAAAACTAAAAACAAAAATAATAAAAAATCACCAAAAAAAAATCTTGAAGTCGCAGGAGCAACTAATGTGGAGCACAGCGTGCTGGAGATCTCCGACACCATCCAGGAAGGAGAACTCATCACGGCGGAGACTCGGACAGAGATGGAGGAAAAAAAGGCCACTTTTTTCACTTCCACCCCCTTCAAGTTGGTAGAAGAAAACCCTACGAGTGCTTTTACCCCTAGTAGAGTACTCTCGAGAAGCCCTACTAACTCCAACATTGTGAGTAGCCTAGACAGACTCAGCAGGCAACGATCGAGCTCTGCCTCGGACGTCATCGAAGGGGTAGAAGAGATGGAAATGCTGCAGTTTGAATTCGAACACGAAACCGTCTCACCTGAGCAACAGAGGAAGAGGAAAAGAACCACGAATCTTCCTGAAGCTACCAACAACACTAGCGTCAATGCAAACGTCAAATTGCTGGCAGAGGCATTGAAAGACCTATCTTGCCTGGTTAAAGGTCGGGACGGGATTAGACTGGAGGTCAAGTCTGCGATAACTAAGACGATAAAAACCTTCAATGAGATGCAGCGATCGATTAAAAGCTCGGCTTCAAGAGACCACTCGGTTAACAGACGTAGACCGCCTGCGGAGGAACCTCAAAAAAAAATGGACATAACTCCTACCCAGAGCTCTAAGCAGGACAACAAGACCCCGGAGACTCGTACTATCGGTACGCAAACCGGTAACCCAGACGAGATTGACATTGACGAATTAGAAAGATGGAAAGACAAAGATATAAATTATGAAAACTTCTGCGCACTTCAGGAAAGAAGATGGAATAAGTCAGCTTTCCAACGTACGTGCATGAGTAATGGAAACATGCTGCATGCAAAAGACACTGACGTAGCATGCTTTGTACCGGCTGACTTCGACGTGGACAAAGGATACAGTAAGGCAATTCTGGAGAAACACCAAGGACTAGAGGAAATGAGAGAACAACACCCTAGTTTGGGCTCTGTGGTATACTTAGTTGTAGCCACCTGCCTGCCCGGTAAGAAAGGAACTGCGGGCTCCAAGGTACTGGGAGAGAAGTTCTTCTACCATTTGATCGATAGAGATAAGAATGGAAGTCCCACAAACCTGGAGACCATCTTCAAAGCTCTGAAAGAGCTAAAGGATATCTCCTTAGAAAATGGTAGATCAAAGATCGCTATAACTCACGATACGACAGACCCGTATACTCTAAGGAAGATGGTAGAGATCTTGTATATAAACACGGACATCGAAATCACCATATATAGTGATAAATACAGAAAAGACGTAAAAAAACCTCCCGGATTTGGAACGGTGCTGATTGAAACTGGCTCTAAGACCTTTGCCGAAACACTGAAGACCCTTAAAAAGGAGATCAACATCGACAAAGAAGGGTATACCATATCAGGCGTGAGGTCGAGCAGAAATGGGCACGTGTTAGTCGACATCAAAGGGGACGCATCCAAGGCTACCAGTTTTAGTAGACTTGTGAACTCCAAAATTTCGGGGGCCAAAGCCACGACGGGACCCAGGGCAAGAAACAAGGTACTTCACTTGAAGCAATTAGAAGGCGACGTCACTATCGAGGAGATTAAGGAGGCTATAGTGGCAGCCCTACCGGAGACCTCCATTGAGGGTATATCGGTGAAAGCTCTTCGCCCAGCCTTCGCAGGCAGGCAAAATGCCACCCTTATCCTGCCAACGGTAACAGCGGAAAAACTGTTAGAAAAACGCTCTTTACGCGTCGGCTGGGGTTTCTGCAGAGTGGTCGAGAGAGAAGAGGTCACCCTATGTTTCCGCTGCCGGGAATTTGGGCACATATCTAAAAATTGCCAGGGACCTGACAGGTCGAAACTGTGCAGAAGATGCGGAGGAGAGGGACACAATGCCACAGAATGCAGCAACCCCGAAAAGTGTATGGTGTGTTCGACAGAAGGACACAGGGACGGTAGCCTTAAATGCCCTGCCTACCGTAGGGCTCTTGAACTACGTCGGAGAGCTACAATGAGAGACAGAGATCCTGATAAAGGAAATAATAACAAAGAGAGACACACTGTGAACATACAACCAGGTCACGTACAACAAACAGGACAAGCACAACAAACAGAACAAACACAACAAACAGGACAAACACAACAAATCGAATAGTAAACTACAAACTTATATACCTACCCATCTAATACTTACCGAAATAAATGGAAATGCAAGGCGCAACTTCCACACCTGAAATAAACCATATTAAAATATTACAAATCAACCTAAATCACTGTAAGAACGCACAGGAACTACTCACCCAGTCAGCTATGCAATATGCGATAGACGTCGTACTCATCTCCGAGCCCTGGTCACCTCCATCATACTGGCATAATGATGGTCATAAATCCGCATCTATATGGTTACCACAACCTGGAAATAAACTTAATAGGGTTAAATGCCTCTTCAAATCGAAAGGGATTGTCGCCGTACAAATACAAGACCATACTTTCATCTCTTGCTACATCTCTCCAAATATAAGCTTGGTATCCTATACGGAAAGAATTTCAGAGTTAGAAAGGTTTTTAGACACTATAAACATAGATAAATGCATAATTGCTGGCGATTTCAATGCCAAGTCGACCGTATGGGGCTCAAGAATACTTGATGATCACGGCACGGTGGTAATGGAAATGTGCAATAATTTCGGACTGATTCCGAAAGTCAGTACAGGCTCGCACACGTTCGAAAGAAATGGTCACTATTCCACAATAGACATCCTACTATGCGGATCAACAGCATATAATGGTATCACTTCCAGCCAAATACTTGAAGACTACACGGCCTCCGATCATCGCTACCTGAAACATGTATTGTCTACGAACACAGCTAACACTGCCAACTTCGAGAGAAAGAAAAAATTCAAACTCGATGCTGATAGATTCTCCAAAACCTACCTTCAAATCACCAAGATTGCTGATCCCCTAAAAATTACATCAATAGAAGATATCGATGCATATATAGACATGATTACAGAAGTATTTGAATCCACCTCATACACACTACACCAAACCATTAGACGAAGGAAAGAGGTCTGGTGGTGGAATGCCGAAATTGCTGCTCTGAGAAAAGCGTCCATCAGCTCACGTCGATCGTTACAGAGAGCCCGCATCAAACTGAAGAAACACCCAGAAATATCCAATGAGGAGGTAGTCAGGAGTCTTAATAAACACAATAAAAATAAGAAGGCATTAAAACATGAGATAGCAAGAGCAAAAAGGAAATCGTGGACAACACTCATTGACGAAATAGATACTGACATCTGGGGAAGACCATACAAGGCCGTAATGGGAAGGGTGGCAGGTAAACTCCCGCCTAGTATTCCATCAGAAGAGGAGACCGAAGAGGTAATAAAAACCCTCTTTCAAACGTCACCCGAGCCAAACCAGACCAACCCTAACTCCGACGAGACAGACACTGCCTATGACGCTTCTGACCGTCCTTTCGCGGAAGCAGAGGTACTAAAGGCGATGAAGTCGGTGAAGAAGAAAGCGCCCGGCATAGACGACATTCCTTCTGAACTGGTGCAACTTCTCTCTAAAATAGCACTGCCTCACGTCACGCAGGTAATAAACACGTGTACAACCTGGGATATTTCCCAACACCCTGGAAGAAAGGACGTCTGGTTCTTATACCGAAGAAACCCGGGCCAGATGGACGTACGGGAGTGAGACCACTCTCGATTCTTTCTAATATGGCTAAGATATTAGAACATTGTCTCAAAGCAAGACTCCTTGAAACCATAAGTTACGAACCGAACCAGTATGGTTTTAAACGCGGCAAATGCATGGTCCACGCCATGCACGAGATCATAAAACGGTGGGACATGGCCAAAAATAAAACACACTACTGCGTACTAATTACCCTGGATGTTAAGAACGCATTTAACACAATAAAGTGGCACAATGTCATAAGGGCACTTAAAAAAAGAAAGCTACCGAGTAGACTCCTTAACATTCTGAAGAGCTATTTAGAAGACAGAAGAATTATTTACACTAAAGGTAACGGGCAAAACTGTGAAATCAGTTTTTATGCGGGAGTACCTCAGGGCTCGGTGCTTGCACCTATGCTCTGGAACCTGCAATACGACGATCTATTAAAAATGTTGCTCCCCAGAGGTGCTTATCTGTACGGTTATGCAGACGATGTCGCGCTGACTGTCACTGCCTCCACAGCAGAAGACCTATCCAGAATTGCTACGGAGGCTCTAGCAAAGATTAATAACTGGTTCCGAGTCAACCAACTTACACTTGCGCATGAAAAAACAGAAACGGTCTTATTGACAGGCAGAAAAGTGAGAAGAGGTATCGACATCAGACTCGGGAACTCAACTCTCGAGCTCAAAAAATCCACAAAATATCTGGGATTAATAATGGAGGGTAATCAGAACTTCACGGGTCACCTGAACTATGTCACAGAGAAGGCATCCAAGGTTGCAGGTGCATTAAACGGAATTATGCCCAATATCGGAAGTGGCTCATTCCTCTCACGGGTACTATATTACAGGGTAATAGAGTCCATCGTTCTATATGCGGCACCTATCTGGGCTAAATCAGCGAACAAAACTACCAAAGCCAAGACTCTGAACAGGATTCAGAAAATGTCACTGTCCAGAGTGATACGGGCATACAGGACGACTTCCCTGGATGCGTTGTGCGTACTGTCGGGTCTCCCCCCTCTCACATTGCTGGCAGAAGAGAGACGCCGCATTTTTGCTAGACAAGCTGAGATGGGCAATATCTCAGGGATAAACAATAAAAAAGAATGTGATAAAATCAAGGAAGAGGAAAGGGATACCACCCTGGAACTTTGGCAGACGCGCTGGAACGATGCCACACATGGACGACAAACATACAGCTTAATCCCGAAGATAGGGGAATGGATTAACTGGGGCCCTAATATCTTAGACTTCCACCTCACCCAGGTCCTAACAGGGCATGGGTGTTTCGCGGACTATCTCCATAAAATCGGAAAACGAAACGATTCAAATTGCATAATGTGCAAACAGAACCCTGACAGCCCCGAGCACACTGTGACGGAATGCCCAGCATGGAACTCCGAGAGGGAAGAACTGGTAGGCGAAAATGGTCAGTTGGAATGGAAAGAGATAGCTACGTGGCTAAAGGATCCCAGCAAGATGTCGAAATTGAGATTCTACATCAACAAGATAATGACGAAGAAAGAAGAGACGGAAAGAGAATTGCAGAACGAAGAGAGAAGAATAGCTAGACTAACGAGAGCTAGATAATGGCAACGATTGGACACCTACAGCAGCCCATACCCGTGTAGTAATGCTGTATAAGCGGTTCCGCGGGGAAGGGGTCTTTCCGTAGGGTTGTTAGACTGTGATTAGATAGAGGAGGAGGGGTTTTTAGGGGGTACACAACATCGGAGTCCCTCACTACGTACGCAAAGTATTTTCCCCTCCTCGTTAATAAAAAAAAAAAAAAAAAGGTTAGGTTAGGTTAGGTTAGGTTAGGTTAGAGTCGGTTAGGAGTTCTTCTGATAGAAGTCCGGTTTATTTTAACGAGATTCTTTGCTGTTTCGGCCATCTTGTCGAAGTGAAAAGAAGAGTTAAATAAGCTGACAAAGAGTGAGGTGTAGATAGTTAGTTAGTTTTATTAATTCTTGTGATCAGTTCTGTGCATAAGTGTTTGTGACATTTTGTATATAATGTAGGTTAAAATAGGAATTAGATTTATCGGTTCAACACGTGCTCGGAGGGCCGCCATTACGTGATCGCCGTCTTCTTCGGTCGGCCGGGGCACGTGGTAATTAGTTGCTCGGACCCTGAAAAGGAAAGAAAAGAATAAACTAGTGATAATAGCAAAAGTAGACAGATAGATAGGTAGGGAAGGGTTTGAGAAGCCGATTTTTCCGGTTTTTGCTCAAATCGGACCCAATTGAAAGATCCAGCAGAAGGTTTAAGATAGGAAAATTTCCAATTTTTCGATCATTTTCTGAAACCCGTAAGATAGAAAGAGACATCAGTCTCTGTACTTATCTGAGGGAGACAGACAGTAGAGAGAAAGTCTGACCCATCATCGGGTAAACTCAAATTTTTTATAAACTTAGCAGAGAGCCCCCGCGATACGCGGGCAATAAAACTGTCGGAAATTTTTTATGAAATTTTTTACGAAGGGTAAAGAGAAAAAAAAAAAAAAAAAAAAAAATTTTTTTTTTTATTTTCTGGAAAAAAGTTTCGAAATCTAATAGCGTGCTCGGATTCACTATTTTACGTCTGAACCCTATCATGTGGGTACTCAAACGATAGAGGAGGACGAGTAGAATACATATAGCGAAGAAAATAGGAAAAAATAATTTGGCGTAGGAAGTACCCCGAGTGGGTACTCAAACAATAGGAGATCCCCGGGGGAATCCGATAACAAATAAAAAAGTAGGGTTAGTTACCAAAATTCTTATTTGAGGAATTAGACCCACAGAGTGGGGTCTCTTTCGAGAGCGCTCCCCGAGGAGAGTTCATTCCTCAAACCAAAAATATAGGTCGTATATAGTGTTAGGGTTACTAGAATTTGTAAAGCTAGAGAGAGAAAATCCTGTGTAAATAGTTAATGGTTAATTAAGAGGACATATAATAAAGTGGATAAAAGCTCCGAAAGGACCAAATAAAGAGGGCGATAGTTATTTAGTACACCCTAATGAGACCTAGCGATCCTCTAGAATTCCATTATGAATCGTGATGAACCGCGCTCACCGGAGTTCTTTTCTCCGCTCGGGGAGAAACGAATGATACTTGCGGACATCCCTCCATACAGTGCGAAAAGAAAAATGAACGAAGAAGGTACTCCGGAAAAAGCTAGTGGGGTAGAAAAAAATCCAGATACAGGAACTTCGGTAGTAGGACAGGCCAATTATAACAAAAAGAGTAGGAATGAAAGAGGGGATGAGTTGAATAAGAGTATGTACAGAGGAGATGGTACAGATACTGAGGAAGAGGTTAGAATACTAGGCGAGGTAAACCAATTCAAGGAGGATAGAGAATTTATAGAGCACGTTAGACTTCTCTCGGGTATATTTCATAGTGCTAAGAGGGAGGTAAACGGGATCCTTTTAGCCATAAAAAGAGGAGAGGAGCAAGAAAGTTTCGCCCAGGTCAGGGCTAGGGCCATGCAGATGAGCAAGAACCTAGAAGCCGCAGGTTACCTCTCGAAGATCGTTGAATTGTTTATAGAAAACGCAGAATTGAGACTGAAGGACAAACTCAACTCAAGGAGTAAACACTCACAGTGCTCTCCCGCGTTTTTGAGCAGATCAATGTCAGTAGGAAATAGGGAAGAGGGAAATAAGGGGGAGAAAGGGTACGAAAAGCAAAGCGAAAAAAGGGTAGGCAAGAAGAAAAAGAAGAAAAATAGTAAAGGAGATAGAACAGAAAGAGAGGAGGATTCGGAATCTCCAAACGAGGATGACGGGTTCGAAAAAGTACGTTCTAGGAGACAAAAGGAAGAAGAAAAGAAAAAAGAGAAAGAAACAGCATATAGGAAGTTAGAAGAGGAAAAGAATAGGAAGAGAGAAGAGGACAGGGAAAAAAGAAGTAGGAAACCTCCCCCTCCCCCTAAAACAGATGCCATCATAGTTAAAGCCACGACCGAGATATCGTACGCGGACCTTTTTAAAAAATTGAAAACTGACGCGGCGGATAAGTTGAAGAACATCCAGACAGTGAGAAGGTCCCGATGCGGAGATCTCATCATCGAACTGGGAAAAGATAGTAACTCAATGGCTATGGAAAATACAGTAAGGGCTGCGCTAGGTAGTGAGATCTCTGTGAGGAAGTTATCGCCGAAGATCCTTGTAGAGATAAGAGATTTAGACCCCACCTTAGAAAGAGAGGAAATCAGAAAGGAAATTGCAAAAAATATCAACGTAGGAGAGCTTATGGAATCGGAGATCGACGTAAAGGCTCTAAGATTCGGATTCGGCGGAACAAAGACGGCGATAGTGGCAGTTCCGGCGGAACTAGAGAATAAACTGGGTGACGAAGGCAGGATAAAAATAGGTTTTACAATCTGCAGAATGAAGAGAACGGCAAACATAGTGCGGTGTTACAAATGCCATGCTTTCGGACACTTTGCCTTTAACTGTACGGAAAACATAGGCGGGAAAGAGTTATGCAGAAGGTGCGGCACAGAGGGCCATAATATAAATGGATGCAAGGCTACCAGAAGTTGCATACTCTGTAAAAGGGCTGGCACACCGGCAGCCAGGGCGGAACACGTGGCGGGAGCCGCAGGCTGCCCCATATTTAAGAGATATATGGAAAAGGCGAATAGTATGAACGAAAACAGATATGGATAACAAGCTTAAAATTTTGCAGATTAATGTCAACCACTGTAGGAATGCGCAGCATCTCCTGGCTCAGACGGCGGTGGAGCTGATGGTAGATGCTGTCTTAATTGCCGATCCCCTGCTAAATCCGGGTCAATGGATATATGGAAAAGACAACAGAACAGCAATCTGGGTCACAGGACTTAACGGTCTATCTAGATTCGAGGACGCAGACAAGCAGGAAGAAGACTTCACCGCCATCCAGCTGGGGGACTGCGTCATTGTAAGTATCTACCTCTCACCCAGGTTATCTAACGAGGAATACTCCAACAGATTGGAACGAGTGACACTATACGCTAAAGAAAGGAAAAAAGAAGGGAAAAAAATCCTGATTGGAGGGGACTTCAATGCCCACGCTACGCCTTGGGGTTCCAAAACTACAAACGAAAGAGGAAGAATAGTGCTTGAGGAGCTTTGGAAAATTGGAATCCACCCGATAAGGCCCAGCGGAGGACCTACCTTCGTCCACGGGGCTAGAACTTCCAACGTTGATTTCCTCGCAATGTCTGTAGGTAATAATACACAAGCGAATTCACAGGTTCTGGATGTAGAAACGGACTCAGACCACAGGTACATTCTTACGAGTATCAAGATGGAGACCAGCATTCCAAAGCGAGTGGTCTTTAAGCCAAAATGGAAAGCGAACGCCGAATCAATGGAAGGAGCCAAAAGTGAACTCTCCAGGAGGATAGATGAGCAAAGCTTAGGTCATAGGGAATTCTTTAATAAAGAAGAAGAAGAAAATTTCCTCTCACTAATCACTTCTGTTTTAGATTCTAACCTTGAAAGAACGAGCAATAATGACGAGGGAAAAGACCGCAGAATCAATACTTGGTGGCACGAAGATCTAACCATCCTTAGAACCAAGGCCAGGAAGATCAAAAGAAGAATACAAAGAGAAAGAACTAAGATAAAGAACAGAGGCAAGGGAAAGGAAGACCTGGAGATACAAGAAATCATGTATAAGAACACAATAAAGGACCTAAGAAATAAGATCGCCAAAGCGAAAGAAGAAAAATGGCTGGAATTTTGCGAAGAAATCAACAAAGACGTTTGGGGGAAGCCCTACAAAAACGTTATGAATAAGGTTAAGGCAACAACACCGCCAGCTACCCTATCGGGCGATTTCATGAACAAAGTTCTGAACGGCCTATTTCCGAGGCTACCAGACGACGCTACCGAGGAGGAGTCTATGGGAAGGAAATCACAACAAGCTGAGGAAAATCTAGATGATTTCGATATGGAGGTGCAGGTAGTTAACGAGAACGAAATCAGACAAGCGGCATCTAAGATTGCCCCGAAAAAGGCTGCGGGACTGGACGGAATATCTCCCAATATCATCAAGGAGTTTGCCCTTCACAGACCGGACGCCTTTGCGGCGTTGTTCACTGGAATTTTCCGAAGAGGGATAATACCAGATAAATGGAAAATGGGAAGAACGGTCCTCTTACGTAAGCCGGGGAAGGACCCAACCCTCGTCTCCGCGTACAGGCCGATCTGCATTATAGATGCGATCTCCAAACTCTTAGAGTACGTAATAAAGGAAAGGTTCGAAGAGGCTTTGGGAGAAAACCTCTTCGAAATCGAACAATTTGGCTTCTCTAAAGGCAAATCCACCATTGACGCCATGAACGAGGTAAATAAGAAGATCAAAAGCTGTGTAGACAGACAGAGGTTCTCTGTCATGATAGCACTAGATGTAAAAAACGCATTCAATACCCTCAGGTGGAGCCAGATATTGAATGAACTTAAAAGAAGGAATGTACCAGAGTACTTGCAGAGAATAACAACTAATTACTTTAAAAATAGGAGAATTTATTGCAGCACCATCGGGCAGGAGACGGTCATGGAAGCGGAGATGGGGGTTCCTCAGGGCTCGGTGCTCGGGCCATTTTTCTGGAATATTGTGTACGACGGCCTACTGAGGACCACCTGGCCAAAGGGATGCACGGTTATAGCCTTCGCAGACGACATCCTGATCCTGGTTGAAAGTAGCAGGATCTTGAACCTAAGGACAAGAGCTGAAACGGCGATAAAGGAAATTAGCGAATGGCTGAAGAAGGCGGGACTGGAGCTCGCACTTCAAAAAACGGAAGTGATGTTCACCAATGGAAAACGAATACCAAGTAACTTTGTTTTCAGGCTAGATGAGGAGACGATTCAGCCTACTAAGTCGCTGAGGTACCTCGGGGTAGAGTTTGATAGTAGAAGACAGTTCAGACAGCATATCCAGAAAACAACCGATAAAGGAGTGAAGGTGATGGCGGCCCTATCCAGGCTCATGGCTAACCAGGGAGGCCTAAGGCACCACGCCAGACGTTTATACTTCCGGGTTCTGGAAGCTATTGTACTATACGGGGCACCAATATGGGCTGAAGCGGCCAGAATAGACGCGAACTGGAAGATTTTAAGAGCTACACAAAGGTTAGGCTTGGCGAGAGTAGCATCCGCTTACAGGACGGTTCCAATGGAAACTCTCGCCGTTCTCACCGGAATCGTGCCCTGGAACTTGAAAATAAAAGAAAGAGAGAACCTACTTCAATGGGAAGTTGCCCTTGGAACGGCACCGATAACAGAGGAATATTCCAGAACAAGAAGGAGCACAGTCAGAAGGCATCCAGAGGGGTTTTATAGAGACGTTTCGCCGGAAGTCCTGGAACTGAGAGAGCTACAAAACTTTTCGTTCTCGCACGAGAATGCAAGAATCCCTGATCTAGGGGAATTCCTAAGAACTAGAGAGGCAGAAGAACCCGCCGATGTTAGGAAGAGAGCAATCAGAAAATGGTTAAAAAAAGTGGCAGCGGAACGATCAATGGAGCAGTGGCAGAAAGACTGGACAAATGCTACAGTTGGAAGATGGACGCATACCTTGATCCCGAACATCGAGAAATGGATAAACAGGAAACACGGCAGTCTGAATTTTTATCTAACGCAGGCAATTACGGGACATGGTGTATTTAATAAATTCAGATTCAAGATCCGAAAAGCTGAAAACAGCGGCTGCTGGTATCATCAGGACATAGAAGATTCGCCAGAACACACCCTATTCCAGTGTCAGCAGTGGGAGGAGGAGAGGACTATCCTGAGGGAGGAGCTAAACATCAAGACGGGAACGGTCTCACCGCAGGAACTAATGCAGAAAATCTTGCAGGAGGCTAAGTATTGGAACAGTTTCTCAAAATTCTGCTCCAAGGTTATTAGAGCAAAGGAAGAAGAAGAAAGAAGAAGAAATAGAGAGAAAGAGGGAGAGGGAAACACAGATATTGTAGATTTGTCTTTTCTTTCTGCCTAAAATAGATTCAAGGACACCTGAAAGCAACTGAGCAAAGGGCCAAGTGGCTGAGCTGGTCTACCAAGGAGAGGGTGGAGAAGCTGCAAAGGAGTGACACGGAGAAAAACTGATGGGCGCCGCCAAAAGGACTGCGACAGGCTCCACGAGCGGACCCGGTCCTGGAGGTTAGCAACCTGAAAGGAAAAATCATACGTCACCTGGAACAGCTGAATCCACCATCCGAGGGGACACCTTAACAGCAGCAGCGGCGGCAGCAGTAACATCGAAGAACGAGATGAAAAAGAAAATTTAGTAAACAGTAAGGAATAGAAAAATTACGTAAAAGTCAGAAATTGTTAATAAGAAGTATAACGGAAATAGAGCATTCCATACGGAATCCAAAATCTCTCTCTCTAGCTAGTAGGATAAAATAGTAATATTTAAGATAACGACAATAGACTATAATTGGACTAAGCTATATGTAGACTAACATAAAATAGAATAGAAAAGTGTAGATTTTCCTAGAACCAAATAAGATCAAGAAGTCCCACATTCGGAAGATAGAGATCTTCTATACCGACAGTGGTAATCGATTAGAAAGCGTACGTAGAAATAACTGTTTGACTAAATAATAATTGTGTTCCATTGTAAATGTAAACGCGGTGCGGAGTATTGATCGGAGGACAAGATTGAGACGACTGAAATATAAATCTGACCGCGATCATAGAATTTAATGTACATAGATAGCAGAGTAACTGACACGAGTTCGATTCAAACAAGGAATACATAAAGTATGTAGATAATAGACTCATATACAAGCTCGACAAGTATCAACCGGGTCCTTCGACCAATAGAAACGAAGCACACGCGTACCAATGGAGCAAAATAAAAGTTCACTAATAACATTAAGGCGCTGAAAGATCAAGGGGGGAAATCGTTCCCCAACGAGAAGGGGAAATAGAGGGCCGGTTCAACGATCCACCTGATTTCGAATTTAGTCGGTTAGGAGTTCTTCTGATAGAAGTCCGGTTTATTTTAACGAGATTCTTTGCTGTTTCGGCCATCTTGTCGAAGTGAAAAGAAGAGTTAAATAAGCTGACAAAGAGTGAGGTGTAGATAGTTAGTTAGTTTTATTAATTCTTGTGATCAGTTCTGTGCATAAGTGTTTGTTACATTTTGTATATAATGTAGGTTAAAATAGGAATTAGATTTATCGGTTCAACACGTGCTCGGAGGGCCGCCATTACGTGATCGCCGTCTTCTTCGGTCGGCCGGGGCACGTGGTAATTAGTTGCTCGGACCCTGAAAAGAAAAGAAAAGAATAAACTAGTGATAATAGCAAAAGTAGACAGATAGATAGGTAGGGAAGGGTTTGAGAAGCCGATTTTTCCGGTTTTTGCTCAAATCGGACCCAATTGAAAGATCCAGCAGAAGGTTTAAGATAGGAAAATTTCCAATTTTTCGATCATTTTCTGAAACCCGTAAGATAGAAAGAGACAGAGTCATCAGTCTCTGTACTTATCTGAGGGAGACAGACAGTAGAGAGAAAGTCTGACCCATCATCGGGTAAACTCAAATTTTTTATAAACTTAGCAGAGAGCCCCCGCGATACGCGGGCAATAAAACTGTCGGAAATTTTTTATGAAATTTTTTACGAAGGGTAAAGAGAAAAAAAAAAAAAAAAAAAAAATTTTTTTTTTTATTTTCTGGAAAAAAGTTTCGAAATCTAATAGCGTGCTCGGATTCACTATTTTACGTCTGAACCCTATCATGTGGGTACTCAAACGATAGAGGAGGACGAGTAGAATACATATAGCGAAGAAAATAGGAAAAAATAATTTGGCGTAGGAAGTACCCCGAGTGGGTACTCAAACAATAGGAGATCCCCGGGGGAATCCGATAACAAATAAAAAAGTAGGGTTAGTTACCAAAATTCTTATTTGAGGAATTAGACCCACAGAGTGGGGTCTCTTTCGAGAGCGCTCCCCGAGGAGAGTTCATTCCTCAAACCAAAAATATAGGTCGTATATAGTGTTAGGGTTACTAGAATTTGTAAAGCTAGAGAGAGAAAATCCTGTGTAAATAGTTAATGGTTAATTAAGAGGACATATAATAAAGTGGATAAAAGCTCCGAAAGGTTAGGTTAGGTTAGGTTAGGTTAGGTTAGGTTAGGTTGGAGTTCGTTTCGAATTTCCATTAGGAGGAGTCGAGGTCTCTCATAACGCATTTTCAAAACTCGGCCATCTTGTCGAAGTACGAAAGCGTGCTGGTTATCTCGTGACACCTATTAGGAGTGTTCATTAGTTTTTTCTAGTATAAATAGTTTATCTTAGTTTCTAACGGTGCCGGGAATATCCCAAAATAGGCGTCGGATATATAATCGAGTGGTTATCGGTGTTCTTCATCATCTTCCTCGGTGCGGTCCACGTGCCCGCCGGGGAAACCCTGCGAAGGAATTGAATAGGTTTAATCTAACTAATTAAATACTTACCTAAAATACGTACCTAGAATTGGCTTTAGTGGTTGTGAATACCCGGGGTGAGTGCTGCGAACACGCGCCCGGTGGCGGCAGCCATTTCGTGGTATTGTGTGATAGTGAGTGTTCGGGTCAACAGGATTAATTGTAGAACTGTTGTCCGCGAATTTTCTGAGCGAGTCACGGGCGGAAAGTCCGTGGACACTCCGCATAAGAACGTAAAGGAAACCCGTCCACAAACTTCTCGTGCGAATCTCGCACGGAAAGTCTGTGGACTCGCATAAAGCGTAGATATGCGGCGGCGCCCTTCGAAGGGCCGATTAGTAGTAAACGTAGGAAAGGATTAGTGAAAAAATTTTCTCAGAAAATCAAGAGTCCACAAACTTCCTGGACGACCTAGCCAGGCCCTAAGGAAAGTTCGTGGACTTTTCGGAAAGGGAAAAAATTTAATAAAAATTAATGATTCGGAAATGTTATAATAGGGCTAGATAGATTGCAGTGTTATTGTTCTGTTAAATTAATAGTTTAGTGAGCGCGAACGTAATTCCAAGAGGATAGCGCGAAAGTCCAGGAATCTTCTGTACGGGTTACGCGCAAAAAGTCCGTGGACTTTTAGTTAGGAAAACACGCGGTATTCGTCCGGGAACTTCTCGAGCGACAGTCGCACGAGAAGTGTAGGAATAGGTATTCAAGCGAGCGATTAGGGTAATATTAATGTAAGGCTAGAGAGAGCAAAGTAGCGGCTTCTGTTTTTATCGTAGTATCGATGTATATATTTGATAGGATACATTTAAACAAATAAAGAGGCAAAAAACTTTCGAAAGGAAAGAACGCAGTGTTATATTTGTGCGAAGCCGGCTGAATCTATCCGAATCCAGGGGTCACCAAATAACCTGTAAAAATAAAAGAGTATATTAGGAAAATATTGCCTAAGGTGGGTTGACTGTTCCTAAAGTCGGCGGTGGGATAGGCCTCCCCGTAAATGGACTCCCCAATAGGGGAGATATACGGTACACCGATGGCCGGGAACGATCAACACACCAAGGGGAAAAGAAAAAAGGGAGAGAATCAGGATCTCGGGCATGGGAATATAAAAGATTACGGAGGAGGAGGAAATAGTTCGAGTGACACTACTGATTCGTTTATGTATAATAAAAAGAGTAGGAATGATACCTCACAGAATAATAACGGGGGAGAGGATAAGGGTCAGGCAAATGACATTATAATAGTTGAAGATGAAGACGAGGTAAGCCAAGAGAGTGAAATGATGAAGATGATTAGGGAATTAGAAGGGCTGATTAAAAAAGCTAGGGGATACACCGCGGCGATCGACAACACGCTTAGGTACAGTAAAGATATGGAAGATAACTTTATAGCGATGAACAAAGCGGGCCACCTAGAAAAGAACCTAGTACAAGCTAGCGAGATAGCTAGGAAATTGGAAAGCCTAATCGAGAACCAGGAGTTGAAGGAGGTAAAAACTAAATGGGCAAACAAAAGCGCCCAATGCTCGCCAGCTTTCGTTAGTCATCCAACGAACAAGGGAGTAGCAGGGGAATTAAATAAAAGGAGTTTAGAAACGAAGGAAGGAGGCTTAGGAACCTCCAACCAAAATGAAAAAAAGATAGAAGCGGGGGATAAGACCAAGAGGGTTAAGAAGACAAAGAAAAAGAAAATTAATAAGGGAAATAGGACGGAAAGGGAAGAGGATTCAGAATCCCAGAGTGAGGATGACAATAGAAAGAAATGGACTCTAGTCGATAGGAAAAAGAGGGAGGAGGAAAAGAGGGTAGAAAGAGAACTAAGGAAAACGAAAGATGAAGAGGAGCGTAATAGGAAGAAAGAAGAGGACAGGTTAAGAAGAGTTAGGCAACCCCTACCTCCACCTAAATCGGAAGCGATCCTAGTAAAAGCCACTAACGAAAGAACGTATGCGGATTTGTTCAAAAAGTTAAAAACCGAAGCGGCGGATAAAATGCAGGGAATACAGATGGTTAGACGATCGAGAGGCGGAGACCTAATCTTAGAATTAGACAAAAACGCTAACCATATGATCCTGGAGGACACAGTTAAGGCCACGTTGGGATCCGAGTTCGCGGTGAGAAAGCTCACGCCAAAGGTTACTTTGGAAATAAAAGATTTGGACCCCTCAATGGATAAAGAGGAAATCAGACGGGAAATAGCTAGGAGCGCTGATGTAGGTGAGCTAGGCGAATCAGAAATCGAAATGAAGTCGCTAAGATTCGGATATGGTGGTACGAAAACAGCCATCGTGGCTCTACCTACGAGAATAGCCAGCAAGCTGGGTGAGGAGAATAAGATCAAAGTAGGATTCACAATATGTAGAATAAACAGAACTGCAAACATTGTGAGATGCTACAAGTGTCATGCCTTCGGGCATATGTCATATGGCTGTAAGGAAAAATTAAATGGAAAAGAGATCTGCAGACGATGTGGTACAGAAGGCCATCAAATAAATGGCTGTAACGCGACCAGATGCTGCGTACTATGTATTAAACAAGGTGTACCGGCAGCAAACGCCGAACATGTAGCGGGTGCTGTTAACTGTCCACAGTTTAAGAAATATATCAAGGAGGCGAATAGTAGAATATTACTACAGAACTCAAATTAATAATATTACAGATAAATTTGAATCATTGCAGAAACGCACAACATCTCCTGGCTCAGACGGCGGTGGAGCTGAAGGCCGATGTTGTCCTGATAGCGGACCCGCTGTGCAACCCAGGACCATGGATCTACGGAAAGGGCAACAGGACCGCTATATGGATCACAGGAATGAACGGTTTAGCCAGATTTGAAGATGCCGACAGGCAGGAAGAGGACTTCACCGCCGTCCAGCTGGGAGACTATGTTGTGGTGAGTATCTATCTCTCACCCAGCTTGACTGATGAAGAATACTCTTTCAGACTAGAACGAGTAATGGATTTCGTAAAGGAAAACAAGAAGAAAGGAAAAAAGATCGTGCTCGGAGGAGACCTCAATGCCCATGCGTCCCCATGGGGGTCGAAAACAACGAATTCCAGGGGCAGGAAAGTATTGGAAGAACTCTGGAAAGTAGGAGCCCATCCTCTAAAACCCAGCGGAGGGCCTACTTTTTTACATGGATCTAGGTCATCTAACATTGATTTCCTCGCTATATCTTTCACCAATTATACCAAAGCTTTTTCACAGGTGCTCGACATCGAATCTGATTCTGACCACAGATACGTGCTAACCACTATAGAGATGGAAAATAACATACCAAGAAAGAACATCTTTAAACCAAAATGGAGAACGACAACAGAAACACTGGAAAAATCTAAAATCGACTTTTCCAGAAAAATTGAAGAAGAAAACCTAGGCCATTTGCAATCCTATGGTAAGTCAGAAGAAGAAAAATTCCTAAGTACATTGAACTATGTTTTAGATAAGAACCTGGAAAAAACAAAAAGCGATGATAACCTGGATAGAAAAAGGAACGCATGGTGGAACATGGATCTGGGTCTACTGAGAAACAATACGAGAAAGATTAAAAGGAAAATACAAAGAGTAAGAGCAAAAATTAAGAAAAAAGGAAAAGGGAACGAAGAGTTAGAGATCCTAGAAATACAATATAAGGACACGATCAAAGAATTGAGAAAGAAAATTACGAAAGCAAAGGCGGATAAATGGAGAGAATTCTGCGAAGAACTCAACAGAGACGTATGGGGTAAGCCCTATAAATCCATAATGAGCAAAGTTAAGGCAACAACACCACCGGCAACCCTGACAGGAGAATTCATGGATGAGGTACTGAGGGGGCTCTTCCCTAGGCTGCCAGCGGAGGAAGCAGAACAAATAGGGAGAGAACACAGTACGCAAGAAGAGGAAAACCTAGAAGCAACCCGAGCAGATCTAGCAGAAGTGAGAGAAGAAGAGATTAGACAAGCAGCAATAAAAATAGCCCCTAAGAAAGCGGCAGGCCTAGACGGGATATCCCCAGGCATTATCAGAGAGCTCGCACTCTGTAGACCGGACACATTCGCGGCACTATTTACAGGGATCTTAAGGAGAGGAATAATCCCAGAAAAATGGAAATCCGCTAGAACTGTGCTTCTACGGAAACCAGGGAAGGACCCCTCGCTCAGCTCGGCATACAGGCCAATCTGCATAATCGATGCTGTGGCCAAGCTATTCGAATACGTCATCAAGGAAAGACTTATGGAGGCACTGGGAGAAAACCCTTTCGAAAAAGTACAGTATGGTTTCGTAAAAGGAAGGTCGACAGTCCAAGCCATGTACGAGGTGAGGAAGAAAATTAGAAGCTGTATCAACAGACAGAAATACTCAGTTATGATCGCCTTGGACATAAGAAACGCATTCAACACGCTAAGATGGAGTTTGATCAGGGACGAACTAAAAAGAAGAAACACTCCCGAATACCTACAGAAGATCATTGCAAATTACTTCGAAAAACGGAAAATATGGTGTAGTACGATAGGACAGGAGACGACCATGGAAACTGAAATGGGGGTGCCGCAGGGCTCGGTGCTGGGACCTCTATTCTGGAATTTAGTATATGACGGACTACTGAGGAAAAGTTGGCCGATAGGATGCTCGGTAATAGCATTTGCAGACGACATCCTCATACTAGTTGAAAGCAGTAAACTACAAGCGCTGAGATCAAGAGCAGAAGAGGTTACAAAGGGAATAGGCAAATGGTTAAGGGACGTTGGCCTTGAATTAGCTATCAATAAGACCGAGGTAATGTTCACCAACCGAAAAAGAATACCGACCGATTTCGTTTTCAGATTCGAGGGAGCAGATATTAAACCTGCCCAGACTCTAAAATACCTGGGAGTAGAGTTCGACAGTAGGGGAGAATTTCGAAAACATATTCAGGAAGCGACCAACAAAGGCATCAGAGTCATGGCGGCGCTCTCAAGAGTTATGGCTAATCAAGGCGGACTGAAACACGAGGCTAGACGCCTATACTTCATGGTACTAGAGGCAATAGTGATGTACGGAGCACCTATATGGGCTGGGGCGTCCCGGATTGAAGCAAACTGGAAAATCCTGAAAAGTACTCAGAGATTAGGACTGGCCAGAGTCGCATCGGCCTATAGGACGGTGCCAATGCAGACTCTGGCAGTCTTGACTGGGGTAGTCCCCTGGGACATAAAAATTAGAGAAAGGGAAAACTTATTTAAATGGGAAATAGCGTATGAAGCCACGCCCAATAATGAGGAGAGAGCTAGGCCACGTAGGAACGCAACCAGAAGGATTCAAGAAGGAGCGTACAGAGACGAATCTCCGGAACGACAGGAACTCAGAGATTACTACGACCCCCCACAGGAGAACAGAAACATACCTGACCTGGAAGAGTTCCTGAGAACGAGAGATGCAGCAGAACCAGCTGAAGTAAGAAAAAGAGCAATCAAGAGATGGTTGAAGAAAGAAGCAGCAACAAGAACGCTAGAAGAATGGCAAGAGGCATGGACAAGGGCAGAAGTGGGAAGATGGACACACACCCTGATCCCAAATATCGAACCCTGGATCAACAGGAAACACGGGTGCCTGAACTTTTATATGACACAGGCTCTAACAGGACACGGGGTTTTCAACAAATTTAGGAAGAAGATAGGTAAAACCAAGGATAGTAGCTGCTGGTTCCATCCAAATACGGAGGACTCGCCGGAACATACAATTTTCCAGTGCCAGAGATGGGAGGATGAAAGGAAAACCCTGGAAGAAGAATTGGATATGGAACCAGGAACCATGCAGAAGGAAGAATTAATGGGAAAAATTCTACAGAAGGAAAAGTACTGGCAGTGCTTTTCCAAATTCTGTACTTTCGTCCTCAAGAGAAAGGAGGAAGAAGAAAGGAGAAGGGGGAGGGAAGAAGACGAGGAGGAAAGTGAAGACGATAATAATCTCTCTGTTCTAATGTTATAATTTAGGTAGCGACTATGGCAGAACTCGGGAAGGAAAGGATGAGGTACATGAGGGGACGAACTCCGAGGAAAGGGAAAGGAGCAGACGAAAAGGGAATGATTGGACGGAAGGACTTTAGCTGAGGATCGAAGGACTGCGAATGGCTCCACGAGCGGACCCGGCCCTGAACTCCTGCAACTGAAGACCGAGTTCAACCATCCCAGGACAGGAAAGCTCAATAGAACCCTTCCCCCCGGAGGTATCCCGCAGAAATAGTACCTATAAAGCTGAAAAAGGAAAATAGAAGGATTAATTGTATCTCAAGTGTTTTTTACAAGCTCTCTCTAGTCGATAGGAAATTTAAATTAACGGTTTATAAAATAGTTAGGTCCGAAATAGATGATTACTTAAATATAAGAAGGATATGTAAATAGCGCGCGACCAATGTCAAATAGATTTAAGAATAATCTAATAAGATAGATTAAAAGAGATAGGCCGTTAAGCTAGGATCTAAACACCGGTATAGGAAAGAAAAACGAGGTGGGAAAATATGAACGCGGCGCGGGAGCGAGATCGTCGAGGGTAGGAAGGCGAACTAAGTATTTAGAACAAACGTTCGAGGAACGCGCTGAAATATCTGACGTTGTGACAATACCTTCACACCACCACGACGATCTCAAACTAGTGCACGCGTACTCGCCAGTATTTGAATCAAGGTTATCAACCGAAGGAAGTAACGAGGTAGGATCAATTTATTTTTAGACAAGAACACAAACAGGGCAGGGCGCCAAGGGGGTGCCTCCAACACGAGCGCCTACACAGACAAAGAAACAAAACAAGGAGGCCTGAAATCGAGCGGAGGGGGTACCGAAGAGTAAGCGAACCAAATGACCTCCCGCTGTTCGAATCAGTTCGTTTCGAATTTCCATTAGGAGGAGTCGAGGTCTCTCATAACGCATTTTCAAAACTCGGCCATCTTGTCGAAGTACGAAAGCGTGCTGGTTATCTCGTGACACCTATTAGGAGTGTTCATTAGTTTTTTCTAGTATAAATAGTTTATCTTAGTTTCTAACGGTGCCGGGAATATCCCAAAATAGGCGTCGGATATATAATCGAGTGGTTATCGGTGTTCTTCATCATCTTCCTCGGTGCGGTCCACGTGCCCGCCGGGGAAACCCTGCGAAGGAATTGAATAGGTTTAATCTAACTAATTAAATACTTACCTAAAATACGTACCTAGAATTGGCTTTAGTGGTTGTGAATACCCGGGGTGAGTGCTGCGAACACGCGCCCGGTGGCGGCAGCCATTTCGTGGTATTGTGTGATAGTGAGTGTTCGGGTCAACAGGATTAATTGTAGAACTGTTGTCCGCGAATTTTCTGAGCGAGTCACGGGCGGAAAGTCCGTGGACACTCCGCATAAGAACGTAAAGGAAACCCGTCCACAAACTTCTCGTGCGAATCTCGCACGGAAAGTCTGTGGACTCGCATAAAGCGTAGATATGCGGCGGCGCCCTTCGAAGGGCCGATTAGTAGTAAACGTAGGAAAGGATTAGTGAAAAAATTTTCTCAGAAAATCAAGAGTCCACAAACTTCCTGGACGACCTAGCCAGGCCCTAAGGAAAGTTCGTGGACTTTTCGGAAAGGGAAAAAATTTAATAAAAATTAATGATTCGGAAATGTTATAATAGGGCTAGATAGATTGCAGTGTTATTGTTCTGTTAAATTAATAGTTTAGTGAGCGCGAACGTAATTCCAAGAGGATAGCGCGAAAGTCCAGGAATCTTCTGTACGGGTTACGCGCAAAAAGTCCGTGGACTTTTAGTTAGGAAAACACGAGGTATTCGTCCGGGAACTTCTCGAGCGACAGTCGCACGAGAAGTGTAGGAATAGGTATTCAAGCGAGCGATTAGGGTAATATTAATGTAAGGCTAGAGAGAGCAAAGTAGCGGCTTCTGTTTTTATCGTAGTATCGATGTATATATTTGATAGGAT
Source organism: Lasioglossum baleicum (assembly GCF_051020765.1). Lineage (NCBI taxonomy): Eukaryota > Metazoa > Arthropoda > Insecta > Hymenoptera > Halictidae > Lasioglossum > Lasioglossum baleicum. The sequence goes on along the minus strand of NW_027469167.1, from coordinate 52,872 downwards.
ACATTTAAACAAATAAAGAGGCAAAAAACTTTCGAAAGGTTAGGTTAGGTTGGGGTTCGAGGGAAGGATAAGCGCCCTAGAGGGTCGTCTCTTGGAGGCCCTCAAGGCCCACGGGGAGAGGGGGAGCAGGGCCGACACGGCGGGGACCAGCATGGGCCCCCCGCCTGCCGACACCAGGGCCCCCCGACAGAAGACAAGGGAGAAGGGGAAGGAGGATAAGGGTTCTAGGACCCCTTCCGCCAGCTCGACAGCGTCGAGGGCGGGGCCGAAAGCGGCCCAAAAGAAGAAGAAGGAGGCCTCGTACGCGGAGGTGGCGGCCACGGAGGGCAAGCGGGCGGCCAAAGCGGCCCCAGCGCAGCCCACCGATGGCGTACCCTCCGGTGGAGACCCTTCTAAGGGAGAGGTCCCCAAAAAAAAGGGGAAGGGAGATCCCCCTCCCAAGAAGAAGGAGACCACGGCGCCGCGATTACCGCGGCAGCCGAAGACGGCGGCCGTGGTCATGACCGTCCCCGTGGGAGTTGAGGCCTCCTATGAGGAGGCCATGGGTAAGGTGGTGTCGGACGTCCGTTTGGAGGACGTCGGCATCACCGAGGGACTAGCCGTGGCCCGGGCCCAAACCGGGGCCCTCATGTTGAGGGTCCGCGGTGCGGGTAGCCGGGATAAGGCTACCGCGCTCGCCGCGCGGATGAGGGATGCCCTTAAGGGCACGGGGGTGGTCGTGAGCACCCCCACGCGGAACGCGGAGATCCGGCTCCGGGGGTTGGGCCTAGGCGCAACACCGGAGTCGGTCCGCGAGGCCCTCGTGGGCGCATCGGGGTGTGCTCCCGAGGAGGTTCGCGTGGGGGTGGTCAACAGGCCACCCAACGGGGGGAACAACGGGCCCGGCACGTGCTGGGCCCGACTGCCGCTGACGGCAGCAAGGAAGATCGCCGGGGCCGGCAGAATCCGGGTTGGGTGGGCCTCGGCGCGGGTGGAAATACTGGAACAACGTCCGCTCCAGTGTTTCCGCTGTCTGCGCCGAGGCCACACGTGGGCACGATGTGTCCACAAGGATGAGGCGAGCCGGCAGGGCCGGTGTTATAGATGTGGGGAAGAGGGACACCGGGCGGCGACGTGCACGTCGCCGCCCAAGTGCCCCCTATGCGTAGACTTGGGGCAGCCGGCCAATCACCGGTCCGGCACAAAGGCGTGCCCCTCGTTCCGCACCGGCCAATCCGGGGCGAAACGAGGTGGAGAAAGCGGGAAGGAGGCCCAAAAGGAAGCGACCCCTCAGGTCGCGCCTGCACCGGCTCTGCCGGCTCGTCCCCCCGGGGGGACGGGCGCGTCGGGTTAAGAGGCCCCGCCCTTCAGGCAGGGTCCACATGGGGAATGACCTCCTCCCACTACTCGGGGACGCCCGAATAGCCGGAGGGGGTCGTGAGGGAGGAGGTACCGGTACCTCCTGGACTCACGGGAAGGGGGCCTGTTACGGGGGTGTGCGAAATGCACCCTTTCGAGGAACGGGCCTTATCGCGAGAGAGATCCCCTCGTCCGCACCACCGGAGGGAGTTAAAACCTCCTTGATGCGCCACGTGCTTTATCGCACTCCGGCACGGACGGATGACGGGATCTCCTGGGTCATCGGGGCGTCGAGCTGGAACTCGACGTCCCATCGGGTGACCCCGGGAGGGGGGAAGCGCAGCTGCCGTCGCTGCGGTTCCTTGTTTCGAGTAAATCGTAGGGGGAGCTTCACTCCCCCTTCGGGAAGTCCATGTGAGGACAGCGGGTGCGCGGTTGTATACGATTCGGGTTCCCGTGCACCAAGCTAAATCCGGGGACGGCCGCGGGGTTTTAGTCGGTGCGAGTCCGACATTGGCCTCTCTCATTTTCCAGAAATGGGGGGGGTTATCCATAAGGGATTTCCCCGACGTCAAAAAAAAAAAAAAAGGTTAGGTTAGGTTAGGTTAGGTTAGGTTAGGTTAGGTTAGGTTAGGTTAGGTTAGTTTAGGTTAGGTTAGGTTAGGTTAGGTTAGGGTCCGAGGGATACGGGGTTCTCCAATGATGACTCGGAATCATTGGAGGATATGACTGCAGTGGCGGTGGTCCGTATCCTAAAATCCTCTTGCTCCACCTCCTCGTGGTGGACCCTGGGGCACGGCACTGATGTATACCAGTGTCGTGTGCTAACGGAGCGAGGGGTGAGTGGGTGCACTGACGGATCTCTGTATGGCAGTACAAAACGAACGCAGTGCACTCCAGGGACGGATTATTGTATGACGACTGAAAGGGCACGTAGGAGAGTTTATTGCAAAATGACACCGCCTAAGTTCCCTTTAGAAAAAGTTTACGGTGCAGGGGAGGGATACCCCAGTACCGGCGGTGGGGACGTTGTCGCGCGAGCGTCCCCGGCGTCGTCATCCGGCAATCGCGAGCTCGGGTTGGTGGACCACTTGGCCACCCGAGAAGTAATGGCGACAAGCGATGCCTCCGTGAGCGGAGATGCCTCCCATGCTCTGAGCGTGGGAGAGGTCCCAGAGGTGGGAGTGGCATCTGCCAGTGCCCCCCCATCTCTGGACGTGGATAAGGCAGGAGGTTCAACGGGCGCGACGGGCCGCGCAACGCGCCAATCGTCGAGAACTGCCGCGACGAAGGGAGGTCCGGTGGTGATAATCGACGACACCGATGACGACACTGCCAACCCCGGCCACCACCTACCGTGGCTGGGCGATACCTTCCAGCTGGGAGGTGGATCGGACCACACGTCCGCGTCCGGGAGGTCCCACAAACGCCGGCGGGAACATCAGTCCGACTCGGACAACGAGCAGGCCACGGGGGGTCGGAAGGGCGAGAAGAAATCCATCTCGAGGAAGAAGGACTCCACCCCAGCGGTGGCGGAGATGGCGAGGCAGATCAGCGGCCTCTCCACAGGCGAGATCATGCAGGAGTTCCTGCAGAAGGTCCGCCTGGTGGAGACAACCGCCCTCAAGAGTGGCAACCTTAAGGGCACTTACGTGCGCGACCTCAAGGTGTCTGCACGTTATGCCGAGGCGGCACTACTTGAGGTCGTGCAGAGGGGGGAAAAAGTACCGGGCCCCCCCAACGCCGCTGATCTGCCTGTGGCAGCCTCCTTCCCTCCCCCGCAGGATACAGAAGCCCGTATACGCTCGCTGCAAAAGCAGAACGAGCACCTGCGGGGGATGGTGGCGGAACTTGAGGCCACCATCAAGGCATACAGGGAGGAGATGATGACAATGAAGAGGAGTGGAGTGGCTTCGCAGCTTCTCCCCCCTCCCGCCAAGCCGTCGTCATCATCTCCTCCCCGAGCGGAAACAACACAGCCGGGGAAGTCGGTGGTGGTCCTGTCCGACCCTCCTCCTCCGTCACCGGAGCCGGGGGCGGGCTCAAGCGGGCTCCTGGAACAGCTGGGAGCCCTGCTAGATGCCAAGCTGGCGCCCATAAAGAGGGTGCAGGCGAGACTGAGCGAGGCGGTTTTCGGGCCCCCTCGCTCGCCCCCTGCCCCTCGAAACGGTGGCAAGGTCCCGGCGGACCCCCCCAAGCCCTCTCCTCCTCTTCCCGCCGGCACTTCTTCTTCTTCACGCCCGGGAGACGGGAAAAAGAAGAAGAAGAAGAAAACGAAGAAGAAGAAGAGTGCCCCCGCCCCCAGCTCGCAGCCGAGTAAGACGGCTCCGGCCCGCACCGTGCCAGTCAACCCCTCCTCTGAGGGGACCTGGGCGGATGTTGTGGGCCGGAAGGCTAAGAGGGCGGCCAAGAAGGCCGCGAACCCTCCCCCGCCCCCCTCTAAGGGACTCCAAGGGGCCCCTCAGGGAAAGGGAAAAGGAGGGCGAGCCCCGCCCAGGGTGGCCACCCCTCCAAAGACGGCAGCGATTTCGCTGTCCATTCCGGAGGGGTGCAAGACCACCCTGGCGGAGGCGATGGCGGCGGCGAAAGCGGCCATCAAGCTCAGCGAGCTGGGGGTGGGAGAAATCCGCACCAAGCGGGCGGTGACCGGGGGTCTTCTACTGGAGATCCCCGGCCCTGAGGGAGGTGCCAAGGCCGACGCCCTGGCATCAAAAATGGCCGCGGCACTAATCGGCCTAGGGGTGCGGGTCAACAGGCCCCTGAAAACGGCGGATCTCCGCCTGAGGGGGCTGGACGACTCCGTCACCCCCGAGGAGGTGAAGGCGGCGGTAGCTGAAGCCACGGGGTGCCCACCCGACACTATTAAGGTCGGGGACATCAAGTCCCCGGCAGCAGGGTTGGGCACCACGTGGCTGAAATGCCCCGCCGCGGCCGCCCGCCTTTTGGCGGGCGCGGGAAAGTTGCGGGTGGGCTGGTCCACTCAAAAGTAGAGGCACTGGCCGCAAGGCCGTTGCAGTGCTTCCGTTGCCTGGCGGTTGGACACGTCAGGCAGCGGTGCACTAGCACGGTCGACCGTAGCGGCCAGTGCTACAAGTGCGGTGTGACCGGCCATCGGGCTAATGTGTGCCCGGCGGCCCCCCGGTGCCCGATTTGCACCGAGCTGGGGAGACCGGCCGGGCACAAAGCGGGGAGTGGCCTGTGCCCCCCGCTCCCGAGGAAAGGTCGAATAGTCGGTGGGAAGGGGCCCACCGACAAACCGACCATGGAGGAAGGCGGGGGGACGGAAGTCATGGAGGTGGATCCCCCGCCTTCCTCTGAGCCGGCTGGCCGTGCGGAGGCCGCACCGGGAGCGTCAACGGGACCTTAATGCCCTGGACGCTCCCGGTCGTGCAGGCCAACCTCAACCACTCCCGTCGGGCCCAGGACTTGTTTGTCCATGGCCTGGCGGAGAGGCAGGTGGGGTTGGCCGTTGTCACGGAGCCCTATAGCGTCCCCGACTCCTCCCCTTGGGCAGGGGACGTTGGGGGCTCCGTGGCAATCTGGGCCCGTAAGGGCGGGGATTTCCCCCCCGGCTCCGTGGTCGAGCGGGGCCGAGGGGTTGTACTGTACAAATGGGGAAGGTTGCTGGTCGCGGGTTGCTACATATCGCCCAACTGCAGCCTCGCTGAGTTCGAGGGGTATCTGGACCGGCTAAGGGTGATGATTACACCCTACTTAGCCGGTCCGATGCTGGTCCTGGGGGACTTCAACTCGAAGTCCACAGCTTGGAGGAACCCCAGGACCACCCCTCGCGGCGAGGCTCTAGATGTTTGGGCGGGGGGCATGGAGCTCCGGTTAATAAACCGGGGCTCCGTACCCACGTGCGTGCGGTCGAACGGGTGGTCCATAGTCGATCTGACTTGGGCCACCCCCGCGGCCGTACGCCGTGTGTCCGCCTGGCGGGTGGCCACGGAGTGGGAGTCCCTCTCCGACCACCTCCATATCACTATGGAGGTGGAAGCCACCCAGCAGCAGGCGGACGTGCCCCCCAACAGAGGTATCACCCACGCAGCGCCCGTGAAATGGGCACTGCAGCGACTAGACGAGGACGTCTTGAGAGCCACAGCTCTCGCCTATTCCTGGGTTGAACCCAGGGAGCGCGGGGCTGACGAGGGGGTGTCATGGTTCCGGGGCGTCATGCGGTCGATATGCGACGCTTCGATGCCCCGGGCCGGTAGGCACGCTCCTAAGAAGTCAGCGTACTGGTGGTCGGGCGAAATTGCAGACGTGAGGGACGCGTGCGTCCGCGCCCGACGCCAGTACACCCGCGCACGTCGGCGCCACCCAGTTGGAGGCGTCGACGAGGCGAGAGTGGCCGCCCTTTACGCAGAATATAGGGCGGCCCGTATGGCTCTGCAGCGTGCAATAGCCGCTGCAAAGGCCGCGGCCTGGGATGAGCTCCTCGGATCCCTCCAAAGGGATCCATGGGGGCGCGCCTACAAGGCGGTGCTTAATAAGCTCCGCCCGTGGGCGCCCCCCATTACAGAGGAGCTGGACCCCGAGTTTTTGGGGCGGGTCCTCAGTACACTCTTCCCTCCCCAGGAGGGAACGAGAGAGAACCCGCCCCCGTCGGTCCATACCAACTGGACCGGAGAACTCGGGGTCACAGAGAGTGAGCTCTCCCGAGCCGTCCAGAGGATCCGGGAAGGGGGCAAGAAGGCCCCCGGTCCCGATGGAGTCCCTGGACGGGTGTTGGCCGCGGCCTTGGACGTCCTCGCCCCGGCTTTCATACAGATGATAAACTCCTGTATGAGCCGGGGAACCTTCCCCCAGGTATGGAAAACCGCCAGGCTTGTCCTCCTCCATAAGGCGGGAAAGCCCGCAGATGTTCCCTCTGCGTACCGGCCCTTGTGTCTCCTCGACGAGGCGGGCAAGATCTACGAAAAGATCATTGCCGACCGCCTCGTCGAGCACCTGTCCAACCATGGTGGTCCCGATCTGAGCGACAGCCAGTTCGGCTTCCGGAGGGGGCGCTCGACGGTCGATGCCGTCGGTCGTCTCGCCTCCCTCCGGAGGGATGCTGTCGCTCAGGGCAGGGTGTTGTTGGCGGTGAGTCTCGACATCACCAACGCCTTCAACACCCTGCCATGGGATGAGGTAGTGAGGGCTCTGGAGTATTACCAGGTGCCCTCCTACCTCAAGGAGATCATCCGGGACTACCTGAGTGACAGGTGGTTCGAGTACCCGGGCCGGGACGGCAATATCCAGAGGGAACAGATGCACCGCGGAGTGCCACAGGGGTCGATTCTCGGACCGCTCCTGTGGCTACTCGCTTATGACGCGGTGCTGCGGGCAAACCTTCCCCTCGGCGTCCACCTGATCTGCTATGCAGATGATACATTGGTGGTCGTCGAGGGGTGGACGTGGAGGAGGACGCTGAGCCTGGCGCAAGCAGCGGTGGGCTGCGTCGTCGGTGGGATCCGGAGATTGGGGCTGGAGATTTCTGCAGGCAAAACCGAGGCAATGTGGTTACACGCATTGCCTCGGAGCCAGCAGCCACCCCAACTCTGGATCCGGGTAGGTGAAGCCTCTGTCGAGGTGAAAGGCGAGATGAGTTATCTCGGCCTGACCCTCGACAGCCGCTGGTGCTTCGAAGAGCACTTCGACCTGATGGCCCCCCGAGTCGATGGGGTGGCAGCCGCCATGGGACGGCTGTTGCCCAATATCGGGGGGCCCGATGACAGGATTCGTCGCCTCTACTCGGGGGTGGTGCAGAGTAAGTTCCTGTACGGAGCCCCGTGTGGTCCGAAGAGTTAATGGCCAGCCAGGCCAACATGCGCCACGCATGGCGCGTGCAGCGTCGGCTGGCCATTCGGACCATACGGGGATATCGCACCATCTCCGGGGAGGCGGCGTGCCTCCTCGCGGGGATGACTCCCCTTCATCTCATGGCGGTGGAGCGGGCAACCACTTACCAGATTGCCTGCTCCATCCGCCGTGGGGAGTTATCCCCCGAGGGGGAGGAGGTCGAAGTGCTGAGGCACCAGGCCCGGCGGGACACGCTGGTTCGATGGCGGGAGGAGATTGCCTCCGCCAATTCGGACCGGCCTATTGTCCGGGCGCTCCTGCCCGTTCTAGAGGAATGGGTAAGGAGCCGGGTTAGGCTCACCTACCACACGACACAGATGCTCTCCGGGCACGGATGCTTCGGGCAGTATCTGTGTCGTATCGGGAAGGAACCGACGGCGCAGTGTCACCACTGCGGGGAGGCCCAGGACTCTGCGCGGCATACGCTGGAGGAATGTCCAGCGTGGTCGGCGCCGCGCAGAGACCTAAGGGGCGTTTTGGGAATGGACCTCTCGTTGCCGGTCGTGGTCGACCACATGATCGGCAGCGAGAGGTCAAGAGCAGCGTTCGCCTCCTTCTGCGAGATTGTAATCACGCAGAAGGAGGCAGCGGAGAGGGAGAGGGAGGCCGACCCCCTCTCCGCCAGGAGGCTGGCCTCGACGGGGCGATCCCGCCGAGGCCGTCGGCGCCCTGCTAGGGGCCGCTGACGTACCGACGGCGGTGGAACTACATAGTACTCCACCGCCGCCAAGGGGGGCTGCCTTTAGGCGCCCCCGGGGTGGGCAGGTCGCGGGGGGTGAGGAGGAGCACTAATCCCCTCCCCCCCACCACAAGAGGCGGCCTGCCGGTCGATCCCCCCGTTTTATTTATTTTACTATCCACCCCTTGATTTGCCCTCCCCCTTTTGTGTTTGTTTTATTTATTTAATTTTATTTATTTAACTTTATTTATTTTATTTTTATTTATTTATATAAGTTTTTATTTATTTATTTAATATACGGGGGTCGACCAGGGGGGTGGGACAGGGGGAGGGGACAGACGCGAGCCGGAACTCGCCTCTGTCCCCTCCTTGTCGCGTGCAGAGACCTCCCTCCTCGGCCGGGCGGGAACCCTTCGGGTTCTCTTCCCCGAGCGAGGACGGGGGTCTCCGGGGGTCGCGGGTGTCTCGAGCTGGGGCTCGGGGCACCCAGCCGAGCGACCCCAGGGATGGGGGACACCGTGTGGGTAACCCGCACGGGGTCCAAATAGTGTAGGTTTTGATTGGGGGGAGCTTCACTCCCCCCCGGGATTGGGGCTTTAAGCCGGGGCTGGAGGTGGTCGGTCGCATTCGTTTTCGAGATCCCGACCACCTCCAATCTAGCTCAGGGAGGTCACCGTAGGTTTTTTAGTGGGTAGGCCTGGTCCCTTCTGGACGGGTAGCCCCACATAACCCCGTCTCTCCCCCAGGAGGGCGGGGTACGCGTAAAGCGTTTTTCCTACGTTAAAAAAAAAAAAAAAAAAAAAAAAAAAAGGTTAGGTTAGGTTGGATTCGGCTAGGAGTAGTTTTCGAATGCAGACAAGCAGAGTTTTCTATAGGATCTAGTTTTCGGTTATCGAGACGTGTTCTGTAGTGGAATTCTGTGTTTTTCTCTTTCTTTTACGAGATAGTGGTAATAATTAGTTAATAATAATAATTAGCGAATAGTTGAAGGTGAGAGTTAGTGACGCGCGGGCGCAGGGAGCCCAGTGCCCAGAACGAACAGGAGGTGACTCGCGTGTTTATAGGAAAGGTTTATAGGATAGGTTTATAGTTTATAGGATAGATATAAAAATTGATCCCTAGAAGGGCGAGAGTTTTTGGGAAAAAATAAAAGTTAGGAAGGAAGAGGGGCTCACGAGGAGTTCCGAACACCTCGAAAACCCTAATTCCGTGCAATATTAAGGGCGCTGTGAGTGTTCAAAGGTGCATACACCGGACTAACGAGTGCGAGAGAGACAGACATATAGTGATTATACGAGTGCGAAAAGGATAGCGATAGGAATATACGATTTCTATTACGAATACATGCCAGAGAGAGAAACGGTATAGAGAAGGATAATCATGATGGGCACCCTTAAGGCTGCCCATCAGTAGTGCGTTAGAAAGAGAGCCACGAGTTTATTGAGCTATCCTTGTCGCACCCGCTGGTAGTTTTCGGTTTCTGATAGAAAAAAGGCATAAATCGACCGATTTTGAGAAATTAAATTAGCAGGCGCATCGTAGGGGGACCCTCTCGAGGGCCCCACAGCGGCAAATTTTTTGTGGAGGTGATAGTTTTTCGAATAAGAGGGTTTTTCGTGCAGTTTCAATATACAGAGACCATACCGTACAGAGGAAACCGAGTAAATTTATAAAAATTTAGGAAACAAATCGAGCAGTGGTCTCGGAGGGTTTCTTGGGGTTGCAAAAATTCATATTTTTTTTATAAATTTTTTTGAGAATCTCAGAAAAAGTTTCTGAATCGAGCCACGTGCTCGATTTTCAAATTTTGTTCCGAACCCCCCCGAGTGGGTAGTCGTTTGAAAGAGCGAGAAAAGTTGGATACAACCAGCTTATAAAAAAAATAGGTTAATATAGCGATTTAAGGGAAAAAAACGAAAAAGTGCGTGCGAGTAGAAATTAATATTGTAAATAGCGGTTAGGATTAGATTGTAAGGCAGAGAGAGCTACACGTGAGAAATCTAGTGAAAAAATTTTTTATTTTTGATTTGTGATAAGGAGAGTTACAATTTTTGGAACAATAAACATGGGTAACGTCTCGAAAGGAAATTTTACAGAGTAATTTAATCATTAATACCTTGAACCTGAAAATAAAAAAGAGAAATTATTAGAAATAAGTAGTAAAATAGAAAGTACTTACCAGTAGCGTGTTTACCCCAACGGAAGGAGGGGACCTCGGATTCCCTGAAATGGAACCAGAAGGGGAAGAATATGGCACCCCAGGCTCGGAATTCATGCACTCGAATATTCTGAAAAGAAAGAAGGGAGAAAGTTTTAACGTAGGAAATTTTTCAGATTTTGATTTGGATCGTACTAGGTACAATGATGATGGTATGTCACCGGAGTCACCGGATTTGTTGGCGAACAAAAAAAGTAGGACAGACTCGGTTGAAAACATGGGCCAGGAAGGCAATAAATCAATAATAATAGAGTTAGAATCTACGAATGAAGAAGTAGTCGACGGGGGTGAATTGCAGAAAGAGGCTAAAACTTATATTAGGGAATTGAAGGAAATAATGGACGAAGCGAATAAAAAGTTAATGGCAGCAAATAGGTTTTTGGAAAAAGGGACAACTTCGGAGGAAGATTCTAGGACTTTGCGAATAACTAAGCATACGCAAAGGATCTTGTACGATGGGTTCAAAACGGCTAGGTTACTCGAGCTCCTTATTGAAAAAAATCAGTTATTGAATGAGAAAAATTTTTCGATAGCAAATAAGAGCGCGCAATGCTCGCCGGCGTTTGTAAATGCGGTCGGGGTAAGAAAAGAGAAAGGAGATAGAAAAAACGTAGGAGTAGAAAGGAATAGAGAAGAGGATAGGGAAGTAGGTAGATCCGACAAAAAGAAAAAGAAGAAAAGAAATAAAAATGAGGGAGACGAAAACGACGAGGAGCACGACGGGGCAGAAAAAGAGAGGGAGGACTGGACTACTGTCGTAGGAGATAGGACTAGGCAGCTAGAAAAAAGGGAACTTAGGAAGAAGAGAATAGAAGAGGAAGAGAGTAGGAAGAGAGAAGAGGAAAGGAAAAAGAGAGCTAATAGGCCACCACCCCCGCCGAGAGCAGAAGCCATCCTTGTAAAAGCAACGAAGGAGAAATCGTACGCGGAACTGTTTAAAAAATTAAAAACGGAAGCAACAGGAAGCATGGAGGGAATAGAAATGGTTAGAAAATCTAGGGGGGGGGATCTGATTATCGAGATTGGAAAAAAATCAAATCATACTGAGTTAGAGAATACGGTTAGATCTACTTTAGGAAATGAATACACGGTCAAGAAACTTTCACCGAAGGTTACCCTAGAAGTAAAAGATCTTGATCCGACACTTGATAAGGAGGAAATTAAAAGGGAAATAGCAAGAAATGCAGATGTCGGAGAACTTACGGAAGATGAGATTGAAATAAAGTCATTGAGATTCGGCTATGGTGGAACAAAAACCGCTATAGTGGCGGTGCCGGATGAAGTATATAAGAAACTGGGTGAAGATGGTAAAATTAAGATAGGGTTCACGAAATGTAGAGTAAGTAGGGCAAAGAACATAATTCGCTGTTTTATATGTCACGATTTTGGACATTTATCATACAACTGCAAGGAACAAAATAATGGAGTGGAAACTTGTAGACGATGCGGGACGAAAGGACACCAGATAAACGGGTGCAACGCAACAAGGAACTGTGTGTTATGCATCAAACAGGGTGTCCTACCAGGGAAAGCTGAACATATTGCGGGGGCTTTTAATTGCCCGCAATATAAAAAGTATATGGAGGCGAATAGCAGAATTTAGTTACATTCATATTTAAAATATTACAGATAAATGTGAACCACTGCCGAAATGCACAATATCTCCTGGCGCAGACGGCGGTGGAGCTCAAGGCCGATGTGGTGCTGATTTCTGACCCACTTTGCAACCCTGGAGCATGGGTATACGGGAAAGGTAATTCAACAGCGATCTGGGTCACAGGAACGAACGGAGTGCATAGGTTTGAGGACTCAGACAAACGGGAGGACGACTTCACCGCCGTCCAGCTGGGAGAATATATTGTCGTGAGTATATACCTCTCGCCAAGTTTGACTGACGGACAATACGCTTCTAGGTTGGAACGTATCACAAGTTATGTGAAAGAACAGAGAAGGAATGGGAAGAATGTCATTATAGGCGGTGATTTCAACGCACACGCCTCTCCATGGGGCTCGAAGACAACCAACAAAAGAGGGAGAAAGGTTCTGGAAGAGCTATGGGAAGCAGGGGTCCACCCGATTAAACCTAGAGGAGGACCCACTTTCCTACATGGAGCAAGGTCTTCTTACATAGATTTTTTAGCTATTTCGTTTCCAAATAGAACCAAAGTGGATTCGCAAGTGCTCGATATGGAGTCGGATTCCGACCATAGGTACATTTTAACAACCATGGACATGGAACATTGTATTCCGAAGAAGAAAATTTTTAAACCATTCTGGAAAACTACAACGGATACTCTACTGAAAATGAAAATGGAATTTGATAGGAAAATAAATGAAGAAAACCTAGGCTTGCAGAACTCATACGGTAAGGAAGATGAGAATAAATTCCTTTCTACATTAAAATATGTTTTAGATGAGAACCTTGAAAAAACGAACCCAGAGGAACAATACGACCGCAAAGTGAACTCGTGGTGGCAACAAGATCTTGGTATTATAAGAAATAGGGCTAGGAAAATAAAAAGGAAAGCACAGCGACTAAGGGGTAAAATTAAAAATGGTAACGGAAGAAAAGAAGAGCTTGAAATCCTAGAAAGTCTATATAGGAGTACAATTAAGGAATTAAGGAATAAAATTGCGAAGGCTAAAAAAGATAAATGGAAGGAGTTCTGCGAACTACTAAATCAGGACGTCTGGGGAAAACCGTATAAGTCCATTATAAATAAGGTTAAGTCATCGACGCCTCCGGCTACTTTATCAGGGGAATTCATGGAGGAAGTCCTAAAAGGACTCTTCCCAAGAAGAGCAACGGACATGACAGACGTAATAGAAAATCGAATGGCAGAGGTAAGGAGAGAAGAAGTAGAGGAAACCGACTTCCCAGAAATTAGAGAAGAAGAAATAAGAACGGCAGCAAGTAAAATAATGCCCAAAAAGGCGGCGGGCCTGGACGGTATGTCTCCGGCCATTATTAAAGAGTTGGCACTGTGCAGACCAGACGCATTCGCGGCGTTGTTTACAGGAATTTTAAGGAGGGGAAGCATTCCTGATAGATGGAAGTCGGCCAGAACTGTCCTGTTGAGGAAACCGGGAAAAGACCAGTCGGTGATTTCAGCATATAGGCCTATATGCATAATAGATGCCATAGCAAAGCTTTTTGAGTATGTCATCAAGGAAAGGTTCATGGAGTCCTTGGGGGAAAACCCTTTTGAGAAACAACAGTTCGGCTTCGCAAAAGGGAGATCGACTGTACAGGCAATGCTAGAGGCTACAAATAAAATTAAGAGTTGCATCAAAAGACAAAAGTACTCGGTAATGATTGCGCTTGATATAAAAAACGCATTTAATACGCTAAGATGGGACCTCATTCTGGCGGAGCTGAAGAGAAGAAGCATCCCGATATACCTTCAAAAAATAGCCGAAGATTATTTCAGAAATAGGAAGATTAGCTGCAGTACGGTAGGGAAAGACACGGAGATGGAGGCCGAAATGGGAGTCCCTCAAGGTTCTGTACTCGGCCCACTATTTTGGAACCTTGTCTATGACGGGTTGTTAAGAAAATACTGGCCAAGGGGATGCTCGGTTATAGCATTCGCCGATGACATCTTGATTATGGTAGAGAGTAGCAGGCTACATGTACTGAAATCTAGAGTAGAACAGGTAACGAAAGATGTAGGAGGATGGTTAAGGGAAGTGGGCCTCGAGCTAGCGGTAAACAAAACTGAAGCCATGTTCACAAACAGAAAAAAAATACCAACTGATTTTCATTTTAGAATCGAGGGAGCGGTCGTAAAACCAACAAACACTATGAGATACCTTGGAGTGCAATTCGACTATAGGGGCGAATTCCGCAAACACATACAGGACACCACAAATAAGGGTATCAGAGTGATGGCGGCCTTGTCTACGGTAATGGCTAATCAAGGAGGTTTGAAGCAGGAAGCACGAAAACTATATTTCATGATACTGCAATCTATTACACTATATGGAGCGCCAATATGGGCAGAGGCGGCTAAGATAGAGGCCAATTGGAGAATTTTGAAAAGCACCCAGAGATTAGGTCTGGCCAGAGTGGTATCCGCCTATAAAACAGTACCCATGGAGACTCTGGCAGTTCTAACGGGAATAGCCCCGTGGGATATAAAAATTAGAGAAAGAAAAAACCTGCTGGACTGGGAAATTGAATACGAAAATAGCATGAGTAGCGAAGCGAACCCGAGGCCAATTAGAAGCGTGACAAGAAGAAATAGAGAGGGAATGTATAGAGATGACTCTCCAGAAGTTCAAGAACTCAGGGAGCTCAGGGAGCTTTGGGGAGTTCCGGAAGAATCTAGGAGCAGGCCAGATATACAAGGATTCGTGCAAAGCAGAGAAGAAGGAGAACCACCAGAAGCCCGAAAGAGAGCGGTGAAGAGATGGTTGAGAGAGGAGGCTAGGAGAAAGTCAATGGAGGAATGGCAACGGGCATGGGATCAGGCGAAGGTGGGCAGGTGGACCTACACCCTGATCCCGGACATAGAAAAATGGTCGACTAGAAAACATGGAACCCTAAATTTCCATATGACACAGGCTCTCACGGGTCATGGAGTATTTAACAAATTTAGGAAAAAAATTAGGAAAGTAGAGGACAGCAGCTGCTGGTTCCACCCAGGTGTGGAAGATTCGCCAGAGCACACCATTTTCCACTGCTCCAAATGGAAGGAGGAAAGGACGACCCTGGAAAGGCGACTAAATTTAGGGCAAGGGCAGTTGGAGAAAGAGGTCTTAATGGAAAAAATCCTAGACAAAGAGAAGTATTGGAAGGGTTTCTCCACCTTCTGTACGGATGTAATGAGATTTAAAGAGGAGGAGGAAAGAAGAAGGGTTAGACAGGAGAGAGAGGTAGAAATGGATGAGGAAAACGATTTATCTCTCCTTTTCTAATTCTGTCAGTCTAGGTAGCAAGGAGACGTAATCAGGAGAGACGGAATGGAGCAAGGGCATCAATAACCACGGAGGAGCGTAGGAGCACGGATGGAGGGCGGACTGTAAGACACACTGGATGCGATGATGGAAGGGCTGCGCAGGGCTCATGGAGCGGATCCGGCCCAGAGATCAGACCTTCAGCAGTGGAAACAGCACGCCTAAAAGACACCGACGGCTCCAGTATATCCCGGATGGTCACTAATGCCCAAAATGCACATTCAAGATGAAGGAGGGAATGCATTTGAGTATGAATTATAAATATAAAAAGCTTTAATACTAATGTGGATAGTGACAAAAAATTGTTCGTTATGTAAAGTTGAATTTTAAAAAGCTCTCTCTAGCCACTAGGTAAAATTTAGTTATAGTATAGGATTCTTATATAAAAGAAAATATACGGACGCGAACAGAACTGCTTAATGCATAAAAATCTAAGGTCCGACGCAGGGAATACCCTACCGACAGGGGAAAGATGTACGCGCTTTGATAAATCTCTGTATAATGAAGAAACTCGCGAATTCCCTAACACACGATAGAAATATGATTTTAACGGAGATAAAAAGTATAAAATTCGTAAGAAAATGTTAAAAGCAAATATAGTATAAATATTCCGACTATAGGAGTTTCATGGAAAATTGTACAATTAGTAACAAATGGTTTGATTATAGGAATCCCATAAAATTTTATTATCGATGGACAAAATCGGTTGCCGTCGCATGAGCATCGGACGGAAAGTTTCCGGACAAAACCGTTTGCCGTCGCATAAGCCTCGGGCGGAAAATTTTCGGACAAAACCGTTTGCCGTCGCATAAGCCTCGGGCGGAAAATTTTCGGACAAAACCGTTTAAGATTCTACGAAGATGTAAACATATTGCAAAATTCGTAACAAATATTTTGAGTATAGGAACCACATAAAATATTAGTTGGAAAAATATGTTGGTTACCGACGATTGGTACAGAACGAGTTACCTACAGTAGAGAGATAATGCAATTCGAGTCTTGGAAGTATGAACGGTGGTTAAAGCCAGGCGCGAGCACGTGGCGTAGTAAGCACATAAAGATGGCGGATTAGAATGCGAGTACTAACACGATTTGTTAAATACAGTAATATCTATGCATACAGAGCGAGTGATGACCCAGGATGTGAACGTGGCGAGTTTCTTGCAGAACTCGAAACTTTAGCGAGGAAAAATCAAGAAATAGCGATCTATTTCGGCCACACTGGCACATAAATGATTTGTACATTTTCGGGAAAAATTGGAGAAATTTGAGAGTTGAATCAGTATAAAGGGTGTATCAAAGAAAATTAACGAGTTTATGTCAGATACATATCGCCTTAAAATCATTAATAAAGAAATGAATTAAGAAATTCAAAATAATCAGATGTGAGAAAGCCTTACGCGTGCCTCGTACACGCGACAAGGATGCTAAATGTTAAGACTGTGCTCTCGCCGTACGAACGGAGAAAGCCGGGCGCGCGTATACGAGAGAAACGGCGAGTTGGTCCGGAAACGTCTATTGGCGATTAAACGAAAAGTTAAAATAATTATTTGATAAATTTTCGTAGAGGTTCTGCAAGGACTCGCTCGCGGGTGGTCATCGTGTTTCTTTTCGATTGCGATGTTTTTATTGCGATGTTTTATAGAGGCTAAATTTGTAAAGTCAAACATACAAGCAGGTGACTTTTAGCAAGTGAATTCTTACATCATATCAAGGCGAAGCAGGAGGAGAAAAACATAGAGACACACAGAAACACACAGTTCGACCAACAAAACAAGAAGCGAATAAGAAGGAGAGGATAGGTCATGGAAGAGAAGGGGAAGTGGAGGCCTGTACTGGCCCTCCTCTTTGTATTTCAAATCAGTCGGCTAGGAGTAGTTTTCGAATGCAGACAAGCAGAGTTTTCTATAGGATCTAGTTTTCGGTTATCGAGACGTGTTCTGTAGTGGAATTCTGTGTTTTTCTCTTTCTTTTACGAGATAGTGGTAATAATTAGTTAATAATAATAATTAGCGAATAGTTGAAGGTGAGAGTTAGTGACGCGCGGGCGCAGGGAGCCCAGTGCCCAGAACGAACAGGAGGTGACTCGCGTGTTTATAGGAAAGGTTTATAGGATAGGTTTATAGTTTATAGGATAGATATAAAAATTGATCCCTAGAAGGGCGAGAGTTTTTGGGAAAAAATAAAAGTTAGGAAGGAAGAGGGGCTCACGAGGAGTTCCGAACACCTCGAAAACCCTAATTCCGTGCAATATTAAGGGCGCTGTGAGTGTTCAAAGGTGCATACACCGGACTAACGAGTGCGAGAGAGACAGACATATAGTGATTATACGAGTGCGAAAAGGATAGCGATAGGAATATACGATTTCTATTACGAATACATGCCAGAGAGAGAAACGGTATAGAGAAGGATAATCATGATGGGCACCCTTAAGGCTGCCCATCAGTAGTGCGTTAGAAAGAGAGCCACGAGTTTATTGAGCTATCCTTGTCGCACCCGCTGGTAGTTTTCGGTTTCTGATAGAAAAAAGGCATAAATCGACCGATTTTGAGAAATTAAATTAGCAGGCGCATCGTAGGGGGACCCTCTCGAGGGCCCCACAGCGGCAAATTTTTTTGTGGAGGTGATAGTTTTTCGAATAAGAGGGTTTTTCGTGCAGTTTCAATATACAGAGACCATACCGTACAGAGGAAACCGAGTAAATTTATAAAAATTTAGGAAACAAATCGAGCAGTGGTCTCGGAGGGTTTCTTGGGGTTGCAAAAATTCATATTTTTTTTATAAATTTTTTTGAGAATCTCAGAAAAAGTTTCTGAATCGAGCCACGTGCTCGATTTTCAAATTTTGTTCCGAACCCCCCCGAGTGGGTAGTCGTTTGAAAGAGCGAGAAAAGTTGGATACAACCAGCTTATAAAAAATAGGTTAATATAGCGATTTAAGGGAAAAAAAACGAAAAAGTGCGTGCGAGTAGAAATTAATATTGTAAATAGCGGTTAGGATTAGATTGTAAGGCAGAGAGAGCTACACGTGAGAAATCTAGTGAAAAAATTTTTTATTTTTGATTTGTGATAAGGAGAGTTACAATTTTTGGAACAATAAACATGGGTAACGTCTCGAAAGGTTAGGTTAGGTTAGGTTAGGTTAGGTTCCGAGGACGTGACCGAGACGACTCAGAGCTCAAGGGACTACGGGACTGCGATGGACTCTACGAGCAGACCCGGGCCCGGAATCCTGCGGCTAGAGAAACGCACCGGTGGTAGTCCTTGGAACAGCAGATGCTGCGTCACCAGGGGATAAGACTGCCAGCTCCGCGGGAACGGCACCAAGATGACGGACTAGATAAATGTCGGGATGCTTTTGTATGTATTGTAATGTCACCTAGTTTTTAAGAATCTCTCTCTCGTTTAGATAGGAAAATGTTAATTAGCGAGTTAAACACAAATGCGACATCGATCGAAATAGTAAAGTAAGAATTAGTAGGGGTCCGAACCCCAGAGACAAGAGCGAAAGACACCGTAGAATAACTCAATAAGTAATAGGAATAGAGGATGGAAAATAACGTAGATAGGAGGAACCCACGACTAGGGCAAGGAACGGAAACAAAGCTGATACTAAAGTATTTTCCGTAAACAAGTAAAATTAAGAATAGAATAACATACGTGTCAAGTAGAAATTACAGTAGAAATACCTAAATCTGAAATAGAAATATAGGATAAACAAGTATACATAGGAAGAAGTAAAGCCAAGAAAAAGATGAAGCGAGGTCAATAAATAAATAATTCAATACGAAATAGGGCGAGAAAACAGTTTATTGTAAGGTAGCATATAAGGAATAATTAGCTTAGAATTCACTCGGCTTTATATAAAAAACAAAAACGAATTAAAATTAGGAATTCCCGGCAGAGTATGTTACACGCTCGAACAGTAAGTCTGGCCTGATGGTTTTACTTCTCAGAGATAAACCTGAAACAGAAAAAGAGAAAAAAGACAGTTAGAAACATAGCTAGAGAAGGAAAACATATTCACGATAGGACAATAGCATGAAAGACAACGTGAATCTAATTTATCAAAACAATATGCAAGGCGGAGTTAGCAAATAACGAATTATATGGGGGAAATATACTCACAGTCGAAACTAAGTGGAAAAACCACAGACAACGGAAAACACGAATCCATGTAGGATAGGGTAGAGAAACCAAAATAGTTGGATGTCTGGTAGATTAATAAAGTAACTATTAACAGGAACAAACTAAAATAAACCTGGAACAGAAATTTACAGATTAATAAACGAATAGATTGCAGCAGAAAGAAATGCTAGCATAAATAAAGCTACCTACTGTCGAAATTAAAGAGGAAGTCACAGAAAGCGTAAACATAAATCATCAGGATAGAAAAGAGAAATAGAAGCAGCGTGCTAAACATACGACATAGCAATTTTTTCGCCATGCAATCCGAGTGGTAAAAGAATAGTGTAATCATTAGCGAGAAAATAAACCTGGAATAGAAACATACAAAGTAAGATGATAGTAGTTAGAAGTTTAGAGAAAAATATAGGTAAGAGATCCGAGGCTGGGCTTATACAAACCTAAGCAAAAATACTAAATAGCGGAAATAGAAAAACGTTTAGTCGAGCCGCAAAGGAACGGCTTGCCCCTCTAGTGAAATACAGGCCTCCCAACGCTTAGGCAGAAGGTCAATCCCTTTCTTAAAAAAAGAGGGCCGCCGGGAATATATGAATTTCCTAAAATGACCGCTTATATCCTGACGACCCCGTCTATGTTTAGCGGAATAGGCATCATATTTTTGGAATACCCAATAATCAGTGGGAGATAGATCTGGTGATTTAGGAGGGTGAGGTACCAGCTTAACCCTGCGCGCTTCAAAATGCGAACGCGAATAAGCCGATACATGGCTGGGACACAGATCTTGAAGTAAATAGGGTTTCTTCTTCCCTAAACGAGGATGCATCGAATAAAAATTTTGCAAAGCAACCTCGAAAAGCTCAATATGTTTTCGACTAGATAAATCAGCATCGGTCTCTGAAATATCAGCTAAGAGCAACCCCTTCCGGCACCACCATAGGCTGAGATAGACACGAAGAGGGGCGGGTCGGGTGGCATTGGGAAGAACCACACGATCCGAAGGGGAGGACCACTCCCTACCAGAGTCCCGCTCATAAATTAGCCATCGCTCATCACAAGTGATGATACGACGAAGGCAGCGTTTAGGGTAGGCACCCAACAACCCAACGCAGACATCCACACGATAGTCTAAATCGGCAGCATCAGGCACATAATGATACCCGACTGGCCTCCGTTTACGGTATCCAATCTCCTTTAAACGATGACGCACAGTGGTGCGACCGATGCCGAAGATCGAGGCCAGTTCGGTCAATCCTATCTGCGGCGCCTGGGTCACGATCGATTTTAGGAAGCCCAAATCCATATCTCCAACCCTGGGACGGCCGGGACGAGGTGCGTCAGTCATCCGCTCTCTGCCCTCACGAAACTGGTGGAACAGATCGTACACAGTGGACCGCGATACCAAATTCCCATAGGCAGCATAGGCATCCTGAATAGCCTCTAAGGCCCCGGCGGCACTGTAGCCGCTCTGGAAATAAACGTGCACGATAGCACGTACTCTCTCGCGAGTAAAGTGTTCAGGCAAAACCTGAAAGGAAAGGGTTTAGAAGACCTGAACATAAAGTAGAAACCTTCAATAGGGATACTCACATGGGGGGACCCTCGAGAGACTCCTGAACAGCCGGGCTCCTGGATATCCTCGGGATGAGACATCTTGTGAACTGTAATTAGGAAAGAAAAAGAAATTAGAAATAGTGAACACACAAACCAGGTATAAAAGCAGAAAAATAGCGAGACGGAAAATAAGAGGTAGGATAACCCCGGTTAGCTAGAAACAAATCTTGGACCTAACCTAGGCCTAGAGATGATCCTTTGGGAAATAGACAGGATAAACAAACGTGCTAGAACGTCGAAATAAGAATGCGTACTGTCTACACGGCAGGCGAGTAAAAACCGAATGCCCGGGCAAATGGATGATACAAGTGTAGGATTCCCAGAACCGCGTACGAACAGCGAGCGCGCGGTTACCGACGGAAAATCGGTAAAATAGAGCACACGGCCAAAGTACCGAGTGCAGACGGTTGCAACGAACAGGCGCAGACACGAGGCGCTAGCCAGGCATAAGATGGCGGGTCGACACAATTAGTACTAACGGAATTGGTAAACCCGCAAATATTAGGATAAGGAAATAGGGAAAACCCTTGCCATCCTGGCTAGACGAGTTTATTGAGGAACCCCAGGAACCGATAAGGAAATTCACGCATTTTGCGACCGAATTCGGGCGGATAGACGCTTTTTGAGAACAAAGTCTTTTTAAAAAATTTTAACGCGTGCAAAAAATCAAGAAGGAAAAATTAGCAGGTTTCGACCCTATGATAATTTCTCGTATTTCCAACGGTTTAGGAAATTTCGGCGATTTAGTGAAATCTGTCGAGAAAGAAAGACATACGAGAATTACCGACCAAAACAAGGAAAGATAAACGAAAGTCAGAGATGCGCCGTACAAGCGAGACAAGTAGGGCGAGAATAAAACCCGGTACAGAAGGAAAGAGAGGTACAGCTCAATAGTAGGAACTTGAGTTTGTTCAACCGTTAGGAGTACTCGAAGGTATAAAACATTAGGGACCCAGACAACGGACAATGTTTATATGGTACAACAAGAACGCCGACGAATAATCTAAACTGTAAACGGGGAGGATCCACGGGACGCGGGAGGTGAAAGTTGATACACCACGTTGCGTGAGATCTTTACCCGTAAGAATATTCGCCTACCGATAAAAAGCAGAAATTCCCCTCCGGGAGATAGAGAAACGGAGGTCTAATGTTGCGAAACGAATAATCTAATATGTAAACGGGGAGGACCTCGCGACTGCAGGGCGGCGAAGAACACCTGCGGAAAGGGAGATCGCCACCTGTAAGATTATTTTACTTAATTTTAGAAAAGTGAAATGAATAGCGTCCTCTTAACATAAAAGAAAGGCAGAGGCCAACGGTCATAGTAGGACGTACAGAGGGAGGAGATAAACAGGGGACAAACAGCAAGTTGAGCACACAAACGATTAGAAAGGTCGTGCTAAAGTAACTGCCAACGATTATTTTGAAAGCCGACCTGGAGGGGATAACGAAAGGCCACGCTGCTCGCAATGATCCCTGCGACCTCCAGAGCGGTTTCAGCAGTTGAGGTGCTGAGATAGCGCAGATTTCGAATATTCTTTAGAGGTTTTTTCAATTGCATAGGCAATCTAGTTACGGCGAGATTATTAGTAGTGGTGTTTTTCTCCTCTCTCGGTGTTCTAAATAGTGCAGCAGTGCGGTGCTATTGTAGGGATCCGTAGGAGGGAAGCTGGCTGACCAGGCAAGGACGTCTACGTATCGACAAGGAACCTTTAAGTAAAGCAGGGGACTGTCCAACGAAGCGGAGTCCGCCGGGTTCTCCCAGGCTTTGGAAACAAAGCGAGGGAAGAGAACGGCGAACGGGCTTCCCCCCAGTCTACTCACCAGCCTCCACCCGGTTTTAGAAATAAAACCTAAGGTTGTGGAAGGATTCCTGGCCAGTTCCTTGGCGGTACGTGGGGGTCCGGCCGCTCTACAGGTGGTAGGAGCAAGGATAGAGGGGTGCAGTGAAGGGCAGGTGCGAGCGGACAGAGTGCCTCCGGTACGCCCGCGTGCTACACAGTTCAGTTAAAGTGGCAATAGTGGAAGTTAGAGAGGTGATAGGAATTGATTCTGGCTGAAAAGCACCGTATTTTCAATCCGACGGCAAAAATCAGGCTAGGGCCGTTAATTTCCGGACTCCGCAGCCGACGGCAAAAACCCGGGCCGTTAATTTCTGGACTCGGCATCCGACGGCAAAATCACGGGCAGTTAATTCCTGGAAAAGAGTTCCGACGGCTAGGGAATGTTTAGGGCGAAAAAGTTTCCGAACTGGGTTACATTAAATCCTTACGGTAAAAGTCCAGGGAATTTTTGACAGTTCGGGGACCATTAATTTCAGTTTTCGGGTAATTTTAAGAATTAAGGAGTGCCCTTCAGAGTGGAAGAGTAGGCAAGGATAGGAGATATTTTGAAAAGTTCAAACTCAAAATCTGAGCATTTTGAAAAATCGTCTAAGAACTAGAAGTACTACTGTACAGTGAGTACCTATAAATTCTGGACAAAAATTTGCTTATTCCTTAAATTCCCGAACAGCGGGACTTAGGCGAGGTTGCGTCCCCCGACGGGAAAATCGCGGGCCGTTAATTCCCGGATTTAGAATCCGGGCGCGGGAAAACCTCCGGACAGGAGTGCGTTTCTTTTTTATTTTGTTCCTTTCTCCGTTAGGCTTAAAATTAGTTTAAGTGGCGTGCGGCTAGCGTTTTGCGGCGAGGTTTCGTCCCCCGACGGGAAAATCGCGGGCCGGTAATTCTCGGACGGAAAATCTGAGTGCAGGAAAGCCTCCGGACAGGAGCGCTTTTTCATTTGTTTAATATCTTCTAGGTTATAGTTTGTATAGGTCGCGTGCGGCTAGTGTGTAGCGATAAAGTTTACCTGTGTAAATAAAACGAGAGAGAGAGAGAGCAGTGGTTGTCAGTTTTGTGTCGGCAAACAGAAATTTTAAATATAGAGAAAACACTTTCGAAAGGTTAGGTTAGATTAGGTTAGGTTAGATTAGGTTAGGTTAGGTTAGATTAGATTAGGTTAGGTTAGGTTGAGAACGGTGTAGACTTTCTTGGTGTAAACTTGGAAAAGTGACATTGTTAGGCAGTTTTAGAAAAGTGATTAGGATTAACTCGTTAGAGATGTCTTAAGTACTCCGGTGATAGATAGTGTTAGGATACTTAGTCTAATTAATTAGAAATTAAGTAATTAATTTATAATATCAGGTAGCCGATTAACGAATTCTGTTAGTCAGCGATAGGTGTACAGTGATACATACCTCGTGCCGTTCTGATAAAGTGCGTCCGTGGTGCGTCCGCGGCTGTGGTGAGGTTGTGTTGAAGTGGTTTTCGGAGTCCGCGTATATCTGCAAAGAGTTCGTTTCATAAGTGTCCGGACGATTTTAAGGGGATCACCTAGGGAAGTGTCCGGAGACTTAGGAAACGATTCGTTTCGGAAGTATCCGGACGAATTAAATTACGGATTTCGTGATTCAGAGTTGGAGGGCCGGACCTCCAGGAGTTCTGCGTCATTTGGGCGCAAAAAACTTTTTGAAAATTAAAAAAATTTTCGTGTCCGGGGATTTATGCAGCGAGCTAAATAGCTCGTAACAGAAGTTTCCGGACTTCTTGTAAATCCGATAATTTGTTATATTAGGGTGCGATTAGGCTGTAGGTGAGTGTAGCAAGGGCCGCCGGTCGATTAAAAATTAAAATTTACAAAAAAAAGTGGAAAAAGCGAATTTCGTGCGTGCGAGAGTGGCGTTAAATAGTGAATAGTTAAGAGTAAATAATTAATAGCTAATAGTTACAAGTGCGTGCGATTAGGGTATTGTTAGCGTGCGGGAGTAATTTAGATTAAGCTAATTTTTAGATTTAGGACAGTTTTGTAATAGGTGGAGATTTCTCCAATAAAAAAGGAAAATCTTAAAAAAAAAAGGTTAGGTTAGGTTAGGTTAGGTTGGTTAGGAGTCGGTTAGGTAATCTTCTGGGAAGTAGTCCGGTGTATTTTAACGGGATTTCTCGTAGATTCGGCCATCTTGTCGAAGTGAAGGGAAAGGTTAAAATAAACTGACTAGAGTGAAGAATAAACAGATTCATTAAATAGTTTAGTTATACAGTTTAGGTACAATAATTAAGAACGGTGATTGGTGTAGTGTTTAAGTGCGTGTGTTTATTAGACAGTAGGCTAGAATAGAATTAGAAGTAAGAGCGATAATTTTCAACACGTGCTCGGAGGGCCGCCATTACGCGGTCTTCTTCGGCTGCCGGGGCACGTGGCAGGTCGCAAGCCGGGATCTGAAAAAGAAAAGGAAAGATTAGAAAATTAGAAAAGTAGACAGGACAAAAGAAAGGGAAGGCTATAAGAAGCCGATTCAGTTATTTTTTGAAAGAATCGGACTCAAACTAGTTGTCTGAGAGACCGGTTAGGGTAGGAAAACTTCTACATTTCCGAGCATTTTCCGAAATCCTTAAGAGAAAGCGAGACAGAGTCAACGGGGTTTGTGTGAATCCAAGTGAGACTGCTAACAGACAGTAAGAGTGACCCATCATTTGGTAAATTCAAATTTTTTATAAAACTCGCAGAGAGCCCCCGCGACACGCGGGCCATAAAAGTGTCGGAATTTTTTTTGGGTACAGAAAAAAAATTTTTTTTTTTTTTTTATTCCCAAAAAAAGTTTCCGGTCACGATAGCGTGCTCGGTTTGCTTATTTTCCCTCTGAACCACTTCAAGTGGGAACTCAAACAAAAGAGGGGAAAAAAGTGAGTAAGCCTACCACAAAAAATAGATAGGTTCGTTAAGAAAATTTTTTTTCGGTTAAGGAAGTACCCCGAGCGGGTATTCAAACGAGAGGAGACCTTCGGGGTAAGTAGACTAGCGAGAAAAAAATAAGGGTTAGGTAGCAAAAAGTTTATTTCACGAATTAGACCCATCGAGTGGGGTCTCGTTCGAAAACACTCCGCTAGGAGAGTACAATTTAGAAATAAAATAAATAGCTTAGATATATAATTAGAAAAATATAAATTGTAAAGCTAGAGAGAGAGAGAGATAAAAAGGCGAAGATTGTTAATATAGCTAATAGATTAGTGTAGAGAACGTACAATAAAGAGAAACAACTCTCCGTAAGGAACAAATATAGAGAGAAACATTTATTTAGTGTACCCAAATGAGACCTAGCGATCCCAAAGAAGTTCTGTAAATGAATCCTACGGATCCGTATTCACCGGAGTACGGAACTCCGAACAACGAGAACGCTATTTATTTTCCGATAGCAGAAATCCCTCCATACGGGGCGAAAAGAAAAATGAATGAGGACGATATCCCGGGGAGTAGTGGAGGGCACATAGCGAACCCGGAGACAGGAAATTCGGAAGGCTTGCAGGCAAATAGTAACAAAAAGAGCAGAAATGAAATAGTAGAAAATTTGAATAAAAGCATCTATATAGGAGAGGTTAGAGATAGCGATGAAGAAGGAGAAATTCTTGTGATCGAGGAGAAAGCGTATAAGGATGAAAGAGAGCTGATAGACTATGTTAGACTTCTTACGAGCACTTTTAATAAATCTAGGAAAGATGTCAATGGGATTATAGGAGCAATAAAAAGAGGGGAGGCACAGGAAAATTTTCAGCAGGTTAAGGTAAGAGCTATGCAGATGGAAAGGAGCCTAGAAGCTGCCTGCTACCTATCTAAGGCCGTAGAACTACTTATAGAGAATTTAGAGTTGAAAGTGAGGGATAAACTTATCTCTAGGAGCAAGCATTCCCAATGCTCTCCGGCGTTTATCAGTCGATCAATGGCGGTAGGAAAGGAAGTAGAGCGAAATAGGAAGATAACAGAGAAAAAAGAGAGCGGAAAAGTTTACGACAGGCAAAGCGAGAAAAAGATAGGCAAGAAAAAGAAAAATAATAAAGGAAATAGAACAGAGAGAGAAGAGGACTCGGACTCCCTAAATGAGGATGCCGAGTACGAAGTAGTTGTTAGTAGGAGACAAAAGGAAGAAGAAAAGAAAAAAGCAAGAGAGATAGAGAATAGGAAGTTAGAAGAGGAAAGGAATAAGAAGAAAGAAGAGGATAGATTAAAAAGAAGTAGGAAACCCCCTCCTCCTCCCAAATCGGACGCGATAATAGTCAAAGCTACGACCGAAAAAACGTTCGCCGATCTCTTCAAGAAGTTGAAAACCGACGCGGCGGATAAGATGGGGGGAATCCAGACAGTGAGAAGGTCCCGAGGAGGAGATTTGATCATTGAGTTAGAGAAAAACAGCAATTCTATGGCTATGGAGAACACAGTGAGGGCAACGTTAGGCAGCGATATTTCAGTAAGAAAGCTATCGCCGAAGACCCTCCTAGAGATTAAAGACCTAGATCCCACCATGGACAAAGACGAGATTAGGAAAGAAATAGCCAAAAACACCGACGTAGGGGAACTGACAGAATCTGAAATCGAAGTTAAGTCCCTTAGATTTGGTTTCGGCGGGACAAAGACAGCAATAGTAGCAATTCCGGCGGATATAGTGAATAAACTGGGTGAGGAGAACAGAATAAAAATAGGATTCACTATATGCAGAGTGAATAGAACCGCGAACATAGTGAGATGCTTCAAATGCCACGCATTTGGACATTTGACCTACAACTGCAAAGAAAATATAAACGGGAGAGAACTATGCAGAAGATGCGGCATCGAGGGCCATCAAATTAACGGGTGCAATGCAACCAGACGTTGCGTCCTATGCACTAGAGCTGGCATACCGGCATCAAGGGCCGAACATGTAGCTGGCGCCGTCAACTGCCCACAGTATAAGAAATACATAGAGGAGGCGAATAGTAGAAAATAAACTAAAAATGGATTGTAAGCTCAAAATATTACAGATAAACGTTAACCATTGCAGAAGTGCGCAACATCTCCTGGCTCAGACGGCGGTGGAGCTGATGGCGGATGTAGTTCTCATAGCGGACCCGCTTCTCAACCCTGGCCAATGGATCTTCGGGAAGGATAACAGAACCGCGATCTGGGTCACGGGTCTGAACGGCTTAGCCAGATACGAGGACGCCGATAGAAAGGAAGAGGACTTTACCGCCGTCCAGTTGGGAGAATACGTTATAGTGAGTATATACCTCTCACCCAGCGTATCTAATGAAGAATATTCTGCTAGACTGGAACGAGTGATGCTGTACTTAAAAAGAAGTAAAAACGAAGGAAGAAAAATACTGATTGGAGGAGACTTTAATGCCCATGCTACAACATGGGGCTCTGGAACCACTAACGAGAGAGGACGAAAAGTGCTGGAGGAGCTATGGAGACTAGGAATTCACCCGCTTAAACCGAGCGGAGGACCTACTTTCGTCCACGGGGCAAGATCCTCAAATGTTGATTTTCTTGCAATGTCATCGTTCATTAACTCGCGAGCTACTTCACAGGTGCTTGATATCGAATCGGATTCCGATCACAGATATATCCTCACGACCATCGAGATGGAGAACAGTATCCTGAAAAAAGAGGCCTTCAAACCCAAATGGAAAACCAATGCCGAATCCCTGGAAAGAGCCAAAATAGAATTCTCCAGGAAAATCGAAGAGGAAAACCTAGGTCATAGGGAATATTACGGTAAAGAAGACGAAGAGAAATTCCTAGCCTTAATAAACTTTGTTTTAGATTTGAAGCTGGAGAAAACAAGTAACAACGAAGACAAAAAAGACCAGAAAATTAATTCCTGGTGGCAAGAGGACCTAGCCACCCTAAGGAACAAAGCCAGGAAGATCAAAAGAAGGATGCAAAGAGAGAGAAGCAAAATCAAAAATAGAGGCAAAAGTAAGGTAGACCTAATGATCCTGGAAACCCTCTACAAGGCCACAATAAAGGAACTAAGGAGTAAAATTGCTAAAGCAAAGGAAGAAAAGTGGCTAGAGTTCTGCGAGGAAATTAATAAAGATGTCTGGGGCAAGCCTTATAAGAACGTCATGAATAAGGTTAAGGCAACAACACCGCCGGCAACTCTATCCGGGGAATTCATGGACAGAGTTCTGAATGGCCTCTTTCCAAGGCTACCAGAGGAGGTAATAGAAGAAGAAGTTATAGGAAGGCAAAATCAACAGCTAGAAGAAAGCTCAGACGACACCGAAATGATCGTCCAGGAAGTTAGCGAAATGGAGATTAGACAGGCAGCGTCCAAAATAGCCCCAAAGAAAGCCGCGGGACTGGACGGGATACCCCCTATTATAATCAAGGAATTTGCACTCCTCAGACCTGATGCCTTTGCGGCATTACTCACTGGAATTCTTCGAAGGGGAGAAATCCCAGATAGATGGAAGATGGCAAGGACGGTTCTGCTACGAAAGCCAGGGAAGGACCCAACCCTCGTCTCCGCTTATAGGCCGATATGCATTATAGATGCAATCTCTAAACTCTTAGAATACGTTCTAAAGGAAAGGTTCATAAATGCCCTGGGGGAAAATCCTTTTGAAGCAGAGCAATTCGGCTTCACAAAGGGAAAGTCTACCGTACACGCCATGAACGAGGTTAACAAGAGAATCAAAAGCTGCGTTGACAGACAAAGGTACTCGGCGATGATCGCATTAGACATCAAAAATGCTTTCAACACTCTTAGGTGGAACCAGATCCTGAGCGAGCTGAGAAGAAGGAACATCCCTGAGTATTTACAGAAAATAACAGCTAATTATTTTAAAAACAGGAAAATCTACTGCAGCACTGTCGGACAGGAAACGATCCTGGAAGCGGAGATGGGGGTCCCGCAGGGCTCGGTTTTGGGACCCTTCTTCTGGAACATCGTGTACGATGGCTTACTGAGGATTACCTGGCCAAAGGGATGCTCGGTCATCGCATTTGCGGACGATATCTTAATCCTAGTGGAAAGTAGCAGAATCCAGAACCTGAAATTAAGAGCAGAGATGGTTGCTAAAGAAGTCAACAACTGGCTGAAGAGTGCAGGATTGGAATTAGCTTTGCAAAAAACTGAAGTAATGTTTACCAACAAGAAACGAATTCCTAATAACTTCGTTTTCAGGTTTGATGGTGTGGATATTCAACCGGCCCAGACGCTGAGGTACCTAGGCGTGGAATTTGATTGCAGAAGGCAATTCAGACAACATATTCAAGGAACAACGGATAAGGGCGTAAAAGTGATGGCGGCCTTATCAAGGCTAATGACCAACCAGGGAGGACTGAGACACAACGCCAGACGATTGTACTATATGGTCTTAGAAGCAATAGTTTTATATGGGGCACCGATCTGGGCGGAGGCGGCCAGAATAGACGCGAACTGGAAAATCTTGCGAAGCACACAAAGGCTAGGGTTGGCAAGAGTCGCCTCTGCCTACAGGACGGTACCAATGGAAACCCTAGCCGTTCTTACCGGAGTTGTTCCATGGAACATAAAAATACGAGAGAGAGAAAATCTCCTACAATGGGAAGTGGCTCACGGAACAGCACCAACAATCGAGGTAGTTTCCAGACCGCGAAGGAACACCGTTAGAAGACACCCGGAAGGATATTATAGGGACGCTTCGCCAGAAGTTTTAGAGCTCAGAGAACTTCAAAATTTCTCTTTCTCCCAGGAGAGAACAAGAATCCCGAATTTAGGGGAATTCTTGAGAACTAGAGAGGCAGAAGAACCCGTTGAAGTGAGGAAAAGAGCAGTCAGAAGATGGCTTAAAAAAGAAGCCGCGGAAAGATCACTGGAACAGTGGCAAAATGAATGGACAAACGCTAACGTAGGAAGATGGACATACAGCCTGATCCCGAACATTGAGCAATGGACCAATAGGAAACACGGGAGTTTAAACTTCTACATCACACAAGCCATGACAGGTCATGGTGTCTTTAATAAATTTAGACACAGAATCGGAAAAGCTGAAAGTAGCGGCTGTTGGTTCCACCCAGACACGGAGGACTCACCGGAGCACACCTTGTTCCACTGCCAACACTGGGAGGAGGAGAGGACCATCCTGAGGGATGAACTGGATATCGTAACGGGAACTGTACAACCGCAAGAACTGATGACGAAGATATTAAAAAAGGCTAAGTATTGGAGCAGTTTTTCCAAATTCTGCTCAAATATTCTCAGAGCAAAAGAAGAAGAGGAAAGATTAAGAACGAGGGAAAAAGAAGAAGAAGGAAATGTAGAAACTATAGACTTGTCTTTTCTTTCTACTTAAAATAGACTCAAGGACGTCCAAAATTTCTCGAAGGAAGGGCTAAACGGCTGAAAGGATCTCCGAAGGAGGGGAGGAGAGTAGCTGCGAAGGAGAGACGTGGAGAAGGATCGAAGGCTGGAGTCAAAGGGACTGCGAAAGGCTCCACGAGCGGACCCGGCCCTGGAGGCTTGCAACCTGAAAGAAAGCCCACTCACCTCGGCGCAGATGGAATCCACCCTCATCGGCGACACCAGCCAGCAGCAGCATGAATGAACACGAAGAAACGGAAAAAGAAGAAAGAAAGAATTAGAAATCCTGTGCATAAAATCCAGGAAAAACTGTTAAGGTAACAAGCCGAAATAGATTTCGCACATTATAAGCGGAACAATAATCTCTCTCTAGCTATTAGGTTAAAAGGAAAAAAAAAAGAAAAAAAAAAAATTAAAGATAACTATGTAGTAGTTCAATAGGAGCGAACTAAGCTGTAATTAGATAAGAATAGTTTATAAAAGATTTGAACCAAAGACGATCAAGAAGTTCTACACTCAGAATATAGAGACCTACTGTACCGACAATGGTAACCGGGCAGATTGCGGATGGCGAAAATAACTCTTAGATATACTTACAAATAGTGTTTCCATTAGAACATGTAAACGCGGTGCGGAGATTTGATCGGAGGACGGGGATGAGGTGATAGAAATAAGATTTGATTTTGACCATAGATTTTATAATGTATATAGATAGAAAGACGTAACAGTTGACTCGACCTCTGACTTAAACAGGGAATGCATAAAGAATATAGATGGTAGAAGCAAATGTAAATTCGACACGATATTGACTATCCTCAACCGCGTCCTCTGACCAACGAAACGAAGTACACGCGTACTAACGGAACAAAGAGAAATTCACTAGAGATAACAACAAGGCGGTAAGAGCACTAGGGGACGAACGTTCCTCGGAAAGAAGGGGAACTAGAGGGCCGGTTCAACGTTCCAACGGTTTCAAATTCAGTCGGTTAGGTAATCTTCTGGGAAGTAGTCCGGTGTATTTTAACGGGATTTCTCGTAGATTCGGCCATCTTGTCGAAGTGAAGGGAAAGGTTAAAATAAACTGACTAGAGTGAAGAATAAACAGATTCATTAAATAGTTTAGTTATACAGTTTAGGTACAATAATTAAGAACGGTGATTGGTGTAGTGTTTAAGTGCGTGTGTTTATTAGACAGTAGGCTAGAATAGAATTAGAAGTAAGAGCGATAATTTTCAACACGTGCTCGGAGGGCCGCCATTACGCGGTCTTCTTCGGCTGCCGGGGCACGTGGCAGGTCGCAAGCCGGGATCTGAAAAAGAAAAGGAAAGATTAGAAAATTAGAAAAGTAGACAGGACAAAAGAAAGGGAAGGCTATAAGAAGCCGATTCAGTTATTTTTTGAAAGAATCGGACTCAAACTAGTTGTCTGAGAGACCGGTTAGGGTAGGAAAACTTCTACATTTCCGAGCATTTTCCGAAATCCTTAAGAGAAAGCGAGACAGAGTCAACGGGGTTTGTGTGAATCCAAGTGAGACTGCTAACAGACAGTAAGAGTGACCCATCATTTGGTAAATTCAAATTTTTTATAAAACTCGCAGAGAGCCCCCGCGACACGCGGGCCATAAAAGTGTCGGAATTTTTTTTGGGTACAGAAAAAAAATTTTTTTTTTTTTTTTATTCCCAAAAAAAGTTTCCGGTCACGATAGCGTGCTCGGTTTGCTTATTTTCCCTCTGAACCACTTCAAGTGGGAACTCAAACAAAAGAGGGGAAAAAAGTGAGTAAGCCTACCACAAAAAATAGATAGGTTCGTTAAGAAAATTTTTTTTCGGTTAAGGAAGTACCCCGAGCGGGTATTCAAACGAGAGGAGACCTTCGGGGTAAGTAGACTAGCGAGAAAAAAATAAGGGTTAGGTAGCAAAAAGTTTATTTCACGAATTAGACCCATCGAGTGGGGTCTCGTTCGAAAACACTCCGCTAGGAGAGTACAATTTAGAAATAAAATAAATAGCTTAGATATATAATTAGAAAAATATAAATTGTAAAGCTAGAGAGAGAGAGAGATAAAAAGGCGAAGATTGTTAATATAGCTAATAGATTAGTGTAGAGAACGTACAATAAAGAGAAACAACTCTCCGTAAGGAACAAATATAGAGAGAAACATTTATTTAGTGTACCCAAATGAGACCTAGCGATCCCAAAGAAGTTCTGTAAATGAATCCTACGGATCCGTATTCACCGGAGTACGGAACTCCGAACAACGAGAACGCTATTTATTTTCCGATAGCAGAAATCCCTCCATACGGGGCGAAAAGAAAAATGAATGAGGACGATATCCCGGGGAGTAGTGGAGGGCACATAGCGAACCCGGAGACAGGAAATTCGGAAGGCTTGCAGGCAAATAGTAACAAAAAGAGCAGAAATGAAATAGTAGAAAATTTGAATAAAAGCATCTATATAGGAGAGGTTAGAGATAGCGATGAAGAAGGAGAAATTCTTGTGATCGAGGAGAAAGCGTATAAGGATGAAAGAGAGCTGATAGACTATGTTAGACTTCTTACGAGCACTTTTAATAAATCTAGGAAAGATGTCAATGGGATTATAGGAGCAATAAAAAGAGGGGAGGCACAGGAAAATTTTCAGCAGGTTAAGGTAAGAGCTATGCAGATGGAAAGGAGCCTAGAAGCTGCCTGCTACCTATCTAAGGCCGTAGAACTACTTATAGAGAATTTAGAGTTGAAAGTGAGGGATAAACTTATCTCTAGGAGCAAGCATTCCCAATGCTCTCCGGCGTTTATCAGTCGATCAATGGCGGTAGGAAAGGAAGTAGAGCGAAATAGGAAGATAACAGAGAAAAAAGAGAGCGGAAAAGTTTACGACAGGCAAAGCGAGAAAAAGATAGGCAAGAAAAAGAAAAATAATAAAGGAAATAGAACAGAGAGAGAAGAGGACTCGGACTCCCTAAATGAGGATGCCGAGTACGAAGTAGTTGTTAGTAGGAGACAAAAGGAAGAAGAAAAGAAAAAAGCAAGAGAGATAGAGAATAGGAAGTTAGAAGAGGAAAGGAATAAGAAGAAAGAAGAGGATAGATTAAAAAGAAGTAGGAAACCCCCTCCTCCTCCCAAATCGGACGCGATAATAGTCAAAGCTACGACCGAAAAAACGTTCGCCGATCTCTTCAAGAAGTTGAAAACCGACGCGGCGGATAAGATGGGGGGAATCCAGACAGTGAGAAGGTCCCGAGGAGGAGATTTGATCATTGAGTTAGAGAAAAACAGCAATTCTATGGCTATGGAGAACACAGTGAGGGCAACGTTAGGCAGCGATATTTCAGTAAGAAAGCTATCGCCGAAGACCCTCCTAGAGATTAAAGACCTAGATCCCACCATGGACAAAGACGAGATTAGGAAAGAAATAGCCAAAAACACCGACGTAGGGGAACTGACAGAATCTGAAATCGAAGTTAAGTCCCTTAGATTTGGTTTCGGCGGGACAAAGACAGCAATAGTAGCAATTCCGGCGGATATAGTGAATAAACTGGGTGAGGAGAACAGAATAAAAATAGGATTCACTATATGCAGAGTGAATAGAACCGCGAACATAGTGAGATGCTTCAAATGCCACGCATTTGGACATTTGACCTACAACTGCAAAGAAAATATAAACGGGAGAGAACTATGCAGAAGATGCGGCATCGAGGGCCATCAAATTAACGGGTGCAATGCAACCAGACGTTGCGTCCTATGCACTAGAGCTGGCATACCGGCATCAAGGGCCGAACATGTAGCTGGCGCCGTCAACTGCCCACAGTATAAGAAATACATAGAGGAGGCGAATAGTAGAAAATAAACTAAAAATGGATTGTAAGCTCAAAATATTACAGATAAACGTTAACCATTGCAGAAGTGCGCAACATCTCCTGGCTCAGACGGCGGTGGAGCTGATGGCGGATGTAGTTCTCATAGCGGACCCGCTTCTCAACCCTGGCCAATGGATCTTCGGGAAGGATAACAGAACCGCGATCTGGGTCACGGGTCTGAACGGCTTAGCCAGATACGAGGACGCCGATAGAAAGGAAGAGGACTTTACCGCCGTCCAGTTGGGAGAATACGTTATAGTGAGTATATACCTCTCACCCAGCGTATCTAATGAAGAATATTCTGCTAGACTGGAACGAGTGATGCTGTACTTAAAAAGAAGTAAAAACGAAGGAAGAAAAATACTGATTGGAGGAGACTTTAATGCCCATGCTACAACATGGGGCTCTGGAACCACTAACGAGAGAGGACGAAAAGTGCTGGAGGAGCTATGGAGACTAGGAATTCACCCGCTTAAACCGAGCGGAGGACCTACTTTCGTCCACGGGGCAAGATCCTCAAATGTTGATTTTCTTGCAATGTCATCGTTCATTAACTCGCGAGCTACTTCACAGGTGCTTGATATCGAATCGGATTCCGATCACAGATATATCCTCACGACCATCGAGATGGAGAACAGTATCCTGAAAAAAGAGGCCTTCAAACCCAAATGGAAAACCAATGCCGAATCCCTGGAAAGAGCCAAAATAGAATTCTCCAGGAAAATCGAAGAGGAAAACCTAGGTCATAGGGAATATTACGGTAAAGAAGACGAAGAGAAATTCCTAGCCTTAATAAACTTTGTTTTAGATTTGAAGCTGGAGAAAACAAGTAACAACGAAGACAAAAAAGACCAGAAAATTAATTCCTGGTGGCAAGAGGACCTAGCCACCCTAAGGAACAAAGCCAGGAAGATCAAAAGAAGGATGCAAAGAGAGAGAAGCAAAATCAAAAATAGAGGCAAAAGTAAGGTAGACCTAATGATCCTGGAAACCCTCTACAAGGCCACAATAAAGGAACTAAGGAGTAAAATTGCTAAAGCAAAGGAAGAAAAGTGGCTAGAGTTCTGCGAGGAAATTAATAAAGATGTCTGGGGCAAGCCTTATAAGAACGTCATGAATAAGGTTAAGGCAACAACACCGCCGGCAACTCTATCCGGGGAATTCATGGACAGAGTTCTGAATGGCCTCTTTCCAAGGCTACCAGAGGAGGTAATAGAAGAAGAAGTTATAGGAAGGCAAAATCAACAGCTAGAAGAAAGCTCAGACGACACCGAAATGATCGTCCAGGAAGTTAGCGAAATGGAGATTAGACAGGCAGCGTCCAAAATAGCCCCAAAGAAAGCCGCGGGACTGGACGGGATACCCCCTATTATAATCAAGGAATTTGCACTCCTCAGACCTGATGCCTTTGCGGCATTACTCACTGGAATTCTTCGAAGGGGAGAAATCCCAGATAGATGGAAGATGGCAAGGACGGTTCTGCTACGAAAGCCAGGGAAGGACCCAACCCTCGTCTCCGCTTATAGGCCGATATGCATTATAGATGCAATCTCTAAACTCTTAGAATACGTTCTAAAGGAAAGGTTCATAAATGCCCTGGGGGAAAATCCTTTTGAAGCAGAGCAATTCGGCTTCACAAAGGGAAAGTCTACCGTACACGCCATGAACGAGGTTAACAAGAGAATCAAAAGCTGCGTTGACAGACAAAGGTACTCGGCGATGATCGCATTAGACATCAAAAATGCTTTCAACACTCTTAGGTGGAACCAGATCCTGAGCGAGCTGAGAAGAAGGAACATCCCTGAGTATTTACAGAAAATAACAGCTAATTATTTTAAAAACAGGAAAATCTACTGCAGCACTGTCGGACAGGAAACGATCCTGGAAGCGGAGATGGGGGTCCCGCAGGGCTCGGTTTTGGGACCCTTCTTCTGGAACATCGTGTACGATGGCTTACTGAGGATTACCTGGCCAAAGGGATGCTCGGTCATCGCATTTGCGGACGATATCTTAATCCTAGTGGAAAGTAGCAGAATCCAGAACCTGAAATTAAGAGCAGAGATGGTTGCTAAAGAAGTCAACAACTGGCTGAAGAGTGCAGGATTGGAATTAGCTTTGCAAAAAACTGAAGTAATGTTTACCAACAAGAAACGAATTCCTAATAACTTCGTTTTCAGGTTTGATGGTGTGGATATTCAACCGGCCCAGACGCTGAGGTACCTAGGCGTGGAATTTGATTGCAGAAGGCAATTCAGACAACATATTCAAGGAACAACGGATAAGGGCGTAAAAGTGATGGCGGCCTTATCAAGGCTAATGACCAACCAGGGAGGACTGAGACACAACGCCAGACGATTGTACTATATGGTCTTAGAAGCAATAGTTTTATATGGGGCACCGATCTGGGCGGAGGCGGCCAGAATAGACGCGAACTGGAAAATCTTGCGAAGCACACAAAGGCTAGGGTTGGCAAGAGTCGCCTCTGCCTACAGGACGGTACCAATGGAAACCCTAGCCGTTCTTACCGGAGTTGTTCCATGGAACATAAAAATACGAGAGAGAGAAAATCTCCTACAATGGGAAGTGGCTCACGGAACAGCACCAACAATCGAGGTAGTTTCCAGACCGCGAAGGAACACCGTTAGAAGACACCCGGAAGGATATTATAGGGACGCTTCGCCAGAAGTTTTAGAGCTCAGAGAACTTCAAAATTTCTCTTTCTCCCAGGAGAGAACAAGAATCCCGAATTTAGGGGAATTCTTGAGAACTAGAGAGGCAGAAGAACCCGTTGAAGTGAGGAAAAGAGCAGTCAGAAGATGGCTTAAAAAAGAAGCCGCGGAAAGATCACTGGAACAGTGGCAAAATGAATGGACAAACGCTAACGTAGGAAGATGGACATACAGCCTGATCCCGAACATTGAGCAATGGACCAATAGGAAACACGGGAGTTTAAACTTCTACATCACACAAGCCATGACAGGTCATGGTGTCTTTAATAAATTTAGACACAGAATCGGAAAAGCTGAAAGTAGCGGCTGTTGGTTCCACCCAGACACGGAGGACTCACCGGAGCACACCTTGTTCCACTGCCAACACTGGGAGGAGGAGAGGACCATCCTGAGGGATGAACTGGATATCGTAACGGGAACTGTACAACCGCAAGAACTGATGACGAAGATATTAAAAAAGGCTAAGTATTGGAGCAGTTTTTCCAAATTCTGCTCAAATATTCTCAGAGCAAAAGAAGAAGAGGAAAGATTAAGAACGAGGGAAAAAGAAGAAGAAGGAAATGTAGAAACTATAGACTTGTCTTTTCTTTCTACTTAAAATAGACTCAAGGACGTCCAAAATTTCTCGAAGGAAGGGCTAAACGGCTGAAAGGATCTCCGAAGGAGGGGAGGAGAGTAGCTGCGAAGGAGAGACGTGGAGAAGGATCGAAGGCTGGAGTCAAAGGGACTGCGAAAGGCTCCACGAGCGGACCCGGCCCTGGAGGCTTGCAACCTGAAAGAAAGCCCACTCACCTCGGCGCAGATGGAATCCACCCTCATCGGCGACACCAGCCAGCAGCAGCATGAATGAACACGAAGAAACGGAAAAAGAAGAAAGAAAGAATTAGAAATCCTGTGCATAAAATCCAGGAAAAACTGTTAAGGTAACAAGCCGAAATAGATTTCGCACATTATAAGCGGAACAATAATCTCTCTCTAGCTATTAGGTTAAAAGGAAAAAAAAAAGAAAAAAAAAAAATTAAAGATAACTATGTAGTAGTTCAATAGGAGCGAACTAAGCTGTAATTAGATAAGAATAGTTTATAAAAGATTTGAACCAAAGACGATCAAGAAGTTCTACACTCAGAATATAGAGACCTACTGTACCGACAATGGTAACCGGGCAGATTGCGGATGGCGAAAATAACTCTTAGATATACTTACAAATAGTGTTTCCATTAGAACATGTAAACGCGGTGCGGAGATTTGATCGGAGGACGGGGATGAGGTGATAGAAATAAGATTTGATTTTGACCATAGATTTTATAATGTATATAGATAGAAAGACGTAACAGTTGACTCGACCTCTGACTTAAACAGGGAATGCATAAAGAATATAGATGGTAGAAGCAAATGTAAATTCGACACGATATTGACTATCCTCAACCGCGTCCTCTGACCAACGAAACGAAGTACACGCGTACTAACGGAACAAAGAGAAATTCACTAGAGATAACAACAAGGCGGTAAGAGCACTAGGGGACGAACGTTCCTCGGAAAGAAGGGGAACTAGAGGGCCGGTTCAACGTTCCAACGGTTTCAAATTCAGTCGGTTAGGTAATCTTCTGGGAAGTAGTCCGGTGTATTTTAACGGGATTTCTCGTAGATTCGGCCATCTTGTCGAAGTGAAGGGAAAGGTTAAAATAAACTGACTAGAGTGAAGAATAAACAGATTCATTAAATAGTTTAGTTATACAGTTTAGGTACAATAATTAAGAACGGTGATTGGTGTAGTGTTTAAGTGCGTGTGTTTATTAGACAGTAGGCTAGAATAGAATTAGAAGTAAGAGCGATAATTTTCAACACGTGCTCGGAGGGCCGCCATTACGCGGTCTTCTTCGGCTGCCGGGGCACGTGGCAGGTCGCAAGCCGGGATCTGAAAAAGAAAAGGAAAGATTAGAAAATTAGAAAAGTAGACAGGACAAAAGAAAGGGAAGGCTATAAGAAGCCGATTCAGTTATTTTTTGAAAGAATCGGACTCAAACTAGTTGTCTGAGAGACCGGTTAGGGTAGGAAAACTTCTACATTTCCGAGCATTTTCCGAAATCCTTAAGAGAAAGCGAGACAGAGTCAACGGGGTTTGTGTGAATCCAAGTGAGACTGCTAACAGACAGTAAGAGTGACCCATCATTTGGTAAATTCAAATTTTTTATAAAACTCGCAGAGAGCCCCCGCGACACGCGGGCCATAAAAGTGTCGGAATTTTTTTTGGGTACAGAAAAAAAATTTTTTTTTTTTTTTTTTATTCCCAAAAAAAGTTTCCGGTCACGATAGCGTGCTCGGTTTGCTTATTTTCCCTCTGAACCACTTCAAGTGGGAACTCAAACAAAAGAGGGGAAAAAAGTGAGTAAGCCTACCACAAAAAATAGATAGGTTCGTTAAGAAAATTTTTTTTCGGTTAAGGAAGTACCCCGAGCGGGTATTCAAACGAGAGGAGACCTTCGGGGTAAGTAGACTAGCGAGAAAAAAATAAGGGTTAGGTAGCAAAAAGTTTATTTCACGAATTAGACCCATCGAGTGGGGTCTCGTTCGAAAACACTCCGCTAGGAGAGTACAATTTAGAAATAAAATAAATAGCTTAGATATATAATTAGAAAAATATAAATTGTAAAGCTAGAGAGAGAGAGAGATAAAAAGGCGAAGATTGTTAATATAGCTAATAGATTAGTGTAGAGAACGTACAATAAAGAGAAACAACTCTCCGTAAGGTTAGGTTGGTTAGGTTAGGTTGGTTAGGTTAGGTTAGGTTAGGTTGGTTAGGAGAGCGGTTTCAGCAGTTGAGGTGCTGAGTTAGCGCAGATTTCGAATATTCTTTAGAGGTTTTTTCAATTGCATAGGCAATCTAGTTACGGCGAGATTATTATTAGTGGTGTTTTTCTCCTCTCTCGGTGTTCTAAATAGTGCAGCAGTGCGGTGCTATTGTAGGGATCCGTAGGAGGGAAGCTGGCTGACCAGGCAAGGACGTCTACGTATCGACAAGGAACCTTTAAGTAAAGCAGGGGACTGTCCAACGAAGCGGAGTCCGCCGGGTTCTCCCAGGCTTTGGAAACAAAGCGAGGGAAGAGAACGGCGAACGGGCTTCCCCCCGGTCTACTCACCAGCCTCCACCCGGTTTTAGAAATAAAACCTAAGGTTGTGGAAGGATTCCTGGCCAGTTCTTTGGCGGTACGTGGGGGTCCGGCCGCTCTACAGGTGGTAGGAGCAAGGATAGAGGGGTGCAGTGAAGGGCAGGTGCGAGCGGATAGAGTGCCTCCGGTACGCCCGCGAGCTACACAGTTCAGTTAAAGTGGCAATAGTGGAAGTTAGAGAGGTGATAGGAATTGATTCTGGCTGAAAAGCACCGTATTTTCAATCCGACGGCAAAAATCAGGCTAGGGCCGTTAATTTCCGGACTCCGCAGCCGACGGCAAAAACCCGGGCCGTTAATTTCTGGACTCGGCATCCGACGGCAAAATCACGGGCAGTTAATTCCTGGAAAAGAGTTCCGACGGCTAGGGAATGTTTAGGGCGAAAAAGTTTCCGAACTGGGTTACATTAAATCCTTACGGTAAAAGTCCAGGGAATTTTTGACAGTTCGGGGACCATTAATTTCAGTTTTTCGGGTAATTTTAAGAATTAAGGAGTGCCCTTCAGTGAGGAAGAGTAGGCAAGGACAGGAGACATTTTGAAAAGTTCAAATTCAAAATCTGAGCATTTTGAAAAAACGTCTAAGAACTAGAAGTACTACTGTACAGTGAGTACCTATAAATTCTGGACAAAAATTTGCTTATTCCTTAAATTCCCGAACAGCGGGACTTAGGCGAGGTTGCGTCCCCCGACGGGAAAATCGCGGGCCGTTAATTCCCGGATTTAGAATCCGGGCGCGGGAAAACCTCCGGACAGGAGTGCGTTTCTTTTTTATTTTGTTCCTTTCTCCGTTAGGCTTAAAATTAGTTTAAGTGGCGTGCGGCTAGCGTTTTGCGGCGAGGTTTCGTCCCCCGACGGGAAAATCGCGGGCCGGTAATTCTCGGACGGAAAATCTGAGTGCAGGAAAGCCTCCGGACAGGAGCGCTTTTTCATTTGTTTAATATCTTCTAGGTTATAGTTTGTATAGGTCGCGTGCGGCTAGTGTGTAGCGATAAAGTTTACCTGTGTAAATAAAACGAGAGAGAGAGAGAGCAGTGGTTGTCAGTTTTGTGTCGGCAAACAGAAATTTTAAATATAGAGAAAACACTTTCGAAAGGAAACTTTATACGGGTCATTATTTCCAAACCCTATAACCCTGCGTCAGGCTAACAGGAATACCCACCCACATAGGGGGGGTTTAACAAAATAAAATGGCCTCCCCAGCAGTATTTCTGTCCCCTCTAACACCAGAACCTAGAGGACAAAAAAGGGACAGAGATGGAGGGGAACATAGCGAGTCGGAGACAGAAGCATCGGAGGCTGGGTCATTTGTTTCGGAACTAACTAAAAAGGCTAGACAAGGAGAAGGGGACGAGATTACGATCGTAGAAGATGAGGCAGAGGAAAGGGACCTTCTAGAATTAGTAGATAACTTGCTAGAGGAAATAAATAGGGGGAGGAGAACCGCGACGGAAACGATCAAGATACTCAGAACCCAGCAGGCCCCGGGCGAGGACATTAGGAAAGCGAAGGCGCGCGCGGTTCAAACCGATAGACACATCACCACGATGTGGATAGCAGCGAAAGCGATCGAGGGAATAGCTAAAATAAGGAAATTTAGGGAGGATAAGCGTATCCAGGATACAGCTACTCAATGCTCACCAGGTTTTGTACAGAGATACGTCGAGGAGGTAACGAAAAAGCAGAGGGAAGAGACTAGAATAGGGGGAAACAGGGGAGATAGAGTTGAGGGCAAACCCGAGAAGGAAATCAGGGATAAGCTAGAGGGGAAAAGTTATAGTAAGGGAAATAGTAAGAGTAAATTGGTAGGAAAAGGAACGGCCGAACAGCATTGCGAGTCCGAAGAGGAATGGGAGATAGAAGAAAGAAAAAAGAAAAAACAGGAGAAACGGGAGGAAAAACAGAAAAGGAAGAAGGAACAAGAAGAGGAAGAGAAGAGTAAGGAAGAGGAAAGGAGGATGAAAGCCAGGAAAGGCCCGCTCCCCCCTAAACTAGAGGCCATCGTGGTTAAAGCCACCAAAGACAGGACGTTCGCGGATCTGTTTAAAACCCTGAAATCGGAGGCCCCAAATAAGATGGAGGGTATCCATACCGTGAAGAAGTCGAGAGGGGGGGACCTAATAATAGAGATGAGGAAAGACTCAAACTGCAGCGCAATGGAGCAAACGGTGAGAGACACGCTAGGAGGAGAATTCCAGGTGAAAAAACTCACCCCCAAAATCACGCTGGAAATCAAAGATCTCGACCCGACGCTAGAGAAAGAAGACGTAAGAAGAGAGATCGCGGACAGCATGAAGTTAGGCGAATGGGCGGAATCGGAAATAGAAGTAAGATCGCTTAGGAGCTCGTTTGAGGGCACGAAAACAGCGATCGTGTCAATGCCCGCAGAAAGTTCTAGAGCGCTAGGGGAAGGTAATCGATTACAAATAGGCTACACCATGTGTAGAGTTGCTAGGGCTCTGAATATAATCAGATGTTTTAGATGCCATGAGTTCGGTCATACATCGTACGACTGTAAAACCAGCATCGACGGCAGCGAGATTTGTAGAAGGTGTAGCACGGTGGGCCACAGTATAAACGGCTGTACGGCAACCCGGTGCTGCATCCTATGCATCAGAAAAGGGGTCTCAGCGGCTAAAGCCGAACACATCGCGGGGGCAATGAACTGCCCGCAATATAAGAAGTTTGTCGAAGAGACAAACAGGAGAACATAATAAAATTCACGGCTAAAATACTGCAGATTAATCTTAATCATTGTAGGAACGCTCAGCATCTCCTAGCACAGACGGCGGTGGAGCTCAAGGCAGACATCATCTTGATAGCGGACCCACTCCATAACCCGGGTAACTGGGTCTTTGGAAGCGGAAACACGACGGCTATATGGGTCACCGGATGCAACGGACTGTCCAGATATGAAGACGAGGACACCAGAGAAGAGGACTTCACCGCTGTCCGGCTAGGAGACTACACGTTCGTAAGTATTTACCTTTCCCCTAGCCTCACTGATTCGCAATATTCATCTAGGCTGGAAAAAATCCTGAAATTCGCTGGGAAGAAAAAAAGAGAGGGCAGGAAAATCATTCTGGGAGGAGATTTTAACGCCCACTCCATACTGTGGGGCTCGGCTAAAACGAACAATAGAGGAAGAGTTGTTATGGAGGAGCTACTAAACCAAGGATTGCACCCAATCAAGCCAGAGGGAGGACCTACCTTTCAGCACGGGTCCCGATCCTCTAATATCGATTTCGTGGCTACCTCAAATTTTAATCACTCCAAAATTCGATCACAGGTCCTGGAGCTGGAATCTGATTCCGACCACAGATATGTCCTGACCACCATGGAAACAGAGGCACAG
The DNA here is from genome assembly GCF_051020765.1 of Lasioglossum baleicum. Taxonomy (NCBI): domain Eukaryota; kingdom Metazoa; phylum Arthropoda; class Insecta; order Hymenoptera; family Halictidae; genus Lasioglossum; species Lasioglossum baleicum. Next base: position 8,829 of record NW_027469167.1, on the reverse strand, counting down.
ATTCCGAGGAAATGTCCATTTCGGCCGAGATGGAAAACGAATCAGGAAGTGATGGGTCCACTTAAAATAGCGTTTGGAAAAATAATAGAGGAGAAAAACTTAACCAATAAAGCAATGTATGGTAAGAGCGATGAGGTCAAATTTCTCCAAACGATTATTTCTGTTCTAGATGAAAATCTCCCCAAGTTTGACGCAAAAAATACGAACGACCTGAAAGTTAACGTCTGGTGGGAGAAAGAACTCGGAGTAATTAGAGACTCGGCAAGATTCATTAAAAGAAGCATCCAAAGGGAGAGGGTCAAGATCAGAAATAAAGGAAAAGGGCCGGAAGAACTGGAAATCCTGGAAATTCAATACAGAGATACCATCAAAGAACTGAGGCGGAAAATATCCAAGGCCAAGGCACGGAAGTGGAAGGAATTTTGCGATGAACTTAACAACGATGTCTGGGGAAAACCCTATAAGACTATCATTAGCAAGGTTAAAATGACTACCCCCCCGGCTACGCTCACGAAGGAGTTTTCGGTAAAGGTCCTCAGAGGACTGTTCCCGAGGATGCCCAGAGAAGCGGGGGAGGGTAGCGAGGAAAGAGATGACGGAGTTGAGGTTGACGAGGAAGAAACTGAAGATCTCACGGTCCCTGAAATCACTATAGGGGAAATAAGAGCAGCGGCAGCAAAAATCACGCCAAGGAAAGCGGCGGGCTTGGATGGCATGTCACCTGAAATAGTTAAAGAACTGGCCACGTGCAGCCCGAACCCCTTCGCGGCCTTGTTCACAGGACTGCTCAGGAGAGGGAAAATACCGAAGGAATGGAAAAGGGCCAGAACGGTCCTCCTGAGAAAACCGGGGAAGGACCCATCTCTTATTTCAGCCTACAGACCTATCTGTATACTGAATGCCATCGCGAAACTGTTCGAATATGTAGTGAAAGGCAGATTCACCGAGGTACTGGGTGAACAACCATTCGATAAGGAACAGTTTGGGTTTTCGAAAGGAAAGTCAACTATACATGCAATGGATAAGGTCAAGAAAGATATCCAGAGATGTATTAAAAAACAGAGGTTCTCCGCAATGGTAGCGCTAGACATAAAAAATGCGTTTAACTCTCTAAAGTGGAACTCAATTATCTCTGAATTAAAAAGAAGAAATACCCCTGAGTACCTAGTAAGGATCACTTCAGATTACTTCAAGGAGAGAGAAGTCATGTTCAGTACGATTGGCCACGAAATTACCCTGGAAACAGAAATGGGGGTCCCACAGGGCTCCGTTCTGGGCCCGTTCTATTGGAACCTGGTCTACGACGGACTCCTGAGGAGAAAATGGCCAGAAGGATGCAAAGTAAGAGCTTTTGCGGATGACATCCTCATCATGATCGAGAGCAGCAGAATAAGCGTCCTCAAGAGTAGGACGGAACAGGTCGCGAAGGAGGTCGGAGACTGGCTGAAGGACGCAGGCCTCGAGCTGGCCGCCCAAAAAACCGAGGTAATGCTTACTAACAAGAAAAGGGTAGAAAATGACTTTTATTTTAGGATCAATGACGTGGATATCCAGCCAGCCGCATGGCTCAAATACCTGGGAATCACATTCGAAAGGAACGGAAATTTTAGGAAACATATTCACGAAGTGACCGACAAAGGGATTAGAACGATCGCGGCGCTGTCTTCGGTAATGCCGAATCAGGGTGGACTGAAACAGAACTATAGGCGGTTCTACTATCTAATACTGGAATCGATTGTCTTATACGGGGCACCCATCTGGGCCGAAGCAGCCTTAATAAGTAGCAATAAACAGATACTTAGAAGCACTCAGAGAATGGGTCTGGCCAGAGTCGCATCTGCATATAGGACAGTCCCAAACGAGACTCTGGCCGTTCTCACCGGCGTCACCCCCTGGAATATCAAAATCAGGGAAAGGGCGAATCTTTTTGAATGGGAAAATATGTTTTTAGAGGACTCCAACAACGAAGGCGAGAGCGAAAGAAGACCGAGACGGAACACGGCGAGGAGGATGCAGGAAGGAGACTACAGGGACCTATCACCGACGGAACTAGAGTTCCTAGACATGTATGACATCCCGGTACAAACGAGAACCCTCCCAAATATAACAGAATTTCTCGCAGGAAGAGAACAGGAACCAACGGAAACCAGAAAACGAGCCATCAAGAGATGGCTTAAACAAGAGGCGAAGGGCCAATCTCTTATAGAATGGCAAAATGCTTGGGATTCGGCGAAAGTGGGTCGCTGGACTTATAAACTGTTCCCGGATATTGAGGCATGGTTAAATTGTAAGCATGGCCACCTTAACTTCTACCTCACGCAGGCCCTCACAGGCCACGGGGTATTCAACAGTTTCAGGTTTAGGATAGGGAAAACAAACAGCGACAGATGCTGGTACCACGCAGATGAGATAGATACCCCAGAACATACCCTTTTCGAATGTTCCAAATGGGAGGAGGAGAGGAAGACGTTGAGGAAAGATCTGGACATGGTACACGGTAGCTTTTCCACGAAAGGAGTCATGGATAAGATCACCAAAGAGGTGAAATACTGGAAGAGTTTTTCTAAATTCTGCTGTTCGGTCCTCAAGGAAAAAGAGGAGGAGGAGCGTAAAAGGACGAGAGAGGTACAGGAGGAGGAGGCGCTTAACGACTCTAACCTTTCTGTTCTTTTCGAATAGGTAGAGGGAACCAAAAAAGGAGGTAATTTACAAGGGAACCGTACCGAAGGGGCCAGCGGCGCCCGGGGGACGGGAATCGCTACCCGAGGACGTGACCGAGACGACTCAGAGCTCAAGGGACTACGGGACTGCGATGGACTCTACGAGCAGACCCGGGCCCGGAATCCTGCGGCTAGAGAAACGCACCGGTGATAGTCCTTGGAACAGCAGATGCTGCGTCACCAGGGGATAAGACTGCCAGCTCCGCGGGAACGGCACCAAGATGACGGACTAGATAAATGTCGGGATGCTTTTGTATGTATTGTAATGTCACCTAGTTTTTAAGAATCTCTCTCTCGTTTAGATAGGAAAATGTTAATTAGCGAGTTAAACACAAATGCGACATCGATCGAAATAGTAAAGTAAGAATTAGTAGGGGTCCGAACCCCAGAGACAAGAACGAAAGACACCGTAGAATAACTCAATAAGTAATAGGAATAGAGGATGGAAAATAACGTAGATAGGAGGAACCCACGACTAGGGCAAGGAACGGAAACAAAGCTGATACTAAAGTATTTTCCGTAAACAAGTAAAATTAAGAATAGAATAACAGACGTGTCAAGTAGAAATTACAGTAGAAATGCCTAAATCTGAAATAGAAATATAGGATAAACAAGTATACATAGGAAGAAGTAAAGCCAAGAAAAAGATGAAGCGAGGTCAATAAATAAATAATTCAATACGAAATAGGGCGAGAAAACAGTTTATTGTAAGGTAGCATATAAGGAATAATTAGCTTAGAATTCACTCGGCTCTATATAAAAAAACAAAAACGAATTAAAATTAGGAATTCCCGGCAGAGTATGTTACACGCTCGAACAGTAAGTCTGGCCTGATGGTTTTACTTCTCAGAGATAAACCTGAAACAGAAAAAGAGAAAAAAGACAGTTAGAAACATAGCTAGAGAAGGAAAACATATTCACGATAGGACAATAGCATGAAAGACAACGTGAATCTAATTTATCAAAACAATATGCAAGGCGGAGTTAGCAAATAACGAATTATATGGGGGAAAGATACTCACAGTCGAAACTAAGTGGAAAAACCACAGACAACGGAAAACACGAATCCATGTAGGATAGGGTAGAGAAACCAAAATAGTTGGATGTCTGGTAGATTAATAAAGTAACTATTAACAGGAACAAACTAAAATAAACCTGGAACAGAAATTTACAGATTAATAAACGAATAGATTGCAGCAGAAAGAAATGCTAGCATAAATAAAGCTACCTACTGTCGAAATTAAAGAGGAAGTCACAGAAAGCGTAAACATAAATCATCAGGATAGAAAAGAGAAATAGAAGCAGCGTGCTAAACATACGACATAGCAATTTTTTCGCCATGCAATCCGAGTGGTAAAAGAATAGTGTAATCATTAGCGAGAAAATAAACCTGGAATAGAAACATACAAAGTAAGATGATAGTAGTTAGAAGTTTAGAGAAAAATATAGGTAAGAGATCCGAGGCTGGGCTTATACAAACCTAAGCAAAAATACTAAATAGCGGAAATAGAAAAACGTTTAGTCGAGCCGCAAAGGAACGGCTTGCCCCTCTAGTGAAATACAGGCCTCCCAACGCTTAGGCAGAAGGTCAATCCCTTTCTTAAAAAAAGAGGGCCGCCGGGAATATATGAATTTCCTAAAATGACCGCTTATATCCTGACGACCCCGTCTATGTTTAGCGGAATAGGCATCATATTTTTGGAATACCCAATAATCAGTGGGAGATAGATCTGGAGATTTAGGAGGGTGAGGTATCAGCTTAACCCCGCGCGCTTCAAAATGCGAACGCGAATAAGCCGATACATGGCTGGGACACAGATCTTGAAGTAAATAGGGTTTCTTCTTCCCTAAACGAGGATGCATCGAATAGAAATTTTGCAAAGCAACCTCGAAAAGCTCAATATGTTTTCGACTAGATAAATCAGCATCGGTCTCTGAAATATCAGCTAAGAGCAACCCCTTTCGGCACCACCATAGGCTGAGATAGACACGAAGAGGGGCGGGTCGGGTGGCATTGGGAAGAACCACACGATCCGAAGGGGAGGACCACTCCCTACCAGAGTCCCGCTCATAAATTAGCCATCGCTCATCACAAGTGATGATACGACGAAGGCTGCGTTTAGGGTAGGCACCCAACAACCCAACGCAGACATCCACACGATAGTCTAAATCGGCAGCATCAGGCATATAATGATACCCGACTGGCCTCCGTTTACGGTATCCAATCTCCTTTAAACGATGACGCACAGTGGTGCGACCGATGCCGAAGATCGAGGCCAGTTCGGTCAATCCTATCTGCGGCGCCTGGGTCACGATCGATTTTAGGAAGCCCAAATCCATATCTCCAACTCTGGGACGGCCGGGACGAGGTGCGTCAGTCATCCGCTCTCTGCCCTCACGAAACTGGTGGAACAGATCGTACACAGTGGACCGCGATACCAAATTCCCATAGGCAGCATAGGCATCCTGAATAGCCTCTAAGGCCCCGGCGGCACTGTAGCCGCTCTGGAAATAAACGTGCACGATAGCACGTACTCTCTCGCGAGTAAAGTGTTCAGGCAAAACCTGAAAGGAAAGGGTTTAGAAGACCTGAACATAAAGTAAAAATCTTCAATAGGGATACTCACATGGGGGGACCCTCGAGAGACTCCTGAACAGCCGGGCTCCTGGATATCCTCGGGATGAGACATCTTGTGAACTGTAATTAGGAAAGAAAAAGAAATTAGAAATAGTGAACACACAAACCAGGTATAAAAGCAGAAAAATAGCGAGACGGAAAATAAGAGGTAGGATAACCCCGGTTAGCTAGAAACAAATCTTGGACCTAACCTAGGCCTAGAGATGATCCTTTGGGAAATAGACAGGATAAACAAACGTGCTAGAACGTCGAAATAAGAATGCGTACTGTCTACACGGCAGGCGAGTAAAAACCGAATGCCCGGGCAAACGGATGATACAAGTGTAGGATTCCCAGAACCGCGTACGAACAGCGAGCGCGCGGTTACCGACGGAAAATCGGTAAAATAGAGCACACGGCCAAAGTACCGAGTGCAGACGGTTGCAACGAACAGGCGCAGACACGAGGCGCTAGCCAGGCATAAGATGGCGGGTCGACACAATTAGTACTAACGGAATTGGTAAACCCGCAAATATTAGGATAAGGAAATAGGGAAAACTCTTGCCATCCTGGCTAGACGAGTTTATTGAGGAACCCCAGGAACCGATAAGGAAATTCACGCATTTTGCGACCGAATTCGGGCGGATAGACGCTTTTTGAGAACAAAGTCTTTTTAAAAAATTTTAACGCGTGCAAAAAATCAAGAAGGAAAAATTAGCAGGTTTCGACCCTATGATAATTTCTCGTATTTCCAACGGTTTAGGAAATTTCGGCGATTTAGTGAAATCTGTCGAGAAAGAAAGACATACGAGAATTACCGACCAAAACAAGGAAAGATAAACGAAAGTCAGAGATGCGCCGTACAAGCGAGACAAGTAGGGCGAGAATAAAACCCGGTACAGAAGGAAAGAGAGGTACAGCTCAATAGTAGGAACTTGAGTTTGTTCAACCGTTAGGAGTACTCGAAGGTATAAAACATTAGGGACCCAGACAACGGACAATGTTTATATGGTACAACAAGAACGCCGACGAATAATCTAAACTGTAAACGGGGAGGATCCACGGGACGCGGGAGGTGAAAGTTGATACACCACGTTGCGTGAGATCTTTACCCGTAAGAATATTCGCCTACCGATAAAAAGCAGAAATTCCCCTCCGGGAGATAGAGAAACGGAGGTCTAATGTTGCGAAACGAATAATCTAATATGTAAACGGGGAGGACCTCGCGACTGCAGGGCGGCGAAGAACACCTGCGGAAAGGGAGATCGCCACCTGTAAGATTATTTTACTTAATTTAAGAAAAGTGAAATGAATAGCGTCTTCTTAACATAAAAGAAAGGCAGAGGCCAACGGTCATAGTAGGACGTACAGAGGGAGGAGATAAACAGGGGACAAACAGCAAGTTGAGCACACAAACGATTAGAAAGGTCGTGCTAAATTAACTGCCAACGATTATTTTGAAAGCCGACCTGGAGGGGATAACGAAAGGCCACGCTGCTCGCAATGATCCCTGCGACCTCCAGAGCGGTTTCAGCAGTTGAGGTGCTGAGTTAGCGCAGATTTCGAATATTCTTTAGAGGTTTTTTCAATTGCATAGGCAATCTAGTTACGGCGAGATTATTATTAGTGGTGTTTTTCTCCTCTCTCGGTGTTCTAAATAGTGCAGCAGTGCGGTGCTATTGTAGGGATCCGTAGGAGGGAAGCTGGCTGACCAGGCAAGGACGTCTACGTATCGACAAGGAACCTTTAAGTAAAGCAGGGGACTGTCCAACGAAGCGGAGTCCGCCGGGTTCTCCCAGGCTTTGGAAACAAAGCGAGGGAAGAGAACGGCGAACGGGCTTCCCCCCGGTCTACTCACCAGCCTCCACCCGGTTTTAGAAATAAAACCTAAGGTTGTGGAAGGATTCCTGGCCAGTTCTTTGGCGGTACGTGGGGGTCCGGCCGCTCTACAGGTGGTAGGAGCAAGGATAGAGGGGTGCAGTGAAGGGCAGGTGCGAGCGGATAGAGTGCCTCCGGTACGCCCGCGAGCTACACAGTTCAGTTAAAGTGGCAATAGTGGAAGTTAGAGAGGTGATAGGAATTGATTCTGGCTGAAAAGCACCGTATTTTCAATCCGACGGCAAAAATCAGGCTAGGGCCGTTAATTTCCGGACTCCGCAGCCGACGGCAAAAACCCGGGCCGTTAATTTCTGGACTCGGCATCCGACGGCAAAATCACGGGCAGTTAATTCCTGGAAAAGAGTTCCGACGGCTAGGGAATGTTTAGGGCGAAAAAGTTTCCGAACTGGGTTACATTAAATCCTTACGGTAAAAGTCCAGGGAATTTTTGACAGTTCGGGGACCATTAATTTCAGTTTTTCGGGTAATTTTAAGAATTAAGGAGTGCCCTTCAGTGAGGAAGAGTAGGCAAGGACAGGAGACATTTTGAAAAGTTCAAATTCAAAATCTGAGCATTTTGAAAAAACGTCTAAGAACTAGAAGTACTACTGTACAGTGAGTACCTATAAATTCTGGACAAAAATTTGCTTATTCCTTAAATTCCCGAACAGCGGGACTTAGGCGAGGTTGCGTCCCCCGACGGGAAAATCGCGGGCCGTTAATTCCCGGATTTAGAATCCGGGCGCGGGAAAACCTCCGGACAGGAGTGCGTTTCTTTTTTATTTTGTTCCTTTCTCCGTTAGGCTTAAAATTAGTTTAAGTGGCGTGCGGCTAGCGTTTTGCGGCGAGGTTTCGTCCCCCGACGGGAAAATCGCGGGCCGGTAATTCTCGGACGGAAAATCTGAGTGCAGGAAAGCCTCCGGACAGGAGCGCTTTTTCATTTGTTTAATATCTTCTAGGTTATAGTTTGTATAGGTCGCGTGCGGCTAGTGTGTAGCGATAAAGTTTACCTGTGTAAATAAAACGAGAGAGAGAGAGAGCAGTGGTTGTCAGTTTTGTGTCGGCAAACAGAAATTTTAAATATAGAGAAAACACTTTCGAAAGGTTAGGTTAGGTTAGGTTAGGTTAGATTAGGTTAGGTTAGGTTAGGTTAGATTAGGTTAGGTTAGGTTAGGTTAGGTTAGGTTAGGTTAGGTTAGGTTAGGTTAGGTTAGGTTAGGTTAGGTTAGGTTAGGTTAGGTTAGGTTAGGTTAGGTTAGGTTAGGTTAGGTTAGGTTAGGTTAGGTTAGGTTAGGTTAGGTTAGGTTAGGTTAGGTTAGGTTAGGTTAGGTTAGGTTAGGTTAGGTTAGGTTAGGTTAGGTTAGGTTAGGTTAGGTTAGGTTAGGTTAGGTTAGGTTAGGTTAGGTTAGGTTAGGTTAGGTTAGGTTAGGTTAGGTTAGGTTAGGTTAGGTTAGGTTAGGTTAGGTTAGGTTAGGTTAGGTTAGGTTAGGTTAGGTTAGGTTAGGTTAGGTTAGGTTAGGTTAGGTTAGGTTAGGTTAGGTTAGGTTAGGTTAGGTTAGGTTAGGTTAGGTTAGGTTAGGTTAGGTTAGGTTAGGTTAGGTTAGGTTAGGTTAG